>NC_088351.1:33693750-34018437 GCF_036884655.1 Musa acuminata AAA Group | reverse complement strand
AGTTTTGCTAAAGCTATACTAAATGTATATTTATTTCTAACTTAAAAACACTATCCTAACTTTTTTTTTCTATTTTTCATATATTTTCGAAGGGTTTTATGCCTTTTTTAGGCGTATCGCTTGGTACGCCCTGGTGTATCACTTGCTATGCCATAAAGTACCATATCAAGCTAAGCTCGGTACACCGGTACAGTATGAGATTAAAAACCTTAGTTCATTTTTAGTTGCTCTATCTTCATTGAAGTTATATCTTCATCAAATTCAGAAATTGTCAGAAAACTCAGAATTATATGAATATGCACATTCTGTCCTTTCATGCTTGGATACTTGAGTGAAGTGAAAGTGTATAACGCTTTCTATTTACAAAACTCTAAACATGTAATTGAACTTTTCTAGCTTATTTTGTTTTTCTCCAATGTGATACAGAAATTTCATATTAGCTTCACAATGATATTTGTTACTCGCTCCTATAACATTAGTGTTTAGACCTTTGAGCCTTGCATTTTGTCAGACGTTAAGAAAAGTTTAATGTGCTTGTGTGTAACTTATTTCAAGTTTTTTTTCTCGTGATTTACCCTCCAGCTTATTTTTTACTTTGCTAAGCTTTAGTGTTATAATATCCTCTGTGTGATTTACGTATAGCTTAATGTCTCTACTGACACCTATCTGCATCTTCACTTATAGCTTAACATAAATGGTTTGTTTTAAATAGAGATTATTCATGACATCTTACTTTAGTGCCTGTTCTTTATCTTTTACATTTAGGAGAGAGCTTCCTAGAAGGACTGTTGGTAAATAGATGGCTCTGCAAATTGGCCTTCGTATCTGGTTTCGTGGAGGATTCCATTGCAACTTGGGTGTTCAACAAAAGTCAGTCCATATCCTTCTCTGATGATGTTATGTGATTGTTAACTCTCACAAATTATCATCATTGTTGTGTCATTAGTGCTGTACTCATCAAATGGAGAGCTACAAGTTTCCGCTTGTGAATTTTGGTGCGATATCCTTCTATCGAAAGATGAGGTAACTTTGTTTTCTTTTCTTCTTTCTTTTTTATTATAAACATGATTATCTTATTTCTAAATACCTTAAGATTTGCAGGCTGATAAGCCATCGGTATCACTAGGATGGTTTCCTGGCTATTCCCAACTAATGGATGCCCTGGCAACCTATGGATATCTATTCGATACATCAATGAGTCGTTCATCGCTTTCACAAGAAGTCCATACTGGTTAATTCTCACATCCATTACTTTTGATGTTTTCAATTATTATAAGGATGCTCTGGAATAAAGGTCAACATAACTTCATTATAGCTGTCTTTATAGTTTATAAATAATGATGAACACATTGGCATGGGTCCCAAAAGATGAATTTGCTTTTAGACCAGCCTCATATTCTGTCAACTCAGTGATAATCTTCCTTAGGATCAACATGCAAACTGCACTGATCAAATAAGATATCAAATCTATGTTGACTGACTGTATCTGATGTTCCATTTATCATACTTGTTTCTGGCAGATAAAATACTTCATTTACCATGTGATTGAATAATAATAACAGGACTCCAAAGCTGATTATGTTTCTCTCCAAATCACAACTGTTATCAAAGACAAATGGCTACTCTCATCAACAGGCTTGTCAATAACATGTGTGAAACCAGTTCTGTAATTAACAGTACCTGTAACATTAGCAGTTTTGAGTATTTGCTTGCTTTACTAGTCAGAACTGAATTACAGTTAACCACAGCAGAAGATAGAATAGGGGCACTAACGTACTGACAATTGTAGCAGTAGAACAAACATCAATGATTTTTCCAGAATCATAAGGAAAACCTCAGTAAGATCATTTTCAGATAATTTGTCCTGAAGTCTTCTTTTCCTACTCCCGTCTGATTTATTGCTTAATTCTACATCTTATGACCAAAGCATCATCAGGAAGAGAACCTCTGAGAAATCCATTCATATGTCAGTTGTTTATCAAAAGTAGCACATTAGATATCATTACCAGTATTGCTATTTCTTTTTCCTGAAAAGCTCAAATCCGCATGAATAGGTTGTGCTAGAAATTCTCTCTTTTTTAACTTTATTTCCTTAATATAAGGAATTTAAAAAGATAACTTTGTTACCTTAATTTCTTTGTCCTGATGTTTGCTAGAAACTGGCAGTGCCTACATGATTATTAATTGCTTCACTGTTTCATTTGATGAACTGGACTTCATTACTCATCAGTCTAGTTTAACTGCTATCATACTTTTATTATAGGGCAATCATTGGCAAGATCTTGTAGTTGCTGAGAAAGACCAGTATCTGCTATTACTGATTTGTAAAACTATCTCTTCATACTGTTAGTGTTATCTTGACACATCTTTCCCTGAGGCTTACTTAAGAAGGGTGACACGATTGCTTTTCTTGTACCTCCCAATGATGCAGTGTCTTAACTCCTTTTGTTACATTTGTCAGATAAACCTGAAGGGCCGCCTGAAAATATTAGTTCGTGGATCAAAGTAATATCTGCGTGTTGTCAGATCAGGTAATTGTGATCATCCTAAAACACCATAGCCTAATTGTCAAATATCTTTGTTGTTGAAATTCGATTTTCAATGAGGTATCAGCAAGCCATGTGCTGAACACATTCCACACCACACATGTGATGGTCATGGGCCTAGGAACGTGGTTCTGTCTGAGCATGCTAAATGCTCACGAACCCATGTATGGTGCAGGCATGTTGCCAGCACACAAATTACTGATTGTGATATCTCATTCATGGTTCTCATAACTTCACACATGGATATTCATATTCTTTCCCTGCTACAGAAGTCCCCGATCCATCTTCTCTATATCAGAAGCAGAGGAGCTACTTTGCATAATTATTCACTTCTCGTTAGATCGTGAGCTTCAGGGCTTGCTATTTATTATAAATGAGGGCATGCAATCAATCATTAGATTTTTTAGTGAGGAAGAATGGGATGTCAGCTGCAAAAGAGTGGCAAAGTCTCTTGCTTTCAGGTAAATATTGCAGTTTATATTATTCATAGTCCAACATGCACCTTATTGATGTAATGATAATAATATTTTTATTATTGTATTAGGCAGAAGTATTTGCTTAATGTCCATGGTGAATTATTATGGTCATTAAATGCCATGGTTTGATATTAGAGCTTTTCGATGGATGTGCAATGTTACCTAAAAGAAATTCCTAATCATGGACTTTGATATTCTTTCACAACATGAGTTTAGACCTAGTAGCACAGTTGCATACATTATAAAATTTCTTGTTAATATTGATTGGCTTTATCTAGTCATTCTTCTTTGATTCTCATGAGCCACTGTCCCATTTAAAGTCTTTTAATACTTATGCAGACCTATATATACCTTTTTTTTTCTCTTTCAATTTCCAGTGACATAGGAGACCACAAATGTACTTTATTCCAATGGCTTTCAATTGATTTTTTTTTTCTTTTTCATCTTTCTATAGCAGATTGGGGATTGTGTTGTTGATGGATGGTATATATATATGTTTCAAATGAAAACCTTGGTTCCTATTGCTACCTCCATTTTTTGTTTGCGGTACTATTACGTATGTTTCATGGTTGTGCTAGAGAAGTTTCTTACTAATTATCATAGACAGATTGACTAATTGCCACTTTATATGCTTGTTTAATACATTGAATCATAAATATGTTGTTTGAGATCATCTGAAGTAGACTATTTAATCTATTGGAACTGCAGAACCTCAAAGGACCTTAATTGTTTAAGGGTTGTGGAATGCATTTCTGTGACTAATGGCCGTAGCAAGCAACTCAGGAGTCAAATCGCGCTACAATTGCTGACTCTGCGCTTTGACATAAAGGTTAATTCTAATCTTTCAAATTGAATATGTTTCAGTTTCTTGCTAAAGTTGCTCATAGATTCACATATAACATTGCATATCCAGTACTCAGATGTCTGTCAGATGCTCTGATTGGAGAATCTAAATGACCATGGGCATTCTCCTTAAAATGGGGGATGCACATGCAATAAATTGGAAAATTCCCTTTAGCATTTAATTATGGTATTGGATGTTCTTTCAGTATTAACAAATTAGAAGATAAATATATTGTTTTCTTTGACAGATTCCAGTTTATCTCCTGATTCTTGCCAAATTTAAAACACTTGCATGCACACTTCGACTCACCTCTGCATATCCTGGCAACACTTTAACTACCTTTAGGGATGTGTTGATTAGCATTGCTAGTATAGATTATATGTTCACTGCACAAGCTTATATAATTATCAGGAGTCATATGTCCGAATCTGTTATGAATGAACCAAATATATTTTGTGTAGGTGAACGACTATAAAGAAATCCTGCAAGTACTGATGTCAGTCAATGTGAAGGATAAAGATTGTGATTTCTTCAAGTTATATATCTACTTAGTTTTAGCCGAGAATTTCCTCTCGTTTCATCATCTGGGTGAAGAAAAATCGGTAGCTATTGACACGTGGTGTAAATTTCTACGCAACTGCTCGAGCCAAATTACAAGCACGGATTGGAGATCATATGCATCAAAGGTGTGTGCGTGGAGTGTGGAAGACACTATTATGCATCGAAGATCATATACATATATAACTGACCTTCAACCTATTATGTCTCTTTCAGGTTCGGAATAAAGCTTCGTACATTTTGCAAACCACCGTCGAGAAGAGTACATAACATTTGTTCTTTTGATGAGGATGGTGCATTTTTATCTAGGTATGCATGTCCTCCAACATGAGGAAATATATAGCTGGTCTCATTGTCATCCATCCTTCAAGTCCTTTGTATGAGACTCGAATTTTGCTGCAGCTTAGTCCAATGCAGATTTTTATTTTATGCCATCACGAAATCTCTTTTTGCGTTTGTTTGATTGGTTATGATTCAGTCTTCATTCTTATTTTATTTCAAGAAAAAATGTTCGAGTGGTTTATCATCACCTTTTTTGAATTTTTATTCATTAAACAGCATACAAGACTCACACATGGACTTGAATTTGGGATCCATCAATCCTACTAATTTGATTTCTGATACCCAATTGGATCCGTTGGTACATATTATATAGACCACAGTAAGTTCCAAAGAATTCGTGAAGGCCGACACTTGCTCTACCCCCACAGCACAGATAAACCTACTCATCATACAATACAATCCAGATGGGTATTCTTGGTGTATTCATGTGGTCAACAACTATCGAAAACATAATGTCTTGTCGATTCATATCAGTATACCGATCAGTTATCGATATAATATATATCAAGTTATATCGAGCATATCGACGTAATATAATGACATATCTCGATGCATTTACCATTCATATTGAGTAATATATGATTAAAAATATTAAAATTTTAAATAATGAAGCAACTCATGAGAATCAAAGAAGCCAATCGATATTGACAAGAAATTGTATGCAACTGCATTACTGGATCTAACTAAACTCATGGTATGGAAGAATATCAAAGTCTATGATTAGGAATTTCTTAAAGGGAAACATTGCACGTCCATAAAAAAATTCTAATATCAAACCATGACATTTAATGACCGTAATAATTCACCATAGACATTAATCAAATGCGTCTGCCCAATACTATTCTCATTACTTCAATAAGGTGTAAGTGGGACTAACGAATAATATATACTGCAATACTTACCCAAGGGACTTCTGTTACTCCTTTGCAGCTGACGCCCCATTCTTCCTCACTAAAAGAAATCTAATGATCGATTGCCTGCGCTCATTTATAATAAACAGCAAGCCTTGGAGCTCACGATCTTATAAGAAATGAATCATTATGGAAAGTAACTCCGCCGCTTTCCATATAGAAAAGATTGATTCGGGGACTTCTGTGACAAGGAAAGAATATGTGAAGTGGTGAAAACCATGAATGAGATATCACAATCAGTAATCTGTGTGCTGGCAACACGCCTGCATCATACATGGGTTCACGCTCATTCACCATGCTCGTACAGAACCAAGCATGATATTATTTTGATCCACGAACTAACATCCTCAGACGGCCAAATGCCACAAAAGGAAAGAGTTAGACACTGCATGATCAGGAGGTAAAAGAAAAGCAATCGTGTCACCTCAGGGAAAGATGCGCCAAGATAACACTAACAGTATGAAGAGACAGTCTTACTAATCAGTAATAGCAGCTGTTGGTGTTTATGAGCCAATACAAAGATGTTGCCAATGATTGCCCCATAATAAAAGTATGCTAGCAGTTAAGCGAGACTGACGAGTAATGAAGTCCGGTTCATCAAATGAAACAGTGAAGCAATTAATAATCATGGAGGCACTGCCAGTTTCTAGCAAATCTACATACAGTTATTTTTACATTTCGAGCATCAGATCTACACAATTCCGTTTTAAAATGCTTCCTCGATTTCATTAGTACAAACAGAGAAAAGAAAGAAGAAAGACCAGAAAGACTTAACCCTAACCCCCAACCTATGGGGCGGCTCTCGACGTTATTGGGTTCCGATCTGTCGAACCGATTGGATACCAGAACCAAACAATTGGATTAGAAAAGGGAAAGATCTACTTCCCCGGTCAACGTGCGGGGACTAGATCGAAGGGGAAGGCGTCCGATACGGGCTCGGGGAGATCCGGGCTTGGGGGAGCAAAGAAGATGGATTTGGCGGCGGCGGCGAGCTTCCTCCGCTGGAGGAACCTCGGGCCGTAGGCCCTGACTGCAAAGCAAGGGAAAATCCCGTCGTTCTGGGCTGCCGCGGGTCGCAGCGCGGCCGGAGAACGGGACGAGGCGGACGAGAGGCGGGGTAGGGCGACGGATCGGCCTGGTCTGGCACTGCTGATCCTGGAGTCCCGGAGGCGGGCAAGCGCGCCGGGCTTCAGGAAGCGGTGGAGCCGCTCCTCGATCCGTGAGGTAGACGGCTTAGGGTTTGGACACCGAATCCTTCGATTCATGAGAGCGAGAGAGAGAGAGAGATTTGGGTGGAGGAAGCCGATCCGTAAGGGGGATTTAACGGCGAGGGGGGCACGCGAGAGAGAGAGAGAGAGAGATTTGGGTGGAGGAAGCCGATCCGTAAGGGGGATTTAACGGCGAGGGGGGCACGCGACAAAGGCGGGAAGGTTGAGGAGGGAAACAGAAGCGAGGAGGGGAAAGGCGTTTCAAAACGGAGGGCGGGACCGCTGCTTTCTGTGTACGGTGTCGCCCGCAACGCTTTTTAACGACTTTCTGCCGCTAAAGACGGTGAAAGAAGAACGTGGCTGGTGTTTCCGGGTAGGTGGTAATGGCGATCCCCTACACAAGGCACGGCAGGATCCAGGATTTCACATCACTCCCAACTTGATCGAGCCTAACCATGTAAGTTCTCATATGGCACGACGATTGATTCAAACTTGATCGCACCTAACCACGTTCGTACTCTTATTAGACCGACGAATGACCGCTTTCCTTACGAGAACCATAGCAGGATTCGGGATTGCTCTGAACTTGATCGAATCTGGTCGGCCATGGACTGACGACTCCTGTAAAATGTTAGACCACAGCAACTCATCTTACAAAATCCTACTCAGCTCTCAATCTTTCAAACTCTTTTATGAATTAAGATTATTATATAATGAGATATACAACACATTCTAGCATTGAATGAAGGGAAAAAAAAAACCCTAAAATAAATGAGAAGCTACAATAACTCGAGGTGCAGTGAAACCTCACCAAGTCCTACAAAACTGCTTCTTGGTTCCACTTTTTGTTGTGATAAATACATCGTTCCCACTCAAACAAGCCAGACGTCTCAAGGTCGAGGTAGGAGAGAACCGGGAATCCAGATTGCTTCCCGGCAAGAGCGGTGGAAAATATGACGAGAAGGCTGCGACAAGCCTGCTCTTCTTCCATCTGATTAATCTCCGTTGGCTCCGATGTAGCATCTCTCCATGGTTGATCAAATGACCTGTGAATTCAAGATGAGTTTAGTTACATCATGAATTCAAGATGAGTTTAGTTACTCTGTCTAATCTTCGGGCAGTATTAGATCATTTACCTAACCATAGACCACTAGGAAAGGTTTATCAAACAACATTAGGAAAGGTTAGGATTAATGAAACATTTATCAAACAACATTAGGAAAGGTTAGGATTAACGAAACATTTATCAACCAAAATTCTAGTAACTATACATTAGATATAAACACACACCAAACTATATCTCACAATCACATAGAACATTGCCAACTCTGTTGCAATTAAATTGCATATGAGGAGGATTTTCTACCTGACATAGTAATGATTCAACATTACAGTGTGTTATTTGGAGTACATGTGGCTACAAACAGTAGTATTAGAAAGTGTGCTACTCACTAAAATCAAGGTTTAATGTCTCATTTTGTAATCTTTTATAAGATCAAGATAGTATACTTGTTTGTATCTTGTACTTCAGCAAAGGCTGGTCTTTTTTGTTATAATTATTACCAAGACATAGCAAAGGCAATGCTTGTACAAAGAAAGATTGATAGATGAATAGGACTTAAACATAGAAACAAAAATAGTAGATGAGATTTCCGATGCTATGCTGCAATACTATATTGTTCTCAGTTACTTGGTTTCAGCCCACACGTTTCCTGTCAACAGTTAAGTGCAATGTTCTTTGATAATCCAAGGGTGACCACCAATGCTACCAAATCTTCTTTGGTCTTCCAGCCAATATAGAACTTTGTAAGAAGAGAATATGAATCTGAACATGTGAAAGAAACTTATGCAAGTTTCCCTTTTTATAGCTAAGTTCAATATTTAGCAGCAGCAGCTGTTGAGAAAGGCAACAAGACACCGCTAATCACAGTTGTTTTGTTTGATCCTGGTTGTTGTTACATGTGTTGTGGACAATGATCTTGAATAATCCAAGGGTTACACCACTGGTCCTGACCAAATCTTTTTTGGTCTTCCAGCCAATGTAGAACTTTGTTAGATGATGCAAAGGACAGGTTCTCTTCTGCAAATAAGTGACACAATCAAATGCTATATGCAATTGTCCCTTTGCTTCGTTTGAAGGTTAGAAACACCATCCACGTTATTGTTCATTTATTTGTGTTAGCTAGCTAATATGGATATGAAGATGACATAATCATATAATGGTAAGCAAGAAAAGAAAGCCACCACAAAACTAAAGTGAATTCTTTTCTAGTCCTGTGACTTTTAATGATAGCACTTTAACTTAAAGAATGCTGAGAATGATTAATAAGTAATTAGGTGACTTGAACTGAGATAAAAAGACAAAATAGGAAGTTGCTCATATGTTGTAGTAACCAGCATACCATCTCCAAGCAGGATTAGTCTCCACAGGGCAACGGATCTTTGAGCATAGCTGTGAAATCTGAATATGATTCTCATCCAAAAAATCCGTACCTATTACAATAGAAAAAGCTGATCCTAGTAATCATGATTGGCAGATGATAAAATAAGCAAATTTAAAATGTTCAAAGATTCTACCATGATCATGGTTCGCCTTACCCGTCTGTACCAGTGTACTGATCGGTTATCGGTATAGTATGTACCGAGTTGTACTGATGTATTAACACATGGTACAATGGAACATACTAACATACTGGTATATACCGATTCTCTGTCGAACCAGTATGTACCACCCATACCAAGCAATACGCTACGGTATGACGAACCTTGACCATGATGATGACCAGACAAGACAAAACAAAGTATAACATCCTCAAATCAACATATGAATTTAAGGTGTATAAAGCATACAACAAATTTATAAAAAAAATATACTACAAATATAGCAAGCCCTTAGATCCCCACTACATGAGTTAATTACATAGTTATTTACCAGCCACAGGATCGCTAAGAGCAATATCACTTGCCAAAATAAGAATCACCAAATCTCATTTTGTTTCTAATAAAGTTTGCTTACATCTTCCACTATGGCAACTCACACCACTAATTTTAACTTATTAATCTTATTTACAGGCCACCTCTGAGGCTCTGAACACATCCATAGGATTCTCTTTGATCATTTAGTGGAATTAATATTACAAGAATAGAGCCTGAAACACCAATTTTTTGCAAAAACATTAATAGATAATTCCTTGATTAACTAAAATGGTCAAGTATAAATATGCTTCAGTTGAAGATAAAAATCTTTTTTCATAATGCCCATTTTGCTAATTTGAGCACCTAAACAAGGAGTTAGAATGTGTGGGAAAGGTAAATTAAAGTTCAGTATGTTAACAGATTAATTAGCAGACCTTCTATTTTTAAGGGAGAGAGTTTTTTTAAATCACCTATTAACCTTGAAATCAAGAGATTAATACATCGTAATCAATATGTAAAGCCTATCGCTTACGTTTGCTTTAAACTTCTTTTGTAGTGAACTAAGGTTAATTTTAAATAGTTTCAGGCAAAGGCAAGGATTCTGAACTGGTGTCCTGATACATGGTATACTGTATATACCATGGTACCAAAAGGAGGAGAGGAGGAAGAGAAGAAGAGGACAGGAGGAGGAGGAGAAGGGGAAGGCGGCGGTGGCAAAGGAGGATGCAGTATCGAAGGAAGATGAGGCGGTGGTGGTAAGGAGGAGCAGCAGTACCGCTATGGGTGGCCGGCAGTGCAGGTCAAGAGAGGTGCTGGGGTAAAGGGTTTCTAGGTTTAGAAATAAATATACAGCCTTATTGTCTGGTCCGAACACAGTAAGCTCAGGTTTATTGTGGTAAGCCCTGCATCACGTGGATGACCAATATTGGACACTTAAATGCTATTAAGATTGCAATTAGTTTAACAGTCCAATGTATATTAGAGTATACAAATGTATACTAATAAAGTAGTTTAACAGTCCTATTAAGACATTTAAATGCTTACTTTCATTGTAAAGTAATTTCTAGTTCATCAAAAAACAATTATCAAGTAATGCAACGATCCACATCCACTGCTTTTCAGGATAAGTTACAAATGCTTTAAACCATGCCTAAAGCAAATGAGACCTGCATCAATTGTGGATGCATCAATTTCAACATTGCAAATTAACCTAAACCTAAAATTAACCTGAATTTTCCTGTTTATCTCTATGAATATAAGGAGAGTCCTTGAAGGAAGCATGTAATTCTTCAAGGTGAAGACTCATATAGTCACATAAGAAGTCAAAGTCCATCCATGGACAAAATAACAAAAATGTAGTCAACAAAATAGAAAAAAAGAACCTGAACCTGGCTGTTACACTAAAGCAATGCAAGCAAAGTCCAAAGCAAGTAATTTATCCAATCGGAGTAAATGTATCTAACTACAACTGACTGTATCTTGTATAAAAGTAGTCCTACCATTCTTCTTTGATAACTTAGTAATTGCTTTGCATAGATTTTGTTCAAATTATGGCGGCAAACAAAAAATAACATATATAACAAAAATAGCACATACCAGTTGTACTAGATCCATCTGAAAGAAGTAACAAACATAATGCAAAAATTACTGAAGGAAGATTGATAGAGCTCCTCATAATTTGTTGAAGGTACAGTAACATGGCAGCTATTGCCTCATCAGCACTAAAATTTTCCTCTCTGAAACTGCCCTTCTCTTTGACAATAAATTCAAGTAGAGAATGCAGAGTTGCAAAGCTTGATCTCTTCAAGCTAAACTCTGTCTTTATATTCAAATATTTATTTGACATACTTCCCAGAATGACCGAAGCAGTTACCCATCTCATGAGCTTTGACATAAGCAACTCATTATCTTGTTGTTCCTTATGTACAAGAAGCAAATGAGGATAAGATTGCTTAAACAGATAATTCTTCTGAGACTCTGACTGCAAAGAAGCTGAAATCGCCCACCTAACAAGTTTCACTAATCTTGCCTTATCCTGTGATGTAAAAGTTAACAGCAAAATCAAGACATTTGAGAGACACCAAAATGCAATAATTTAAGTTACATAAACAACTTTATGCTATGAATTAAAGAATAACAAAAATAGTTCTGGATGAATGTAGAACAAACTAGCTACGAACAAACAAACGCCCCAAACCATCAATAAATATATATATATATATAACAAAACCCAAGTCTAATGCCAAATGTTCTACTTGCATCATATAAAACTAAGCAAAATGCCACTGTGCAGACATATCGATGTATTGGAAGAAAGGGAATTTAAAAAATAAAAAAATAGCACAGAGAGGAGAAAAAAGAAAAAAGATGCTTCTTGAATTCCCCTTGCTTCAGTCATCTCCTCTGGCATTACTCCCGTTTTGTGGCTGAGCAAGAGTATCAATCTCCTTGATGGTGCCATCTGAGAGTTTAGGAGACTATTGATCCACTTTATTCATTCGACTGCCAACAAACACACAAGTCCAATGTGGGATGGAGGAGGCACCAACATATCCAATGACTCCAATATATTGCTTGGCATGAAAAAGAGCATTAGTGGACAAGTTTATGCAAATGGAACACCAAAGAGGAGACAGAGAAAAGAGCAGAAGAAATTCTACTCGAACGATTTGTTGGCAACTTAGGAATTGTTTGCTACTTTGCTATGATGAAAATGGAAATCAATCTAAGCATGACTTTCTTGGAACTAAAATATCTTAAAAATCATTTTTTGTTGCAAGTGCTCATCTGCAATTAGCAATTTTCAAAACTCGAGTTCTGATGTTGATTGTGGAGCAAATGAATAACTGGTCTTGACTTAGTTTAATCCAGTTATATTTATTTCATCTTAAAGTGCAAGTAATTTTCAAATATAACAAATGGATTTAAAATTTTAATTTTAACTATTTTCATAATTTGGATTATTTTTTTATTGACTGCCTTTATTATGCCATTGGTTTTAGTTTTGGATCATTAAAATCAGTCCTGCAGTATATTTAGACTGATATTTTTTTCTGAGGAATGACATGGTATGCAAACTGGGGTGAAAACAGATGGGTATATATTTCCCAACGCCATTAAAGTAAGGCCTGCAGAGAAAACATGCATCTAGTTGGACATTGGGAACTGAAAAATTGTTCACTCGATTGATTGAATTAATTGTTACTAGATTTTTCACTTTTTCTGAAACTCCTTTAAGGAATTTAGAGAACAATTATTTACGAGAAAAATATAAGATTACACCGGTTAAAAATGTTTCATGATAGTTAGTACAGTCCTCACCACCTATTTTCTAATAAGTTTTTCTACTTGTCTTTTTTTATATCACATTAGGCTTGATTGTTTTCAATTGGATTTCTGAGGATGAATCAAGGGTGTATCTGATGTGTATGCATATGAGAAAAAAATGGAATTTGAATCCTCGGTATTTATTTGTAGAGTTACTACTAATCAGTAATCAAAGCCCAAAGATCATGAACTGTTTGACCAACCAATCAAATAAACAATACTGCTACATCTTCTTGATCTCTGAAACATTTGTATTTGTAAATTTTTTATTCACAATATTAAGGATCGAACCTTTCTTTCTTTATCTGTACAAAAGAATTTCCCCTTGCCTGATTAGTAAATTTTAGCCCAACTACTACAATACGTACCAATATTGTTCTAGTCTTTAATAAAACCAAACCAGCACATTTAATTGCGCACCACCTTAATACTTGGTTTACCTTTCCAAAAATGACCTGGGAACACTCTACCCAAAATGAAATTAAGGGAAGTGGGGTTTACTTTTCTGGAAGTGAATTGCTAGACTTCTTTTATTTACAATATCAAACACCAAAGTGCTTGCAACATAACTCCACACAGGAACGGCCACTTCCATCAAATCAAAGTCCCTAAGAAAAACTACTTTTGGTTGAACATCAATTGAATAATGGACACAACGTATACATGTCACAACTGTATAAAACTATAAACAACTAAATAAAAGTTCTAACATTAGATACCTTTCTAGTAATCTCCTGCCTTTAATATTTTTTCTTTTCTTTCTATAGTGCTTACAAGCTAAGGTTCACTTGGACATGTAAGGATACATGACCACAAGTCCACAACCAACCAAATACTATTATTATAACCAATCTTGAAACTATCATTATCTAGTTCTTTCTTAAAAAATCATTCTTTTCATATTATATAGTATATACTTATATAGAGCACTCGTCATGCTTAACAAATTTTGAGAAGCCACCAATGCATCTATAATTACAAAATCTACTAGGGCAATATAAACACTTAATAAGCAGATAACTGTGGTCCAGATTGTCAAATCAATATTATACATAAGAACACAATCTCTGAACATCCTTGATAGCATATCATTAACTAACCATTCTAACTGGTGCTTATTGTGAGATTTAGTAATACCTTAAAGTGCTATATTAATATTGCAGATTTGCCACTTAAATAACTCAATCAAAGTTAAATGATATAGAGACGCAATGACCAAACATATGACAATAATGGCAATGAAATATCAACAGAAAATAATTGAAGTCTCTACTTGTGGATACAAATGAAGTTAAGGGAAATTTACCAACTTAGATTTGACTGGCACTGGAGTGCACATAAGAATGGTCATTACTCCAAGTTCATTGGTCACCGCACAATGTGTGCTACTGAACTCATCATTGATGGCTAGGTATAACTGAAATAAGCCTTCAAATGATATGGTGAAGTGTGGTTGATATATCATCCTCTTGTGTGATAACCTGATTGTCGATATCATCACATGTAAGAACAAGTTTACCACTGAAACATTTTCCTTCAGCACCTTGAGCTCGTTGACAAATAAAACATGTAAATAGGATGAAAGCTGTGACAGTTGCTCAAAGGCACACTCTTGAAGCCATTCAGAAACAGATCTTGTAGAAACCACATCAGTCACTACCTAAACCAGCAGAACAACAAAGTACAAATTAGGACTTCTTAAAAAAGAAAATAAACATACATAAAAAAACAATATTTCACCTGATGTATCCCTAACAGAAGTTACTAGAGAAGCAGCAAATCAGCAAACATGATAAATAACTATTTGCTCTTTACAAGCTTAAGGAATAGCAGTATAGTAGCTTGAATTAAGTTAAACATTTTCTACATGAGCAAGTATCTTGAATATACATTATGACATACAATCTAATGTCAATGTTCTTAATGGAATTTTATATTATTGCTGATACAAAAGCACTAATAAGCTCTCTAAATTACAAAGGACTGAAACTGCTATTTAATATATTGCAATTATTTCAACTTCCAAACCATGGCCCTCCAAAATCTGTCGTAAAATCATCTAAAATTTCAATTACTTGGATAGTCACAGTTGAGCATTTTAGAGGAATGAAAACATGAAGTACAAACAACTAAATAATCAATAGACAAGGGACTAAGGAGGGATGGATTTAAATAAAGCATACTGAAAACCAGAAAAGGAAAATCAGGGATGACAGTATTCCAACAATCAAAATGCAATAGCAACAAATGTTACATAATTATGTAAATGATTGATTCCGCAATATTTATCATTTAAAAAGTGTAACCGATCATTGATTGGAGCAGCCAGCATCCTACCTGGTTGAGGTTATTTCAGAATGTAGTATACATATATAAATCCTAAAGAAGATGCCCTGTTTAATTCTCTCCATCTGAGAGAGAAAGATAGTATAAAAGTTATGCTTGATTTTTTGTGTAGCAACTCTTGGTTTTGCTGATGATGCTGATAAAGCCAGGTCATGAACTAGAAGCCAGTTAAATAGTTAAGAATGAAAAACAAAAAATTATCAATAAAAGATAGCATGATTTTGACTGATAGCCCAACATAAAGAAGACACTACCTAACCTATATACATGCTCTGATGTAATATAATGAGTGTAAAACACTAGAAAGCAGATCTATTGAACAATATTGCATGATAATGATGTGGCATCAGATTACTTGCTGTAATATGTACAACAACATAACACAACACTAGACCCTCTAATAGTTAAAAATAATTAAGAATGAAAAAAAAAAAAAATAACACTAGACCAATCACCTGATAAAGATGTGGCATCAGATTACCTGGTATGATAATTATAATGGGTATGAGACAGGAAATATTGTGTGTTTTCTGTTCTTTTTTAAGCAAAATCAGGATGCTCATTTTAGCTTACGTGAAAAAAACATCAACTCCACCTATGTGACTAACCTTCTAAACTCAAGCTAGTCAAGATTTGGCCATTATGTTTGCATCAAGAACCAATCTCTTAGTTTTTACTACAAGGGTTGTGATTTCGGCACCATACCATGTCAGTAGCTAACCTAACTGGTATAGGTTTAATATGAACCAACATCTTGACACATGGAATGCAGTACATACCATCGTAACAAAAGGGAGGAGGAAAAGAGGAGGATGATGATGAAGAAGAAGAAGAAGAAGAAGAAGAAGAAGAAGAGGAGGGCAGGAGGTGACAAAGAAGAAGAGAAGAGAAGATGACGAAGGTAGAAAATAAAAAGGGGACGATAAGCCCTGCACGGCATGTGGACCATCCAAAATTGGGTTGTTCTTCTCTGTCACATCGGTAACTGATAAATACCTGTAGGTATATACCAATCCGAGTGAATTTGCATTTTTTGCTTTACAACTTAACTCCTAGCTACAAGTATCAGATAACTAGATTCTAGCAAATGCTTAGGTGTCTTTTTCTTGTAATAAAAAAAACATGTTATATGAGCATGTCTAGTTAGTCCTATTCGTTCGGTCAAAAACAAATCCACCATCAAGATACTAAAATCTATGTTGTAATCACCATCAAGAAGGAATACGATATATTTAACTGAAAACAAATGAAAACAAGTTGTGAAATCAGGTAGTACCTTCAAAACCAACTCCATGACACTTAGAGAAAATTGTTTCTCTTTTCTGCCCAGTCTTTTACCAAAAAATGATAGAACAGAAAATAGCCATGAAAGCAAACCACATTCCTTCAATAAATAGTCAGCTAGAATAGGAACTTTTACAGATTTCTTCACAATCTGTAGCAAAATTCAATTATTAAATTAAAACACAGTGTTTCCAAAATTAAAAAAAAAAGATTATTCACAAAGTAATAAATTAGAACGAGCTAGAATTTGAAAGAAGTTGAGAAACAACCAGTACTGAAAAGAAATTTCATCATAGATTTACACCAACAAATAAACAGTTGCTTCTTCTACAACTTTAAGCAGAACATAATAGAAAATATATTTAAACAGTCCATATGAATGTGATAATGTGGAGTTGAGGAGTTTTTACACATGTAAACAAGAAATAAAATCCCATTTTCTTGGAAAAGAAGGATTAGAAAGCACCTATAAATATTTTCATCAAGGACATGGAAAGGGAGAATTGTGCACACCTAAGTGCATAATTGATGAATCCATAGATTGAGATTTAGAAGTGATGCAATAGTCTAAGGCTTTCAGAGTTGGTGAAAACCAAGGAATGAAATATTGTACTGTACCAGAATTTTGATATTCCCTCGGTACGGTACGGTACTGTATATCGAGCGGTATATTTCGATATATTGTTCTGTCACGAACGATTGTCGCGCACTCGCAACAACTTCGATCAACGAACCGTTCGTCGCTTTTGCATGCTTGTACAGAGACATGGCAACTTGTTTTGCCTTGGTTTTGTGTGTTTTTGTTAGTAAAAATATGTTCAAATAGGTTGCAGCGCACAGTGCGACCGCTCAGCGCGCCGAGCCAAACAACCCCAAAATGGCTCCGTTTTCACGTGCCGCGGGCTGTTTTCTGCAGCCTACTGCAGCGCCCAAAACATCAGCCATCTTAACACCCTGGAACCCCCTGGGTGGCACAGGGTTGGATGGGGCTTCGGTATATCGTCGAGCATTTAAAAACTCTTCACAAGTTCGCACGTTAACTTGACGGGAACTTGCCTTCGCGCCCGACACCTGGTGAGCAATTGTTTATGGACTTGCAACTGTTCGTTCTACCTCTCTTTTATCCTATACACACAAGGTGCTTGCTGAATTGCTTGTAAAGCTTCCCTCTTTGCGAGACGTCAGGACTTGTCCGTCGCTCATTTTCAATCTAATCAACTTTCTGTTTTACAGATCCTTCGGGACCTGTACAAGGTTGCAACTAGGCTGACCCTTTGCGAAAGCGTATGTCGCAAGGGCGCCTCATGACTTAGGCAATCCCAGCTAAGTTCGAGAAGTTGGCGCAAGGGTGCTTCGCGACTTAGGCAACTCAAGCTAAGTTCGCGTCTTGGCCGCAAGAGTGCCTCACGACTTAGGCAATTCCAGTTAAGTCCGTGACAGCTCGGTGTGTGTGTGTGTGTATATATATATATACCGCCCGATAGCGGGCGGACCGGTACGTACCACCCGGTACAGGCAATATTATTCAAAATTGAAGACCTTGGTGAAAACAATCTAAAATACCTATTTTTGCTTAATCATCATAATAAATCGACACAATTAAATATTTCAAATGCTCCAAAAACACAAATAAGAATGATCCAAGGTACTGACCTTGATCTATAAGTTATTCAAGGAGCATATGAATAAAATGTAAACTTTTCCCATAGCACCTAATCCATAGAATACAATTTTCAGCTTTGGTTGACATGATACACAAGTGAGAAGTTTTATGAACTAGCTATGTTATGGTCTGGTTAAGAAGGTATGGATCACTTATGGACATTTCACATCGAGCTTCCTTCCTTATCTCATGTATGTATATATGTTATGTACATATATATACATCCACAATTTTTTTATCCAACCATTATATATATATATATATATATATATATATATACAACAACAATGACAAAATCATAAGTCTCAACTATTTTGGGTTAGCTACATGAATCTTTTGCTGCTATTAAGATCTGTAAAATGACATATGTTTAGTTAAGTTCATAATACTTAAATATGTATTTATAGTTTCTATTAAAGTCTTTTTAGATCTTCCTATACCGCTCCTCATACCATTAAACATTAATCATTTCATCTCTTCTTACTACCGCATCCAGAGATCTCCTAAGCACATGCCCATATCATCTTAAACGATTTTCTCTCATATTATCTTCTATCGAAACAATACCTAGTTGTTCACGAATAAAATTATTTTTCTCTTATTTTTCCTAGTAACTCCATACATCCATCTCAACATTCTCATCTCGGCAACACAAACTTTTTCTATATGTTGTTACTTAACTTTGTTACTTAACTATCCAACACTCATATTCATAAAGCATTGTTGATCTCACGATTGTATCATAGAATTTTCCTCTTAATCTCAAAGATATTCGATGATCCAACCATTATATAATATGCATACATGTAAAAAAACTAAGAACACGAGACAATCGACATGATCCCATTTAAAGTTTCTTGCATCTAGGAAGTCATCAGACCACTTTTATAATTTAAGTAGTCCTTATTCTATTTAACTGCACTTTCTCCAAGTTGATCCGAGCATACACCTTCTTTGTAAGTTCTTATAAGTTAGTGCTCATGTTGACTTCTCATCTGAATCAAACATAGATGCCAGGATTAAACTTTTCTTAACAAGGAAGAGATGGAGTCTAACTGCATTTAGATCAGATCACTTTAAGCCTTGTTATATAATTACAGGTCCCAAGTGAAGATTACTTAATTGGGTTAAATCTGAGACACCTAACTTCCTACTGAGGAGACACTTAAACTCAGTGACTAGCACATAGGCAAAATAGCCATTAACCTTATTTAATTACTTTAATGATATTGGAAAACACACAAATTACTTTCGTAACTCAAATTTATGTTTCTATTTCCCAACATGTTTTTTTGTTCCAAACATGAACTGTCTTCTATAAACTTCCTTATACATAACATGGCTCTTAATTCCTTTACAAGATCAATAAGCATCCCATACATCCAACTAAACTACCTACTGCACAACTGGTCTGAAAGTCACTAGGAACAGAAAAGTGCCCACTGACTTTCTTCCAAAGAAAAGAAATGTTAATAGGAACAAAGCCAATAAATCATACAAGACAATGTCAAATAATTCTAATGTACTCTTAATTTTTGCATGACAGGATTTCCCAATATTCGTTGAAGCAACATAGGTAACATACAATATCAACAAAGTTGACCTGTTAATGAATTATTAACATCGTTTATAAATAGGAAATATACATTTTGTATTGTACATTCGATTATCAAGTTAGCCTTGTGTTATTTTAGTATTTCTCACCACAAACATATGAGCACATAGATGGTGATTTCCTTCTGTTCCCCTAGTTAGGGCTCCTCTTTACACACTCGTTATCAGCTTAAATCAACTTGTACCATAAGCATAATTCACAACTTTCCAATCTTACTAATTCAACAAAATCACCATTTTGGATAACTTGCTAAATGAGAAATACCACATATATGCACTTAAAATGATTTTAAATAGGCATTTTATGAATGTGTAGTGTGTTTCAAACCTATTACCCCCAATACATCACCGAAATGTCCTCCTGACATTAAGTTGATCCATGTAGCAATTACCTCAATTTAATTATCATTTTATATTGTCAAAAGAACATAGAATACTGGTTTTTCACAGCATAACCACCAACATGAAACAAGTATTAAAGAGAGAGATAAGTTGATTATTACAACAACTAGAAAAAAATACCTGAAGAACTAGAAAACTCGACTGAGAATCTGACATTGAAGAGGCATGAAAACTTAGCAAGAATTCCATAAGTTTGTTGCTCCTATATATTTTAGCATCGTCATCTAAATTTATTCCTGCATGTAAAAGCTGAAGAATCCACGTGCGCTCCATTTTGAAATGGATGGAAGTACTTCCAAAGAATGCATGAAACAAAGGAACACTCTGCATCCAGAAAGCACTGGATAAGTGTGGCGCAGCCATTTGATAAAGTCGCATGTATTGACATGGAATCATGATAATACATAATTTCACGCAACAAATAAAAAAACCAGCCAAGAAAATAATTACCTTGAAATTCATATTGGACGAATGCATTAACAGCTTGTTTATTGTAAGGAAATGATTTTGCCTAGGGTCCAATAGTATGAAAGAAGCTTCTGCAGCAAAAATAGCAAAAACTGAAGGTACTCTCTCCCATGGTTCTGTTATCCCATTTTGAAAATATGTTAGAAGAAGTTGAAGCTGTAGCAAGTCCTTATTTCTCCGACAGTTCTGTTCCACATAAAGCAAGTTATGCAGAATTTAGTAAGTGAAAAATAGAGAAAAACCATTTCTTGACACTTTAGGAGACATTTTGTCTTACTAATAGAGTTAATGCACCATTAACAGCTGTAACCTGGGAAGATCGAATCATATAGGATGTGCAGCATGTATGTTGTCCAGTAAATCCACGTATGGCAGTTTCCATTTTTTATTTTCTTTGTCTTTCATCACATGTAACTAGCATCTTTTTTATGTTTCATATAGAAAGATCTTGCTTATACATGCTTAAGTTTCTTTTGTCAGTATAGTCTTTAAGATTATTATATTCAATAATTAATAAGAAAAATGTGGCTTGAGCTGAAGACAATTTAAAATGCTACAAATGATCTTTAAGCCAATTAATATGCATCATGGATAGTCTTCAAATTGCAGATATAATATAAAGTGAAATTATTTGTCCAAAGAAACTCAATTAAAAATTGTGACAAAAGCATGTAAGAACTGTAAGATTTTAAATTGCTCGACAAAATCCTAAACAGCTCTGACAAATAATCTTTCCCTCCTAGAACACTTGTTGCATAAATGTTATATCATTTCAATTCAAGAGCTTACTTTCAACATTCACTAAAGGTAACCCAAAACCAAGGTTCGTAATACCGTACCGTACCGGTATTTCGATCTGGGCTCGGTACCAGTACGGTACGGTATACCGAGCGGTATACTCAGGTGTGCCGAGTACTGTAGTACTGCTACAGTGCTACAGTGCACTCGGACCGGTAACAAACGGTCCGCGTACCGGCAACCGGTCGGACCGGTACGTACCGCCCATACCGGGCGGTACAGTTCGGTACTGCAGACCCTGCCCAAAAGCATCAATTTTTTTTTCTATTTCGTTAGCCTATAACAGAAAAGACATCAAATACATATTACTGGCAAAGTAAACAATGAAGTTTTCTATGCCAGTGAAATAAAGAGAAAAAGGCAATGCTCATTTGCTGGGAAAGTAGAGAATGTAAAGGATACAAGAATAAAGCTCTACTTCTGAAGGTAAGGACTCCAATCTGTTGCAGTCAATGAGACTATAATTTTTAGATGGGTGTCAAATGGCATACACCTTTTTATCTTAGAAAAGGCAAAAAATGTGTTTCTTGTACAGAAATACAGATGCAGTGATATCAAAATCTTGCCTCTAACATATAGCTAGCCAAATATTTTTTCTCCTTTTAATTTCATCTTAGTTCTTACTGTTTGCATTTATGATTTCTAATATCCCGACCAAATCAAGTTAAATATCTTTGATGGAAGAAACTGCTGGTTTCACTATAATGCAAGGTAACTGATACATGGCATTCTCTAAAAAATCCTCAAAGATACTGCATCTTTATGCTCAATAGGCACAGACGATTAAAGTACAAACTGTTCTGGACCATGATTTGCAACTATTCGAGTTATCATCATGGTACAAGGTAAGTAATTAATCATCATCATCAGTAATAGCTTGTGTTGTACTGTCTTTATCAAATTATATCATATAACAATACCATACACGGTACTGCTGGCTTATACATTGCATTCCTCAAAAGTCCACAAGTCTCAACTATGGAGAGTTTTATAGCTTGTTCTTCTTCTCTTTCGAGGCTTATATAAGTAGCTCAAGGCTACCTTTATACTAAACATGGTAACAATGCAAAAAAATCATTTTGCATCAAATTAAAGACTGGAAGGGGACACAACAGATAGACATGATGCACCAGAATTACAAAAAAAACACTTGCAAAGCATGCTGGAAAATTGATGTTTGACCATTTTATAAATAATTTAATTAAAAGTGCAGAAATCATTTATGGTCATCAGTTTGCTAAAAAAAATTAGCTTAGCATGGCAAAGAAGAATTTTTAGTAAGATAAACAGGCAAGGGTAGAAGATCCAATGCAACCTAAGATGCAATATATGCATTGAGACACTGAGACTCATCTAACATGTGACGCACATCAACATATCAGAACTAATATAGCTAAAAACAGAAAAATAAAATGTTAAGGATAAGTGGATAGAACCAAATGACAATCAAACAGAGAAAATATTCTTTTTGTTGGTTTGGCAATGTTAAAAAACACCATTTAGCACACCAATGAAAAGGAAATAATTTCGATACTTCAAGTGTCAAAAAAGGTAAGTGTAGAACTAAATAATATAGAGAGACAATTAGCTCCGAAGGACAGAAAGGTCCTTGTTTCACAGGATATGTGACCTTCCATAAAGCCAACAAGGTGAGAATTGATTCTTTTTTAAAACATCACCTTGTCTCATCGATCTGGTTCGGCTATTATTCAAATAACACATACTTCAAAATTCAAAGTTGTAAGCGAGACAAAAGATTCCATGTTCATTTTTTAAAGTTAAAAACTAGATGATCGAAGATATACAGAATTACAAGAAAAGCAAGAGACAATCATGTGAAACATTTTATGCTTTCCTTTTTAACTGACAGGATAACCCCAATATCATAACTCATTACTTTGCTAGGTAAGATGGATGAAAAATGTTAAACGTAAAAAGATAGGAAAGATATACCTAACTGCACTCTCTTGTATGCAAGTCGCACCATGTTGATACAAGAATACACTATATATTTTAACATATAAATCAATGCTAACAAATCATGAGCAAAAGAATAGTATGTGATAAGAGCGGACAAAATATCCTATCAGATCAAAACTGAATCAAAGAACAGAGAGAAAGGAAGTGTTCTTTTAAGCAATTATACTTGGTAGTTCCATTTAGACATCCATAAATAAAAAAAAGACTCATGAGCAATTACACTTAATAATTCCATTTAATGAAAAATATATACCTCAACAGCTAATTTAAATCTTCCAAGGACTTCATAGCCCAATTTTCGCAACTCTTCATCCAGAGAAGATATGCTTAGAAATGCAATAGCAAGCAGGCCAAGTTGAGCAAACTCTACAGGCTTAATGAAGTCCATGACAAGACTATGAAGTGAGAATCGTAATATGAAAGCAGGATCATACCCTAGAACTAAGTCACCTTTTAAAGATTGCTGCCAATAGAGGAGAAGAATTATGAGGAACTTGTGGCTGGTAACTTAGCAAGGAAATGAGAATGATCACAAAAGATGTTGGGAAGTACCTCTATCGTATCACCAAATTTATCATGAAGAAGGTTTTCCAATGACATTGAGGCAGTCAATGAAGATCGATTGTAACAAAAATGCAAAACTGTAGTCACGCACTGTTTTGTATCAACTGGAATATTCTCCCTAAATAGCAATTTGCGTAGATCCTCAGATGATTCACAACCAGGTGTCATGGAGGAAGAAGATAGCTGATCAAGTGTCACTTCTTTTTTTATTTTCAAGATAGACAGACCCCACAAGTAATCCATTTCAGAAATTTTATCATATTCAGATCCTTCACTTGACTCAATCTCATGCATGAGATGAAGTATCTCCAAATCAGTTTCACTAAGAGTTGCACCATAGGCAGATAAAAGAAGAACAAGTAATTCCCTTGAATCCTTGCCATCAATGTTTTCATGTCCCACATTGTACTCTCTACTCTTGTAATGATATAACACTCTGAGCAACTTAATTAATTCCAACTTTCTTTCTTCTAAGTGAGGGTTTGTAGTGCCCCTGAATTCACAAGCTTTGTGATCAGTACAAGAGATATCAAGTGATTTCAGAATACTTGGGAGCGGTTGCAATAGTGATTCATTAGCCATTAAAGCAGATGAATTGGAAAAAGAATCACTAGAAAGAATAGTGGACACAAACTGAGAGTGTCCAAGCAGCAGCCCAAGAATTTCAGATGAGGAAAATGTCCTCTTGGTTTCCGGTAATGCAGCAACAAAGCAGCGAATTGCCTTTAGGGTAGCAGGGTCTTCAAACCTATGGAGAAGGCAAGATCTAATAAAATGATCCAGAAAAGGAACAGAAGGCAACTGGTCAAGGCAACCTTTACTTTCAATAGATAACTCAATGATGTTGTTCAAAATATAATGTTCTAGGAATCTGAAAATGCTGTAATTGTCAGAAGAACAAGATCTGAAAGATCTATCACCATCAAAAGGAAATATCCTGACTATCTGGTCCAATGAATTGACCAAAATGGTTATAAACCTTAGTTTCGCACGATTCAATCTTTTGGACTCCTTTTTCTGAGTCATCTCATTGGACTCTTCTGGTTCCAAACGTTGTGTCAAACTTTCCACAGGTGATAACAATAACCTCGTAAATGATATTTTAGCATAAATTTCAATAACGAGTTTCAAGGAATCCTGATGAGAACAAGAATTTAGTATTTTGATATCATGATCAAGTAGTTCAAACGAATGTGGAAAAACAGAATCAAATATTTTCAGACGCTGCTTCTTTGTAACTGAACCCCCATTTAAAACGAAAAAATAGTGCAACATAGTGACTGCTTTCCCAAGAAGAGATTTCTTCAAACAATTATGGAAATCTACATATGATGTCACCGGAAGTTCATGATACTCTTCCTGGAAAACACTGCCAGATACATAGCTTTTCCAGTTTGACAAATTTTCCAAAAGAATCTTAGAATAGAAAATCAGTATACTTCCAATAAACTTAAGATCCTTTCTGTGTGAAGTGACATATGACAAAGCAGCAGGCAGAAGAATCACAAAATCATCCTCAGAAAGGCTATAGTTAAAGTTCTTAATGGCCACCTCATTTCTTAGTGGCGATGCACCATCTGTATTCAGAACATCAAAATCAGATGAATCTTTGTTAAAAATAGCCAAGAATATCTGTCCAAAGACGCTCATGTGCAGTGGGCTTACTTCCATAAGTAATGACAATATTGTTGCCTTGATCTTGCTTGTGAGACTGAGGCAGCATAGTACTAACTTCATTGGACTATGGATGACCATCCCAGAAAAAAGCATGTATAATGGAAGACAAGTAGTGTGAGGTTTTAGATGCCTCTGATTGTACACAAAGTTGACAGCTTTTAAAAGACAACTATTTGCACTTTTTATATCAAAACGTATAACCAAATCAAGAATACTATAATAAACCTTCTGAAGAATGGTCACATTGAAACTTCTATTACTTATTCTATAGAAGTGATAGAGTTCTGATGTATGGTGACTCCATTTTAGATAACCATATAATAAATCCAACGCACCATCAGCAATAGGCAGACAAAAAAGAACAGCAGAAAGAAGTGAACTGCAACCAGAAAAGTCAATTTCTACTTTACCGAACATCCAGTGAGCAAGTTCGAGAAGATCAAAAGGAGAAAAAAATTGCATCATCGAGTGAATGATGTAAAAGTAAGGAAGAACCGTACTGAAATCTCTCCTCTCAACAGAAGCATCAAACTTTTCCCTGAACAATAAAGCTGTTTTCTGAATCAAGTTCCTGGCAACCTTCAAAACTCGTTCATCAAAAACATAGGTTTGAGATGAACAATGGCTCCCAATCGTCCCATACAAGAATTCCTTAAAAACCTTAATTAAAAGCTGCAATACAAGAGAGTCCATGTCGTGAAAATTTTGCTTTGAGTAGGTTAGAAGAGAATCAGTACTATCATACAACTTATCAACTGCAAGGGTTCTGCTACAGCATATAGGATATTGAACGGACAGTGCCACAAGAGGGTGGTTAAGGATGAGCTCTATTACATCTTGAACATATTTAGTAGATGAAGATCTTTCTACAGTCACAGATCCAGTGGGACCTGCAAAATCTACCAAAATCTGCTCAAAGATGCAATCTACCACAGTGAAGCATATCTGAAAGAGTTCTTCAAGAGTATCAGATGGCTCAGCTTCATAGGATGACCGAATCTGATGGGCCCAAAAGAGTACACATCTGAGAAACAAAACCAAGTCATCAGTTGAGCCTTCGGTTACCTTAATTTTTAGCAAACCTACAATATCAGGAGAATGCAATATATCCATCATTCTGGTTGAATAGCTCCTGTAACTGCCAGAGCACATAAATGCAGAAAATAGGGCATAGAAAGGAGCACGCCTCAGGAATAAACCTAAAGAAGTAGCAACCAATTCTTCAGTAACTAGGCTGTCTGAGAATAACGATATTTCAGTGAGATGCATAAAATCATTTCGATCAAGTGAATGATCACTATTCCCTCTGCAGTCATTTCTATCTGAATTCCTAATCTTTTCCAGACAAGCGCGGAACATATTTGGCCACAAGTTAACAACTTCAGCCAGAAACCTTGGTTCAAGAAAGAGTACATATGACAGGAATTGAATATAAGAAGTAAAATGCAGTGGGGCAATGGTAAGCAGCAAATGAAGATTTCGTAGGACATCCTCAAGTGATGCACATATGATTGATGATAAAAATGCGAAGGCTACTTCATCTTGCTTGCCTAAATTTGTCCCACCTATAAACTCCTTTATCTTGGAACATATCAATATGAAAGAGTTTTTTCCTTCTGAGGTACTCTCCATCATGGGTAACAAAGTAAATCTCTGCTGTTTCAGAAGATTTTGTGCAAAATACAATAAATTTTTCAATGGCCTCCATTCACAAAGAGAGCTCTTTGAATCATCAACAAATTTTTCATTTAAAATCAAATCTATCAGACCAGGTAGTATTTTCATGTATACCTGTCAAATATTCCATCAGTATCACAATCAAGAAAGATGATTTTAAAAAATTATATAATTGAGTATGGAAGCCCATATACCTGTGACTGCAAAATCAAGTTTAACGCATTAGACACATACAACGAAATAGCAGATCTCTCATATAACTTGAAGGTCGCAGAATCCGACTCAAGCAACCTCAAGCACTTCTGAAGGATACAAATAATGAGGGGGCTGAAACCAGGAGACTTATCTGCAAGCATTTAAAATGGAAACTGAGTATTATCGAATAAGAGAATGCATCCTCTTTCTACTAGTAAACATATTGACCAGAATGTGAAAATTGGTTCTTATTTACAAATATATATTACACAAAAAGGATAATAAATTAAAGACAAAGGCAACTGAATAACTTAAACCAATACATGAAAAAATAAAGTATATTTCTTGAAATTGTCATTTATGAGAAGATACTGGGAAAGTAACTATTCCAAACAAGAATTGCACGTCCTCTATAGTAGTGCAAGTAACCACAGGTAACAGCTCAAAGCTATACTTACCAAGAACCAAATCATAAACATAGTATCTTTCCTGGGAATTGCTGTTTAGTAGCATGGGGACAGTGATGGTTTAGTATCATGGGGGCAGTGATAATACCTTAAGACAGTATTGTACCATGCAGTGCAATCCCATATCAATCAAACAAGCCAAAATTTGGCCTAATACATCAAAGATCTTCTTAAGGATAAAAATATAACTAATCATGCACGAAGGCCAGCATACCAGATAAACTTGAATAAAGGTCTACTAGCAAACCAGTTTAATGAATAATCAATTTCCACAATCAGCATCAGTCAAAAACAACAAAAATCATGAGAACCACAAACCAACAATGAGGGATCATCAATTTACAATCTTTTAAGAATCCAAACAAAAGCAAAAAGTTAATATAGTAGCTACAGATCAATATAGTAGATCCTGCAATATATGTTGCTCCCTGTCAGCATATTGCATATAATTTGATGGAACATGGAACTTCTACATCAGCTTGTCAATACAAAAAGACTCCCATTAACAATATACCAATAACTTTGTCATGATGTACAATCGAGGGATGAACAACCAAAAAAAATATTGGTGGAACATAGCAGACAACCTTAAGGTAGGCTTCAAGATAATATATGGACAATAGAAAACAAGGAATGTATGTCCTAACAGCTTGTTTAAATTTCAGAGACAAAATAGACAAGCTTAACACTTCATTTTCATGTTCTTTCTGTCATATTTCTTTCTCTTTTCCATGTAATACTGGAAGATGAGTGGTTTCTCCACCAAATTATGGCATTATAGCAACAGGCTCTAAAAGTTCAACTGTAGATCCTACCACTTTGTTTCTGCTAACAAATCTATGACTTTGGGGCTGTTCCCTATGGCACATCTTTCATATATTTGGATGCACCAAAATATGCTTGTTTGCTCAAAAGTATCCTAGCATGAAATTGGCAGGACAGAATTAATGCCAAAAATACTCTTTGTCATGTTCATTAGTTTCCAGATATGCTGATTAGTTTGTTTGAACTTTGAACTGAATCAAAACATTGTACATTAAAAAGGAGATGTAAAACCCCAAGGCATTAACAGTTTTGTATGTTTCCAAATATGTTGTTTAGTTTAGAAGACCATAACTAAAAAGCATAACAAACTAGTATATACATTACTAAGTAGTTTCAAAAAACCACTCAGATCACAGAGCTAGGTGAAATAAAAGCTACAATCTGCAGCCCAATAATTTCAGTGAGCTTTTCATGATTAACAGATTCCAATATGTTTTAGGTTTTAAGCTAGCATTTACCTTGAAAGTCATCTAAACTGGAGATAAGCTTGTGCATATGATCAAGATGCTTGTATAAGTTATTTCCTACTGTTGAAACAGCATCACAGAGAAATGAGATGACAACTGCATACAAGCTATGAATTGCTTCTGTTCCTTGGTTTTCCCTAGACCAAACTGACCTGCTATAACCAGGTAAAGATATTAACCAGGCATCAATCTCCGAAAGGTTCTGGTCGAAGGCACCAGTGCTGACAAGGGATGCCTTTGCCAATGCATAAGCTTGATCTCTGATACGTGTGCCCGATGAATATATAAAAATATGAATCAATGGCTGCAGGTGTCTGTACATGAAATCAGGCACTCTGGCTCGAGCACTAGTTCCAGAAGATTTACCAACATACTCAACTAACAGAGATAATAGAGACTGTTGCTGATCAGTAGGCAGACTTAAGGCATTACTTGGTAGAATTCTGAAGAAGTCAAAAGAGCCTTCAAAAGCACTAGGCAAAATTCGCTGCAAGAAACCAGTTCAAAACGTTACATGGTGAATGCATTTGTATAAGAACCTCTTCAAGAAAAAGGATAACTCTTCTATACAAACGACAAAACAAGCTTAGAAAGACTATTAAGGATGGTGCTTATGTGTACATTACCCAAACTGTACCTTATATCCACTGAATGATATTGACATTGAATAATACCAAACAAAGTACTCCAGAATTACATGTAACACATGTAACAATATACATTGTTCTTTCATGATTTGTTTCACTATGTGTTAAGCATTTGTTTCATTTAATTCTCTAAAATTACAATGTAGACTTGCCAGAAAAGCATTGGATAGGCACTCTTTTCTGATTTGTTCACAAGTTTTGGATTTAAGATGGTAACTGCTATCATCTACCAAACAACTAGTCAACTACTAAGTAATTTATAATTTCTCAAGCAATACACATCACAGCAATATAGAAAGCAAAGTTTCAGATCCAGGTCCAGTACAATATAGGTTTCGGACAGACCTGTATGGTAACCAAACAGTTTAGGATCAGTACAGGCCCAACTAAATGAGGAGGACACAGAGGATCTGAAACCTATATTGTACTGGACCTGGATCTGAAAACGAGAAGAGGTCGCCACACATATGGGCATGACGAGTAGGAGGCAACAGTCGCAGCAGCAGGGTGGAGTCATGGTGATGCGGCGAGCTGAGGCAGCGGCGGCGTCAACAACGAGAAGATAGAGGGGAATAGAGAGAAAGAGAGGGAGAAATAATTAAAGAGACAGAGATGGAGGGAGAGAGAGAAGAATAAAAGGAGAACTAACAGTTGTGACAGCTGCCACAAATTATAGAATGATCCTGATTCTAACCAAAACACTTACCATCCGACACCCTTTGGTAACAATCTCTTTACCACCAGAGAAGCCTGATATAGTGAGGTGACCAGGTGGTACAACCTGCCTTGGACAGAAATGGACGAAATCACCTGGTTCACATCCTGGTTGGCTATATGGACCAGTAAATACTAGCTTGTCCCGCTGAGAGAGATTTTAAATCAAGGCAGAGGGTACCAGGAAAAAATTGGTTATATAATTAACACACCAACAGAATATACAATATAAATGGTGATTTTTTTATGAATTCATATTAAACAAAACCATATAATGTTTTAACAAAAATCCTCAAAAATACCGAAAGAAATTATTTAATCTTATAAAAACAGTTTCTGTCTCATATTAAGTCAGTGAATATTCCGAAAATCTGTAATATGAACACCTATACATATATGTATAATGATTTTGAGGATTCTAACAAACTCTTGAAGAGTATGCGTATAAATAGCAGTAGTATTTAATATTTATAGAAGAAGCAATAACAAAATAAAAATTACACCTCAGTTAACATAAACAAGAATATAAAGCATTAGACATAGTCTAGAGGTGAGCCAACATTCACAATATTTCTGAACTCTACCATCTAGTACTTTCTCTTCTATTTTACATATGAAACAAATACTACTGATTTAATTGTTTTTCTTGCTGCTCGTGCATTAGACACTGAGGCAATCAAAATTAAGAACAAGAGACAATGTTGTAAGTTACCATGTAGAGTGCAAGGACATCAAGCAGCCTTGAGTAAAAAAAATCTTGTTCGTCCACTGGTTCAGTTGTAATCGGTTTCTGCTTATTTAACCCCCATATCTCAGCAACTATTGCTCTACGATCTTTGTCCCCTTCCAATTCAGGAATGCTAACTGCATTTCTAGATTCATTTTGATAGCTAGGAAGCACATTTGTAGGTTCAGAATCCATCCTGCTAATAATGATATCAACATTCTCCTCGGTGATATCAGATTTCAGTCTCTTTCGTGCAACTTCAGGCGTGACAGCAGTTCTTTTCAAACGCTTTGCTGAATGTCTGTAACTCAGTGATGATAGTAACTTGAGAAGAACTTGAAGATCTGGTAGTGCTCCTCTAGCCTCATCCTGGATGTACTGCCTCAGAGAAACACATTTCTCAGTTCCTTCCTCATCACTATGGCACAAATCTCCATCACCTATGAACTCATCAACTCCAACAAAGCAACTGATCCCTGGAAGACCATGTAACTCAGCTATCTCTTTGCAAGATGAATCAACTGTTTTTCTGGAAAATTTGCTTTTCGTAGCATTATCTATTGCTGTGATAAGATTTCCAAGTGACTTGAGTGATTCCAGAATAAGTCTTAGAGACCCATGCTTAACAAGAATGTCAGCATGAAGCAATCCCTTATTCACTAATGACCGATTACAAGCACGGGGTATGAAGCTCCTAAAAACACTTTGTAATTCATCACTGCCCATAGGTGGCACATATTCAGGTCCATAAGCAAAGGACATGACAGCAGCTTCAGTATTTACACGGGAAATTATGTCGGCTGCAAGGGAGATGGCAGTAAACCTGCAACGATCTTATTATACAGATAAAGAAGCATAAACGTAAAAGAAATTGCAACAGTTGAGAGAACAGAACTGACCAAGAAGATGATAAACGGGGTTCAAGATGGTATGGGAACTCATCCATGTAAGCTGCAGATAAAGATGGCCTCTTGTCGGCAATGGCCAACAACAACTCCCTATGATAATCGACCTCTGTAGCCTTCAATTTCTTCATGAGATCAAGCAGCCGCTTCTCGTTCCCCTTCAATGTTAGACTAGGCATCAAGCCGTTACTAGGATCTGTGCATACCATTACCAGAACCACGTGTGCAATGTCAGCAGCACGGCCTGCCATTGGGTTTCCTGAAATGTAGCTCAACTGCTCTAAGGTGGTGCTGCCAAATAAAACACTCCGAAGAGCCGGTGGGATGAGAGAATCTTCAACCAGCACCTTATTCCGCAAAGTAGAAAGAACATATATGATGGTCTCAGTGTCATCACTTCCAAAACCGCGAAGCACCCCAGAGTACAACTCCCTCTGCTGTAGAACCCACCTCAACAATCTAGGGTTACCAATCTCAAGAAATGACATGGCAAAGCCAACAAATGCCCTTCTTGTGGATCCTCTGAATCCATGCCTCTCGTCCCTCCCTTTCTTCTTCTGTATACCTGACAGCTTAGAAAGGACTGGCAGCTTAAAGTCGAAAACTTTGGCAACCTCAGAAGCTAATCGTCCACTCCGCCTCACTGCTGAAGCCAAAAGGTTCAGTGCCGCACTCTGCCGCCTTGAATCTTGACTACTCAGCTCGATGTAGATGTCATTCAATTTCGTCTCAACTAACAAACGGGCTAAGCTATCAAGGTTTCTACCAATTGGATCAGCCAGTGACTTCCCATCAGGGTGGTCGAGAATCACAGAAACCAACGATAATATGTGTGACATCCCAGGCTTCCCTTGGTGAAGCCTCCAAGCTTCCATGATCTCCAAGCATTTGGGAGCCAACTGTATGTACTCACGTAGGATCCCTCCACCCGTTTCCCCCTTCAACAAACAGATGAACTCCTTGGAGGCTTCCGAGTAAATTTTTATCTCCGGGGAGTGCAAGTTCTTCAGAATCTCGATAATTTTAACTCTGTATGAACTGTTAACTGGTTGCCTCGGCTCCTTCCCTCCAATTACGTCCTCGTCGTCTTGTAACTCCTCTCCTTGAGCCGAAAACTCCTCGTCATCTTCAAAAAAAAATTCAAAAATTGTCAATATTTATTGAAAATAAGTAAAAAAAACACGGGAAAAAATCAAAGAAACAAGTGAGAGTGCGGCAAAGGGAAGAAAAAGAAAGAAAAGAACCATGCGCATCAGCATAACGAATGTGCAGGCGAAAGAAATCATAGAAATACCTCCGGGCAGGTCACCCGCGACGTCTAGGGAATAGAGACCGTGGTCGAGGTCTACTTCGCGGATTACTTCGCCGTCTTCCATGGAAGTGTATGGGAGTGGAGGTCGAGAGGAAGAAGAACGAGGGTGACTACCTCCTTGAGTTCGGTGATTAGGGTTTTAGGCGGTCACGGCAGGGTTTGGGGCTCTTTTCCTGCCAAGCGCCTCCCTTGTTTGATTATTCCCGTTTACCCCCTTTCCTTGATTTCTTATCCACGAAGGCCCCTTCTTAGGTGGCTCTCAAAGACTATAAGAGAAGGAGGCCTTATCTGTAAATTATAAAATAAAGGGTCCCTTTCAAAAATTGTCCCCCATTGAATATATATATATATATATATATATATATGCAAGCAAAAAAAAGGAAACTATTAAATGGCAAAAGAAATAGGATAATGATAAGGAATGATATTAATCATAATAAAATAGTATTTATTTCTTTGTTATGATATTAGACAAAATGGTTTTGGTCTATAAATTAAAAAATATATAGTATACATTGTTTCTTTTATAATAATTTTATGAATTTCTCATAAATAACTGAATTATAATAATATGACTCAATTAACTTAAACTGAATCATATAATTAAATAGCATCATTGCTAGACTTTCCCTGTCAACATAGAGATTAATGAAAAAATAAAATAAAATAATGCAGTCAATGATCTCATTTAAAATATATCTAATCAATAAATAAAAATTAGAGATTGGGATTGTGGAAGAAATATAGTTGATTATTGGGTTGGTGAAAGTTTAGTATTCTGATAATTTTATTGATACAATATTTCTGTCAATTGTATCTAAAACTAAATCATTTAAACCGTCTTTATTTTCTTCATGCCATAGTTTTGTGCAAAGAACAAAGGCATGTGTTGGTGATCAAAGACTTATAAATTTATTATCTTCATTTTAGTTATGTAACTTATCATAAAGTTATTGATAGGCTATGTTTTGAAATACATTTATTTTTAAATATATATTTAGAAAATAGTCTGAATAAATACATAATTATGATATGAAAACTATATTTTAAATATGTATTAGCACAAGTATTGTTTAGTAAAATTATATTTCAAAAATTCATTGATTATTATCAGATAATTTTACTCTTCTAATATTTTTAATATTTATTTATAAGAAAATATATTTTTTATTTAATAAAATTTTTACTTTATAGAAGACATAAATATGTTTGTTTCTCACTAAATTATATTAGAAATCTTATGATTTTATATTATATTATATTATATGGTACTTTGAAATTTTAAAAATTTATTAGCATCTTGAAAATTGATCTTAAGACAATATTAAGTAATATCTGAATAAATATGACTTAAAAAAAACCAAACATCAATTTATATTTGAGATATGCATTCATTCACTCTCGTTGTACATCAAATCGGGCAAAAACTATTGTAAGCCTCATTTAGTGCATAAAAGAATATTAAGATTATTCTTTGTATGATGCATGCACTAAAAACAATATCTTAATATAAACGAAGTCAGGAAATGTTTATGTTAGCAATTTCCTGACTCCTCATCGAAGTTTCTTTTAGCAAAAGTAAACTTTAGATTAAGATCAACTCATTACATCCCCCAATATACCATTCCATGATCATTGGATTAATCTCAAGGCATTAGAGATCACCCCTCTATATAATTAATTAGACTTTGAGCAAATCCACAAATATAAGATTCGAGTCTAAACCCTTAATATTTTTATTTAATATTATTTTTATAAATAGTAAGTAACAAATATAAGATTCGAGTCTAAACCCTTACAATAATTTATCTATATCTTTATTGGTTAAATTTACTTATACAATAAAAGCATTGCTAATATCATAGTTTAAGATCATTATTAGTCCAATAAAAAAAAAGCCATTCATAAAAAAACCATCATATTCCAAAATAATAATACTTATTGTCCAAAAGTTAATGATATGATAATTTATCTATTTTCAAGACATTTAATCTCTCTAAATTTAAATTTATCAGATACAACCCTACAAATCCACAACTTATATATTTAGTTAATATTGATGACACAACTTTTTTTTACCTTAGAGAAGAGACATTTAATTTTAATTTACAATAAAAATATTTATATGGCACATACTAAATCTTATAAAGGCAAACATGTGATTAAATTAGTATATATATTTTAAATTTTCGAAAAAACCCTTATTTTATTTTTTTTGGGATTGGTGACCCATGTTTTATTATTTCCCATTACTATCCCCACTTTTTATATATCCTCAAAATGTCTCTAATAGGACAAAAAAAAAAAAAAACTCATACCATATTTTTTGCACCTCCATAAAATTATTATAATTAATATCCAGACACTTAATATATAATTCAAACCAGCTTATCATATTTTATGATATTTTAAATAATTATTTATTTTGATTAGTCTTATAGTGTTTTTGTATATATATTAAAAAGTATTATAACCGAGGAACAATAACTCGAAATATAATGTATTTTTATCTGTCTTGAATATAATATATTATTCTCGAATAAGATTATAGTATTGTTTTAGCACTTTTATAAGAAACTTACAAACCTACATAAAAAATACTATAACTATACTGATTCATCTTAGAACGAGACTGCTTTAAGATACGTAAAGTTTTAGATCCAAGCTCCAATAGACCCGGTCCAACGTAAAATATTTCTTTTAATTGTAAACCCGGTCCAAGCTCCAATAGACCCGGTCCGAACTATTCTCGGTCCAGATTTGTTCCAGAAGGATCTATAGATCCGACGGTTTACATCAAACATCACAATCTGGCCGCACGGAATCTAATGCCGACAGCTCAGCCGTCTTCGAGTTCCCTTATAAGTCTGCCGCAGTTGCAAAAAGAATGCACACCAGCGAAACTAAAACGGGGAGAGACGAGGGGCGGAGAGGCGAGAGGAAGGAGCGGCGCTTTTGGAAAGAGAAGGGTAAAGGAGGCGGCGAGAAGGTTCGACGAAGGAATGGAGCCGAAGAAGGGCGTGGACGAGTCATCGTTGGATGAGCTGTTTCTCTACACCACCGTGTGCATCGTCGGGTTTCCCGTCGAGGTCCAGGTCAAGGACGGGTCCCTCTACTCCGGCATCTTGCACACCGCGTGTTTCGAGAAGGATCAGGGTGAGATCTTGATCCTACTTCTTCCGATCGAATTCGGTGGCTTCTTGTATTTGGTATCGATCACGGATCCGATAGGTTGAGTATTTTTGCGTATCTGTTGATTTGTCATGCTGTTTGCCCAAATTCGAGATTTTAATATTGATAATGCGTCGTTGCTCTCTTTTCCCCTTGTTTGCGTTGTTGCCTTTTACCAATTTCGTGGATCTCATTTGTTAGCGTTTCTAATTATGATCTTAGCACATGTAAAAGTTGTCTTCTTCTTTATTTCTTTCTAGTTCTCGTTTTATTTATCTTGTAATGTGATTGCGTTATGGTGTTGGTGGTTATTATTGGAGAGCTGCTATTGTTTCGCGTAGATCCGTGCTTGTCGTAGTTTGACCAGCCAATGTGACTTGTGGCCCTTCGAGTTTCTTCGAGGTTTTTTTTATTAAAATTGATTTTGCTTGCTGATCTGCTGAATTCTTTAGGTATTGTTTTGAAGAAAGCGAGGAAGATAGGGAATGGGAAATGTGACACAAACTTAGCTTTAGGAGACTTTGTAGATACTCTTGTTATTCTTTCATCTGACCTGGTTCAAGTAGCTGTAAAGGTAAGATCTTTTCCTTGTGGATGATTTTTTTTCTATTATCATTGTTCTCTTATGTCCTTCGGTCATCTGTGCTCTGTTTATCAGGAGTTCCTCCCGCCAGCAGATCATGTTGCTCAGAACAATGCAGAGGTGGTGATTGAATCTGATTTACAAACTTGCAATCGGGATTCTGGAAGGGTGAGGGAAGGGTCCACATGTGAACAAATTTCTGCTTTGAGGTACATGTTGCATATAAAAACCTGATTCTGTTAACTATATAGGTCAGTTGCATAGGCTTGGCTCCCTGCCAATGATCTGCTGTTTTATTAATCATGTGTAACAACCATCTTGGAAATCATGTTGCTTCTGGCAAACCAATACTCTTCTTGTTTAATTTTTTTGTGTTGCTACATATCGAGAAATCTGGAAATATATCATTTCACACTCTACATTATCTTCTACTTTTTCAAGCAGTGTAAGCCTTGACACGATGGTAAAGTTGTTCCTTTTCAATATGGGTGTCGAGTTTGAATTTGGAAAAATCCTCTTATGGGGGTCAGGTTGCATGGATAAATCTTCCCAAGTCCTATGTTTGTGGGAGCTCATGCATTGGGCCACTTGATGATCTTGGATATATTTTCCCCAGTCCCATGTTTGTGCGTGCTCATGCATTGGGCCACTTCATGACCTTACTAATTTTCTTCTAAAGTTTGTATGTTGACTCACAACAATTACAAGTTCAAATATATTTTTCAAAGTAAAGCTAAGAACTTATTCTTGGTTCAGGAGCACAGGTGGAAACGAACATTATTGAAACTTGGTAAACAAGAATTTTCATGAGGCAGCTTGGGGAATATAGCTACAATTGGATGAAAGAGATCTTATTGGTTATAACATTGATCCTTTTCTTTTTTAAACAAACGTAATTTCTGCATTTAAAAAGCTTGAAGTTTGAGAAAGAAAGAATAGTGGATATAATGTTAGTACAAAGGATGCTGGCAGTGATTCTCTTTCCATTTTTAATAACTAATATTGTTAGAAGCTAGAGCTTAGCTGACCTAGTTCAACGATATCGTAACCAAGGTTCTATGTTTTGGGTACCGAATCAGTATGCGTTCAGTCCTTGCCAGCATCTTGACACAAAGTGTACCTGTATATACCACGGTACAGAGAAGCGTTAGGGTTAGGAGAAGAGGAGGTGTGGAGGCAAAGGCAGCTGAAAAGAAGAGTAGGGAGGAGGTGGTGGCAGACAAGGAAGTGGATGAGGAGTAGAGAAGTACCCAAATGGACAGGTGGGCTGGGGGCAGCAGACAATGTGAGAAGGGGAACACGATAGAAAGAGAGAGATTGGATTAGGGGGCTGGGGTTTACTAAGGTTTCTTATCAGGGTTATTTGTTTTTCAAATGAACCAAGCGGTAAGCCTTGTATTGCATGTGGACCACTCAAAATTGGATGATTTGGATGTACTGTCTGGTACATAGCAATCTCGATGAAACATTAACCTTGATCTTTATCATGTCGTAAGTTGCTAACTAAGAAAGTCTACCATGGAAATGAAACAAATTTATAAATCAGTTACCTACTAGAGTGTTGAACTTCCTTATAAGAAAGCTAAACCTTTGTTATAAGGTTAAAACCCAGGAAGTGTGTACTTTGATTTATCCTCTCCTGTCATTCTGGTAATATTTATCTTTTTATTTTTTGCTTGATGGTTTAAATATAAATATATGATGACGTAAATTAGAGATCTTTTCATTTGAATAATGATGTTCAATGGTCATAAAACTCTGTTGACACAGCAAAGAGATATTAAAATTATATCTTTTTAATTGTAAATTTCTGAATTCCTTGGATTTTTGGGCTTAGAATTGATGAGTGTGAGCCTTGCGACTTGAGTAACTAGAATTGGTCACGGAAACTTTCAGGGATGAAACTGCATTTATTCTCCTGAGATATTGCATTGGCAGGAGCCTAACATATTATGCCATTTTACCATCAGGCTTAGAAGTTGGTGAGAACAAGTCCATTGCGTGGTACTGAAAAACATTTTTCAATAGGTGTTCTGATGTCAGAAGAATGGAAACTGTTTCCTTGAAATTTGATGAGCTTGGTCTGAAGCTTTTGAAAGTCAAAATGAATAGTTTGAGCGTTGTTTGAATTTCAAGTAATAGAGCTCAAATATGTCATCTTCTGGACTTTAGCTGATGTGAAGTGTTCTTTTAAGGATTCTTTTAAACTTTTTCTTAGGCTAATTGCACAAAAATGGTAGTTGTTTGAACCTTAGAAAACTTAGAAGAATTATATGGGCAAAGATTAATTCTTTTAAGCTTCTTGTGTGAACAGTTCCCTTGAAACAGAGGATGCCCCTTTATTGAATTAGTTAAGTGATGATTGATATGATATACTTTAGATATGTAGGGTTCAGGCAACTACTTCCACCCAGATGCATTTTGCTAAATGAATGCCAAAGTTAGATGCACTCAAATTTGCATATGATATCTATTATATAAATATTATTCATTTCTTGGTCAAGTTACATGTTTAGAATAAAGGCCTGTCTAATGTATCAGATCTTTATTAAGTCATTTTGCAGTTTATGGCCAAGCCTCCGTAAAAAGCATTTCTTAATTTCAGAAGATGCAACAAACATATACACACACACACTACGATGGAATAAACAAATATAATTTGGAATGATTGTAGGAACCACTTTGATGATAGTATTGCTTATGTTGTCATTGTCTGTTGAAATTGATAAGTTCCTTGCAAATTATATGATGTTAATTGTTAAGTAACACTCTTAAGATAAAATGTCAGAATCGAACCTGAGATTAGTTGTTAGGGTAGTTCATTCAGTGAGAAAAAAATTAACATTTTTATATATGTTATTTTTCTTGACAGCATTTAACTCTTATGGCTACATTGTTGTTTAAACTTGGTGGTGCGACTAATATGTTTAGAGGAAATGTTTTTGCACTTATATGTGTAAGATATAACAATGTTGGCATTTGTGTTCAAAAACCCTATTCTTTAGTTAAGGATGACTAGTTTGACCTATCGACAACTTTTCTTTAAACAAGGAAACACATGAAAGGACAAGGCTCTTGGTAAACAACTTTATGCATTTTTTTTTGTGCGCCTATTCTTTCAGTTATTCATTGGATGTATGTATCGCAAGTGATCTGTTGGATGCAAATGTTGGGTAAATTATTTTGCTGGATATTTTTGTATTTACATGGTTGTCTGTCATAGACAAGATTATGAATTTCAGTTTGTTGATTCGTCAGCATATTATTGATTCTATGAGGAGAATAATTTCCTGTTGTTTTCATTATTCAGGTGTTTGGACAAAAGTGAAGAAAGTGAACCTCTTTCATTAACAAATGATGAAGAACATGTTATAGTGAATGAGATGCCTGATGTAGGTAAATTTCCAGACAAGGCTTTAGATAATATGCATGAAGCTGGAGGTGCAAGACAAGATGAGATATCTTTAGAAAAGGTAAACTTAGTTGCATCGATTTTGCTACTATGTTAAGTTGATTTTTGAAGCTTGTGATCAATTTATGTAGAGTTTGTGTAAGTTTCACTAGAACTGTGCTTTATACTGAATTCACCCACAAAGAGAAGATATGAGGTTTGTTTAATTCCTAATTTTATATTATGTAGAGCATGAATTTTCCTTATTTGACACTTTTTAGTATTTATGGATGCCAATAAAGCATTTTACAAGGTGTAACACAATGATCATTTGTTGTGTCTGCTGCTTTGAGTAATAGAGCAGGATAACTGGTATAAGCTATAAAAGTTCTATTCACAACAGTTGGGATCTTTTTCTCCATTTAGATGAGGCCAACTTACTTAAAAGTTAAAGGTCATTATGTTATTTCTCTCATAATTTTATCAAGTCATCTTTGGTCTTCCTTCCCCTCTCTTGATACTGGTAATTTGGACTGGCTGCCTCTTTTTCACTGTATGCATTTTACAGTCTGTTTTGAACATGTATGAACCACCTGGCATCTATTCCTGTTGATCATGGATGCGACCAATTATACAATCCTTGTCAGTAGTTGTAAGTTGTAACATTGACCATTTATCTTGTAGGGCTTGTTGTTTAGCTATTAAGACATTCTTTTTTATTGTTGAGCTTAGTGCTGGTACGATCATCTATCTTTTGGCATAATATATTCTGGGTGTTGAGGTAATTACCAAGGATTCGTATTGCTCATCACATGTAAAACACTTGTGCCACCTAGAGATGGATTTCGGGGTCCTTCTATTCAGGGTTTTGAATACTATACCGTATCAGTGTATCAATCAGCTGTCAGTACAGTATGTACCGAGCTATACCAAGCATACCGACACATAGTACACTAAGGTGTACCGATGTACCACCCATACCGGTCCTCTATCAGATCGGTATGTACCGCCTATACCGAGTGGTATGGTACGACGATATTGCAAACCATGCTTCTATTGGTATTCATGTTGGGCTTATGGTATAGTTGTTGTTGGATATTGGTATGCATGAGACAAATTTTCCTTTCTAGCTTGATGCTTATTCTCTTTACCTTGGAGTGGTGGTTCTTGGAAACTCAAAACAGTTTTCTCCTTATGTTAAGGCTTATTGTTAGCTGCAGTAGTAGCAGTTGGTTTCCCTCACTGTACATGCAGGTCCATGAATACTCCTCGAAGCTTTCTTGGTGCACGAGGAAAGTGAGATAAAGATAACTGTACATGCTTGTTTTGGGTAATAGCAAGCCTAGAAGCCTATGGATTTTTCATTGAGTTTCAGACTTGTATTTTTTAGCATTATGAATTGGCTGTGCTAGGCACCTGCTGAAAACATGGTTTGTTATCCCTGGATTGTCCTGTAGGTTAAAATTACTGCTTCTGAGAAAGAAAAAGAGGGAGTTCAATGTAAGCAGACTAGGAATAAGACATGAATGTATTAATTCATAGGAGATTTAGTAAATTATTAGTATCTCATTTAGTTAAATTATTAGTGTGTCACTTAAGTTAGTTGCTTTTATAAGCCATGGGTACCACCAAACTTCATTGATAAGAGCAATGAGATTTACTCACTTTCTAACACATAAATAATTTTGGACTTCAATCAAAGTAAGAATTATGGCTCTTACATTATCAGATATTGAAACCGGAGGTCGAGCTTGGTACAATGGTAATGTTGCTCCATTGTAACCTATAATATTAGGTTCGAGTCACAGAAATAATATTGTCTGAGACTGATGCAACCTTGATTTGTTTCTCTACTGCACTAGCTTGTTAGTTGCTATTAATTTCAATCCATTATACATTATGAACTTTAGTAACATCCTTTTCTTCAGTTAAGCGAAAATGATGTTATTACAAAGGTATGGTTTAAATTAAATGTAGTTGGCTTTGATGAAACATAATTGCCTCTTTCTATAGAAAGTCACATCTTGTAGGTTGTTCTCCACATATTATGGGCTTCATGTTATCTGGAGGGTTTTGCACTGATTCTTGTGCTTCTGACAATACAGGTTGAAGAACATTCTTTTATACCAGCTATTTCACTTCAGCAAAGGTAAGACTTGAAGTCAAATGATCTACATGGTTTCTATGTTCTGCTATACTAACTATAATTATTTGCTTCACTGTATTCTATACTCTCATTTGGCTACCCTGAACTCACCACTCTGCTGCAGACAGGTCATAGGGTGCAAACCGGAGGGAGAAAAGCATTGTGATCCTGTTGAAGAGGTCTCTTAGTGAACACTTAAGTTGAACAAGACATTCATTTTTTAAACTTCATTTTGTTCAATGAATTATGTTTGTTTATTTGTTAATATTCAGTTTATGTTTTTGTGATCTCTTTACATGCAGATGGCACAAGAAGTTCACCATTTGAGTCCCAACTGTAAGTCAAATGTTCTCCTTGAAAACAATAGTATCTGCATCGATACTTAACTGAATCTGTAGACATTTTTGGAGTAGTTGTTAAATTATTAGCCCTAAATTCTCTTTCAGCAAATGCAAATGGTTCAAGATTGAATAGTTCTGCTGCTATGCCTGTCCAACTGATGCGTCTAGAGGGCAAAGATTCCACTTCAACAAACATTTCACTATCAGATGCTAGAACTTCAGCTTGTACTGCTACCCCTTTGGTTTCACATATTACAACCTCTTCATGCCCTGTTAGATCAGCCTTATCTGATGCATCAATTCCTAAAAAGAGCAAAGCTGGAAGTATTACTGCCAAGGTAATGTCCACTTTTGTACAGAGATTTACTTGTTTGCTACTTACCATGCTAATACAAATGTTCTTCTAATGTGTCTTTTGGTGTCCAGAAACAATCAGGCCCTTGCTGCTAGAATTTTGTAGTTTTTATTCTCATGTGATGAGTTCTTGGATGAACTTTTTAGAAAATCTCCCTGTATTCTGCTACATGCTTAGAAACAAACTGACGAGCATATCAGAATGAACTGATTTTCTGATGATCACAAAACAAAAGGAACTGCAGAGCAGGGATTCTGATGTTATAGAAGCAAAGGTTATTGGATTCATCTATAAGATCAATTCATCCATGACAGAACTGAAATATATATATAAAAAAAAAAGACTGAACAGAGAGTCTTCATCCGCTCAATGCAGTTTACGACAATTTGACTTGTGAATCATGCATTGATAATTTTAATTTTCTATGTTCATATCTATTGTGGGTTAGCGGTTTAAATAGGCTCTTGGGCGCTTGCTTAGGTTCTCTGGCGAGGCGAGGCTCGAGCACCTCAAGGGTGGATTAGGCGGCGCACTTCAATGAGGCGCCACCTGCGCGTGCGCCGCTTGGGTGCTCGCTTGAACCCAAGCGTTGGGCGCCTCGGACAAGTGCCCTGTTCAAATGAAGCAATTGAATCAAACTTTTTAAGTCTGGTTCGGTTCAACAGTGATTAGTTGGTTCGATTGAACCAAATAACCACTTTCTTACTCGCAAAAGCCACCTTCGCATGCTCGCGTGGCCCCAAGTCGTCAACCCTAGTGTTGCTTTTGCCTCCACCACCGATGCTTCCTTTGTTGTCGATGGACGGATTGAGGCTTCCTTTGTTGTCGATGGACGGGCAGGTTCGATGGCCTAGCCTTTGTCCGTAGCTTCGTTTCGTTGTCGTTGCTTCCGTGTGCAGTTACTTCCACCGTCAAGGGAGAGGACTGCAGCTTCCTCTGCCATCGACATACACCTTTGAAACTTCCTCCACCCATGACGTTGCCATTTGCAACTTTCGGCACTGTCGCTACTATCATTTGCAGCTTCCTCTGTTGTCGTAGTTGTCATACGTAGCTTCCTCCATCGTTGTTACTGTTGTCTATAGCTTTCTCTCTTGTCGCCACTATCATCCGAAAGTTTCTTCGTCACTGCTGCCCTCTCCTTCCCCATTTTTCATTGTCGATGACACTTTTCTCCCCCTCTATTATTGTTAACAATTATTTTCTCCTCCTCTAACTACTGCTAATAGTAAATAATATACTATTAATAGTAGATTGTTAACTATTGTACAAAGCAATCTCTATTTAGATTGATAATATACTTTTTAGATTTTAACACTGCTAATCTTTATTTATTTAAAATTATTATTGGGGTTTTAGGATTAATGACAAGTGTGTAAAGCAATTCAGAAGATTCTTCAAAAAATTCAAGAAAGGATCTTGCTTGAGATACAATTATCTAAAAGATTTTAAAGATCTTAATGTAGTTACTTGCATCTTTTGTGATAAGACTACTAGAGGTGGTATTTTTCATGTAAAGCAACATTTAGTAGAAAATTTCAAGAATGCATTAGCCTGTAAGAAGTGTTCACCTGATGTAAAAGAATAACTACTAACTTATATGACAAAAAAAAAGATATAGAAGAATAAATCTTATGAGATTTTACCAAATGATAATGTTGAACATATTAGAGATGATGATGAAGATTATTCTGAAAGTGTAAATCCAAGTGAGAAAAGAGTATATGACAGAAAAGAAAAAGAAGTCATGGTTATTAAGAAGGGTAAAAAGGGATCGATGGACTTATATATGTATCAAGAATTATGGAAGCAACAAGGGCAAGCAGGAGCAAAATTAGGACAAATAAATATAAGTGATGCTTGTAATAAGAAAATAAGGGGAAGAATAATTCGTCACATTGCTCGTTTCTTTTATTAGGCTAACCTTCCCCTTAGTATAACTCGTTTATACAATTTTAAGGAGATGATTGAAGCTATTGTAAGATATTGTGAAGAATTAAAACCTCTAAATTATTATGAAATACGAGTTTCATTACTTAAAAAAGAGTTGGATTATACAAATGACTTATTAAAGGACCACAAAGAATCATGGGTAAAGCATGGTTGGTTTATTATGTTAGATGCTTGGACTGATAGGAGACATAAGAGTATAATTAATTTTATGGTCAAATGTTCTTTATGAATCATCTTTGTGAAGTCAATAGATGCATCATCTTTTATGAAATATGACGAAAAGATATATGATTTGTTTGATAAGTTTGTGGAAGAAATTGGTGAATAAAATGTCGTTTAAGTTATAACCGACAATGAAAGCAATTATATGTTAACTGGTAAGATTTATCTTTTGAAATTTTTTAATCTTTTAATTAATTTATCTCTAATTTGAATGTAAGAATTATGTGACTCCTAAATCTTATCAATTTTGTTATCCTTTGTTTTAGGTAAATTACTTGAAGCAAAAAGACCACTTATATTGGACTTCATGTGTAACACATTACATTAATTTAATGTTATAGGATATTTGAAAGATTTTTGAAATTAAGAAGACTTTAGAAATGACAATCTTTATCATTGGATTTCTCTATAATCATATTGAGGCTTTAAATATGATGAGAGAATTCACAGACAACAAGAAATTTGTGAGATATGATGTCATCCAATTTGTAACTTGACATTACAAAGCGTGTATTGTCAAAAATATAACTTGAGAAACATGTTTATCTCGAGGAAATAGGTGACAAGCAAATAGGTAAAAGAAGCGAAAGCCAAGAGGGCCAGTGATATCATCTTAATGTTATCCTTTTGTAATCTTGTAGTTTATATATTAAAGATAATGGACCCTCTTGTTCGAGTCCTTTGATTGACGAATAATGAAAATAAGCCTATAATGAGATATATTTATGTGGTTATGAATAGAGCAAAGGAGACGATTCAAAAGTATTTTTATGGAAAAGAAGAAAAGTATAAGAAAATATTTACAATAATTGACAAAAGATATAATTGTCAACTTAATCATTCATTACATGTAGCATGATATTATTTGAACCAAGAATTCTTTTATAAGAACACCTCCGTTGGGTTTGATGCAGAAATTGTAAATGGCTATATCAGTGTATTGTAAGATTGGTTCCAAACCTTAAGGTGCAAGATAAGATCATACGTGAATTATCTTTATATAAGTATGTCGATGGTCTTTTGAAATTTTAATGATAGTTCGATCTAGGACAACTACGTCCCTTGGTATTAATAAATTGATATAATTAATTTCATCTATAGTATGTTATTGGTAATAATTAAATAAATTTTGTAGCTGAATGGTGGAGTCTATTTGAAAATTCCACCCCGAACTTGTAGCAATTGATTATCAAAATTCTTAGTTTGACATGTAGTACTACGAGTTGTGAGCGAAACTGAAGTATCTTTGAGCGTGTAAGGATCATAGAATATTTTTGTTTTAATTAATCTATTTTTTTTTAATAGATGTATTGATATATTTTCAAATTATATGACATGATAGATTCACACAAAGAGAAAAAATCGGTTAAAGCATCAACGATTACATGATCTTATTTATATAAATTATAATCAAGCATTGAAGGCTTGTCATGATTTGCGAAATAGTATTGATCCATTCTCATTATAAGACATTGATGATTCAAATGAGTGGTTGGTGGGAAAAATGGGTGTAAACTTGTAATATGCCAAATATAAGCTTATATTTGAAGATAATAACTTGACATGGAGAGATGTTGCAAAGAGCCTAAGGTGTTGGAGAATTACAGACATATACAAGACAGATGACGGAGGAAAAAATGAGTGCAAAAGCCTTAAGCTCATCTCTTGCCACTGTTAAAGAGGAGGAAACATATTTTGATAAAGATGGACGAGAGGAAGAGAAGGATGATGATATGTTTGATAATGACGAAGTTGACTATGATGAAGAATGAATTTAATACAAAACTTTATTGTTTTAAACTTTTTGACATTTTTGTTATTAGAAGATGGATAATATGACTTTGTACTTTAGATCTTTTTAATTTAATGTCGTATTTTTATTTATATAATTATATATATTTTAATTATATTATATATTTTTTATATTTTAATATTTCAGAGCGTCTCGCTTCGCTTGGGCTAGCTCTTAGTGCCTCGGGCATTTTGGGACCTTGGCGCCTAGTACTTTTTAAATCATTGTTGTGGGTGTTACACTGTATTTCGAATTATATACCAGATCTAATCATGTTTGATCCCAGGGTTTGAAATGCTATTTTGCTGACCTGCCTACTTTAGTTACCTTCTTTTTCATGTTCTTGTAGGATATTTCTTATGATTATTGTCTAACTGCTTTTTTTTTCAACATAATATTACAGGAATCGAAGCTGAATCCAAGTGCAAAAATTTTCACACCATCAGTGACAAATTTAAGACCATTACCTACAGCTGTGCCTAATATTGTGAGCCCAAGCCAAATGTTGAACAATCTTCCTGTAATGCCTATTGCTGCTTCACAATTAGGAACTGAAATGAGCTCTCTTGCAAGTCATGTCACAGTACCAAGTAAATTGGTCCCATACAATAACATAATTGCCACGCACACTGGACTGGGAACTCATTATACTCGACCTGTATGTTCCTTTAATGCTTTCTGAATATTAGATGCTTTTTTTTGCAATTGCATGTTCATTGAATTGATTGTTCTGCCTTTTCTTCTTCTACATTTCACTATGTTTGATTGTTTTATATAATGCTATATTCTGCTTTAATCCTGATTTTTCAGAACCCTTGGGCTTATATATTTTTTTCTTGTGTTTTTTTGTTCCTTGTTCTTTGTACAGGTTCTGGGGCATGCTAGCATTCGACAATTACCCATTAGAATGAATGGTCAATATCATCCTCTTCAAGCAGGGCATTTCTATTCAAATCCACATTCCCAGATGGTAAGTCATCAGTACTTCTCATACTTTTTATTTAATATTTTGCAATTTTTTGTGCAACATATCAGTACTTCTCATACTTTTTATTTAATATTTTGCAATTTTTTGTGCAACATATCAGAAGTATTTAGTATTTACTTCTGAAATTGAATTGCTATAACCATGTTGGAATTTTAAATACAGTTAATGGTTGGACAATTAAGTCAGCCTGCATATGTGCATCCGGTTTCTCAGGTAATAATTCTTCTCAACATTATATTTAAATCCTTGTGTTGTTCCTTATGTGCTTGCCTTTGTTGCTACCTATTCTTTATGGAATCCTGAAACATGTGCCTACCTTGTCTGCTTGGCATCATAATATCTTTTATAGTTTGGGGCCTTGGGCACACTGTGATGGCTATATCAAAATGGATTAGCATAAGCTTCTAGGCCACTTATTTTGAGATAAAATGTGCACATCAACCATGACATCAACTCCTGAACCACATGGTCAACCTTCAAACGTCTTTTATCTCAATTTAATTACAAATAGGGCACACTGTCACATTCTTTGAGACCTTTTAATTTGTATCTTCGTGCTTAATGCCCCTTAGAAATTTTCATCGTCGAACTATTAGACATTGATCAAACTGGCGATGAGCACTTATGTTTAATATTTTGTGTATCTCTGTTCTTTAGTTATTTGTAAAGTGAGTGAAGACATCTTAATTCGAATAACTGCCACCTGCTACAGTTTCCACCATATGCTATTGTACTTGATTCCTATGGTGAATCTGTTTTCCTGTTATGAACTTTAGGTTATTTAAAATGAGGTCTTACGATATATATTGTTTGCTGATTACATTGTTTTATGCAAAGAGAAACATTGGAATGGAAGGTACCAGAGAAGATTTGTAGTAAGAAGGTCAAATATATAAGCACACCTTTGGTAAGACTAAGAGAAGATTGGAAATATAGTTGAATATATGAGCTAGAAGTTTCAAATTCTATAAACTTAATTTTGTGATTTATTACTTAACGGGAAGGGCAGATTGTAGAAAAATATTGTTTATAAAATTGAAACATGATAGATAAAGGGAAAGTGATTTGTCATATTATGATTGCAGAGTGCTCCGTAAGATAAATTTTATAAGATTCTCAAATACTGTCTATGTTGCTTGGGTATGGATCCAAAGAATCATGTGTGACATGGGAGACCATAGAAGCTGTTAGATTCAACATTACTGGTATTTCTTGCTTAATTTTAGTTACAGAACTTAAATTTGATTCTGAAGCAATTTATTTTTCAATGGTTTTATGCTAAAATTTCCAAGGTATAATTCACTGATATTAAGGCTGTTACGTGTTTTCCCGAATTGACCAAACTTGCATATTTCTCAAGTTGCTACACTCCGAAAATGAATGTGAATCAGGATATATGGTAGACATGGTTCGTCTTACTGGGTCTTTAGCAACTAAGTGATCGAGGTGTATACTTGTAAACGTTTTCTAACCACCATGTCTTAGGCCTAAACTCTGACATTTCACAGCCAACATAATTTTGAGTTTTTGTGGTTCTGATGTATCTCCATTTAGATTGTTTTTACCAGTGATTTATTATGATATCACGTTTCAGTCATCACTTTTGCCTTTTGATTTGATTAATGCTTTTTTGCTTGAAGGATGTGATTCAACGAACGCCAGTTATGCCACAAGGACAACCACACCCTCTATTGACTCAAGCAAATGCACCAAAGTTTCAAGGTACTTTCTTCATTATCAATCATCATTTTGTAGTATTAGTGAGGGGTTTTGTTCATTATCAATCATCCTATTGTAGTGTAAGTGACGGGTTTTGTTCTCCAATTATTTACATGCAACATACAAGGATTTATGTTTCTTAGAACTGGGGGGAACAACAATCAACCAAAAGAACGGATGAAATATACATTTTGGAGCCTGGTAGTCTTAATTTTTTGCATAAATGACAAGATACTGTTCTCCTGAGGTTAGTGGCAATTATGATGTCTTATATTTTCAAACTACTGGAGAACAAAAACTGAAGATAAAAACCAAAATGTTGTTAGTTTGCTGTTGTCTGATGCACAGACTGAATTGTTGAATACTCAGGTGCTTTATTATATATAACTTTAGAGGTTGGTACATATATTTATGAGGAGCAATACATGCTGTTAATATCTAATTTATAGCTTTAATGAATATGATTGATGTCTTGAGATCTGAACCAAAGTTTCAGAGCTTCTGAATTGTCTTCTTATTTATGTCTGCTTCTTTATGAGAAGATATTTTGGCTTATATGATATGCACATCATTGTAGGTGCTACAGCCCTGGCAGCGGCTCCACCCGTTGTTGCAGGTGGAATTCAGACTATTGTGGCGCCACCCCATGCTCCATTCTCACAGCCCTTCGCTGCCATCCAACCAATCGTAGTCCCTGGTGGCAATGGTTATTTCTACCACTAAATCCTTGTGATCTCTTTTCTGGATCCTGGAATCTGCAAATCAATTTTGATGAGTTCATTCAATTCTTTGCCTAGCATGGTAAATAATGATGCAGAATTGAAGATTGCCCTTTCAACTTGCTATAGTGGTTTCTGAAGTTATTTTCCTTAGGAAACCGTCTGTTTTTGTTCCTCTTATATCAAAGAAGAAAGCGAGTCAATCACATGTTGAATCTTTCTGGAAGGTTTCTTTTTTTCTTTTTTGAGGAAAAGAGTATAGTGTATATTGGAACAAGCCATGATAGATGAGAGGGAGGAGGAAATGATTTTGTTCTACAAGAAGTGGCTTCTAACTGAGACAAGCTACCAAAGGTCACAGTTCTAGTGATTACCGACTTGACAAAAGTATTCTTTTTCTTTTTCTTTCCCTCAAATTATCTGCATTTGCTTGGTCATTTTTTGAACTGGATGGTAAGAAGTTGTAGCTGGAGAAGAAGAAAATGTTAAATTTTATGCATCGTGGATTCTAGCTGCGGCACTGACAAAGTATTCCTTTTCTTTTGTTTCCCCTCGAATTATCTGCATTTGCTTGTCATATTCTGAACCGGATGGTAAGAAGTTGCAGCGGAAATAAAGAAGAAGAAATGGTTTCATTCTATGCGTTGTGGATTCTAACTGCGACACAGACCGAGAAAGTATTCTTTTTCTTTAGTTTCCCCTCATATCTGCATTTACTTGTCATGTTTTTGAACCGGATGGCAAGAAGTTGCAATGGAAATTGAGAAGAAGAACAACACTACCGAGTGACTTAGCTCATGATCGTGGTAAGTGCCACTTTTGACGTCTATTCTTTAGGTTTTTTGGCAAGTTCATGGCTCTTTGCTTTGATGTATTATGCTACCATACGCAATAATGCATGTGAGATACTCTTTAGTGTTGCATTTTATCTCTACTGGCATAATAGTGATGACAGATTGAAGTGGATGGATCATGTTATGATGGATTCTGATTCGTTTGGTTTCTCTTCCTACAGGATATGATACGAATCGATAGAAGGGCATGTCAACAATTGCTGCATGATTAATCACGTCGATCAAAGAAATGTTGATAGTACATGCAATTTCAGCAGTAGGTAAACAACCATCATCCACAGAGTTGAGTGTAGATAACGACACCCTATCTTAAACCAACGCACCAAACTACTTTGAGATCTAAGCTGTAGGATGATCCCAACTAGTATATAAATTGACATTAATTGGATTAGATTTTGATTTGATCTTCAGTCCACCGGTTGAAACGATGGGTTTATGCAATTATGTATACAAATGTAATGTATTTTCAAAATTAAATTATATTTAAAATTTATTTTCATTGTAGAATATATTATAAAAATGAAAAAAAATAATAAATGTAGAATTTCTCTTGATTATAGAATGAAGTTAAGATCTTCGATGGTAAGAGTACATTAACCAGAAAGAAAAAAAGAAAGATGCAAAGAGGATGATAGGCGAAAGATCAAATAATGCATGCTTCAAGAAAACATTCATATTTTTCATTAAATACTCAATCATCAACTTTCAAGGTGTATGAATCGAACACATGAGATTTGTCTATGATATTATTCAACCATCAACTTCCAAGGTGTATGAATCGAACACATGAAATTGCCTATGATATTACTCAACCATCAACTTCTAAGGTGTATGAATCGAACACATGAGATTTGCCTATGATATTACTCAACCAACAACTTCCAAGGTGTATGAATCGAACACATGAGATTTGTCTATGATATTACTCAACCATCAACTTCCAAGGTGTATGAATCAAACACATGAGATTTGCCTATGATATTAGTCAACTTCCAAGGTGTATGAATTGAACACATGAGATTTGCCTATGACATTACTCAACTATCAACTTCCAAGGTGTATGAATCAAATACATGAGATTTGCCTATGATATTAGTCAACTATCAACTTTCAAGGTGTATGAATTGAACACATGAGATTTGCCTATCATATTATTTAACCATCAACTTCCACGGTGTATGAATCAAACACATGAGATTTGCCAACTATCAACTTCCAAGGTGTATGAATCAAACACATGAGATTTGCCTATGATGTTAGTTAACCATCAACTTCCAAGGTGTATGAATCAAACACATGAGATTTGCCTATGATATTACTCAACCATCAACTTCCAAGGTATATGAATCGAACACATGAGATTTGCTTATGATATTAGTCAACTATCAATTTCTACGAATCAAACACATGAGATTTGCTTAAAGTAGGTATGTACTTAAAAAGAAAGGCCAAATTAATTTTTTGCTTACTTGGGTGCTATCGTTCCATGAGATTTGCCTGTGATATTAGTCAACTATCAACTTCGAAGGTGTACGAATCGAACACATGAGATTTGCGTATGATATTACTCAACCATCGACTTTCAAGGTGTACGAATAGAACACATGAGATTTGCCTATGATATTAGTCAACTATCAACTTCCAAGGTGTATGAATCAAACACATGATATTTGCCTATGATATTAGTCAACTATCTACTTCCAAGGTGTATGAAGCAAACATGAGATTTGCTGGTGATATTAGTCGACCATCAACTTTCAAAGTGTATGAATCAAACACATGAGATTTGCCTATGATATCAGTCAACTATCTACTTGCAAAGCGTACGAAGCAAACATGAGATTTGCTGGTGATATTAATCAACCATCAACTTCCAAGGTGTATGAATCAAACACATGAGATTTGCTTATGATATTGTATGAATCGAAAACATGAGATTTGCCTACGATATTACTCAACCATCAACTTCCAAGGTGTATGAATCGAACACATGAGATTTGCCTATGATATTACTTAACCATCAACTTCCAAGGTGTATAAATCGAACACATGAGATTTGCCTATGATATTAGTCAACTATCGACTTCTACGAATCGAACACATGAGATTTGCCTATGATATTACTTAACCATCAACTTCCAAGGTGTATAAATCGAACACATGAGATTTGCCTATGATATTAGTCAACTATCGACTTCTACGAATCGAACACATGAAATTTGCCTACGATATTACTCAACCATTAACTTCCAAGGTGTATGAATCGAACACATGAGATTTGCCTATGATATTACTCAACCATCAACTTCCAAGGTGTATGAATCGAATACATGAGATTTGTCTATGATATTACTCAACCATCAGCTTGTGTATAGATCAAACACATGAGATTTACCTAGAAGAGAAATGGATGGATTAGCTGGAGCCAAAGCTGGTCGAGTCCCATAACTGGAATCTGCAGATGAACCACCAGCTTCGACGAGACAACTTTGTGCCCCATAAATGGTGCATGAAGTTGGATTAGGTTGGACTGGAAGATACTGAACCATTGAACTGGAACAAGCTGCTTGAGTTGTCATGATCCGAATCTATTGCCGGTATAATCCTGAGAAGAACTAGCTTGAATCCCGAGACCGGAAACACAAGTTGGATTAGCTCGAGAGGCAAAGAAGAATCGAGGCCCTTCAGGAACTCACAGCTGAATTAGCTTCAGAAGGAAAAGATTTGTGTTGTGCATACATGGCTGAGCCAATGTTGTGTCTTCTGGTGAAAATTATGCATGCTCTTCGCACTTGCATGACTAATGTTCCCAATCTAATTACAAGTGAAAAGAAGGCCATCGTATCATTGCATGTGTTACATGAAAACATCACATGTTGAACAAACAATAGCTTCAGCGGAGTGTTTGGTTGTGATTGCTTGCACATTTCACAAAACCTTCCACCTAAAAAAATCCTGACCTTCTAATAGACCACCTAAGTTAATATCTCTGCACCAATAAGCATAACTAGAAAACCTGAAAAGAATAACAAGTGCTAGATTAATCTCAAAAAAGCTATGAATCTTCCAAAGACATTCATCCCAAAAAAAAAAAAAAATGCTGCCTTCCAATCTGCTTGTTACATTGCTGTTAAACCTCGGATTATTCAAGCCACGAACAGGATAAATTTGAAGAGATTTTACTACATATTAAAAAAAGATGTGTCGATCGTCGATAGAATCGGTATAAGCATATCAACACACGATACACCGACACATGTCATAAAATTTTCTTTTAGATCTCAATATATATAATGTTGGAAATCACAGGACACGATATGTATTGGTCCGAACGAAATGTAAAACCATTAGTCGTACAAAGTATGAGGCGAAGCTCCTTAATACTTGTACGACTTACCTTACACATTAAGTTGCCTAACGTTGATGTATTGGTCCGGACGAAATATAAAACCATTAGTCGTACAAATTATGAGAGGCGAAGTTCCTTAATACTGGTACGATTTACCATACACGTAAGGTTGCCTAATGTACGACGAATGGTTATAGATGAATGTTTTAAAAAGGCCAGTGTATGTTGAGGCATGATTTAAGATTCTACTATATTATATGCTAATCATACTGGTCGATACTGACATGTTAAATAATTTATACTAAATGTTATTTGTGGGCTGCGACATACTGTACCAAACCTAAGGGTAATATACATATTTATGGACCATATCACGGCCACCAAGGAGGTTGATTATATATATAAATATATATACTCATTATATCTCATGATTAATTTTGTACCAATTAAATTGATTAGCACTCTTCTTTGGAGCTTTTTATCATGAAATACTTCGGAACATTGGCTCTAAGTATTTTAGATACATAAAAGACCACAAAGTGTAAAGGAATAGAAAAATGTTCAATTTAAGTAGTACAAAAACATCTATAACAATATAAAAAAAGATTGAAAAAGGCAAGAACAGCAGTCTCACACTCGATTGAGTACATCTAAAAGTACCAACATGTCACCTAAAACATTATTTGTCTCCAAGACAAAAGGCAACGAAATGACACTTGACATAATACATCAAAATGCCACAATCGAAAAGGCATAGCCCACTGCTCTACCAATGAAGAGCCTACGGTGCACCACGTGGCCGTGATGAGGACCAGGAAGATGAGGATGATGATGTTCTTGCACCACCGAATGATGATCGACGCTCTTCACTCCGCCATATATCACTGGATGGAGTAGGGCGGTTGTCCTGCCTTCCCCAGCGATCAGGCTCAGGGGGGGCGCCCTTTGGTCCCTCGTTTCTCTCACGGAGGAACTTTGGAACATACTTACCAGGTCCTGGTGCAGGTGTGGCGGCAGCGGCGGCAGCAGCAGCAGCAGGGACAGGTTCAGAGGGGTGAGGAACTGAAACTGGGTCGGCTGGCCGATGTAGTGGTTCAGTGGGCCTTCTAAGAAGTGCTTCTCTTCGCAGCCTTTCCTTCTCTTCAGCCTCTCTCTCTCTCTGCCTCTGCCTTTCTGCAATTGCATCCAGCTTCGCTCTCCGTTCTATCTCTTCCTTCTTTCTTCTTTCCTCCTCTGCAACAGTGAAGAAACAATAATTAGGACCAAACCGTATGACATGGCACTGAAGCTGGTGCTTCATATCCCATGATGTGGTTGGTGCACAACAATTACCTTCACGTTTTCTAGCTTCCTCCTCTTCTCGTAGTCTGGTCAGACGCTCTTCCTCAGACTTCAGATAAAAGAGCATCTTCCTCTTCATCTCCCTTTCATGTTTCCTTGCCGCTACAATCTGGTTAATTCTATCCTCTTTCTCTTTCTTCAGTCTGTTATATTCCAATTCGCGATGGTCAACTATTTTTTGTTGAAATATAACCTGGAGACAGAGAGAGAGTATCAAAATGCGCCATATCAAAAGCACCACATGATAAATGAAGCAGTAATTCAATACAAGTCGTAAGACACTTCTTGTTTTCAATTATTTTAGTAATGCCACAAATCTATCTCAAGTATGAAAATACATGTCCTAATAGTGTTGAAAGACCACTCATAAATTTCACAAATCTAAATATCTTCGATTCCGTCAGCAATATCCTGTTTCTACCTCCCTTTCCTGCCAAACAATAGATCCAGGAGACTGAGAAACTGTCTATATTACTAACCAATGAATTTCAGCACTTCATATATTCAGTTATGATTTTACATAGTCTAAAACACAGCTTTTATAAATCGTACCAATGGCTGCAGTCTAGTGTTTTGCTTAATTCTACTTCATAATTTGACAGTGAGCTCACATAACGCCAGACACTATGACATTTTACATGTTTCTTGCACAAGATTAATGTATTAATCCATTCAAAGAGCGTACAAGTGAAGAACCAACCCTTGATAAAACCAAAATCAAATTACATAATGCAATATAGCAGAAGTACTAGGCGAATCTAATTTGATACTTCTTAGGCTAATTCAAGTCTAGGTGAGTCATGAAAGTGTTCTGGAAAAAATCTTATGGAGTTACAAGATTATTTTTACCAAAGATCCTCTTAGTTTACTTTAAATTTGATACAAGCAAATAAAGTTCTGAAATCTGAATCTTTTATTTTGTGCTTTGTGTTCATTAATAATGGTTTACTGATTAAACAAATTATACCCATGGAGACACACATGGGAATAGCTTACAAAATACAATACATGTCCACCAATGAAAAAATGCAGAGAAGGGCTTTCCCCATTGGTAATAACATTACTTTGTACTAATAGCTGCATAACCATCACAATCCAGATTGAGGTCAATACAGCTGCTTCTATAGGCTAAAGTTTCTATACATGGATGGTAGATAATTTATAAGCAAAAAAGGAAATATTATCAACAAAATTACTAAACCTTAAGTGGAAAACATTTAGCATAAATACAAACCTTGTTATCCAACAATCTGGCCAGTCTATTCTTCTCTTGAAGGTCACCAGCATGGTGATGCCTGCTCAGCTCTATCTCTTTCTATAAGAAGCAAAGGTAAATCTCAATTACCAAAAACAATGAAAGAATTTCATGAAAACAAATAAAACTATCAAGAAAACAAATAAACCAGCTGTTCGCGTTCGTGAATAATTTTCTCTTGGACCAAGCGCTGTTGGAAGGCTTGCTCAATCAAAGAGGCCTCTTCCTCCCTCTTTGCTCGTTCCATGTAATCCATTGTTTTGGCAAGTTTCTGCAGTTTCTTTTCCATTTCTTGCCTTTCCTTCAATTGCTCACTCAAGGCCAGCTCAATTAATGTCTGCTTTGTGACCTTCTCCTATAGGATCAACAACTTGCTTAAAATGGATAGTGAAAGGATCGATTCTCAAAATTTTCAATAAATATTACAAAGAAGCTTTAGCTAAACACACAAAGATGAATAAATAACAATCAACATTGCAAAATAAGCTGTAGGATGGGCAATTCTGGAAGAAAAAATATTAAATAATTGGACATGAAATACTTTCTTCAAAATTGTGAAGGCAACTTCTCGCTTTCACAAAAGCCAGATGAATGACTAAAAGAAGATAGAAATATAATCAATCTTAGCTAATGAAAGGAATATCATCAAGTAATTGGACCCAAATGACTTGAATATTGTGAAAGCAAATCTCATTTTGACAAAAACTAGATGAATACCTCAAAGAAGATGGAAACATATATACGTTAGCTATCTTCTGATAAAAAAAATAATTGCTAGGCCATGCAGTTATATTTATAACCTCTTTCAAAAATTTCATACAATTCAAAACTATACATATGGTATATAGAAATACCCAATTAACTCAACTAAGAACAGGAAATTCACAATAGAAAACCACTCAAATATCAAGCTAATACATCATCCTTCATGGGGCGTTAAGAACAAAGAAATGAAGTATTAGCTTACCCCCTCAAGAAGAGGCTTCTTTCCCTTCTTTTTTGCACCTTTTTGTGCTTCAAGAAGTAATGCTTGAGCTTCCTGGAGTTCTCTCTCCTCTATTTCACGGCGAATCCGCTGTTCCTCCCTTCGAATATATTCTTCAGCAAGTCGCTTCTGTTCAGCCTCTTCAGTAATCTTTTGAAGTTTTAGTCTTTTAGATTCTTCTTCTCGTTCCTTCAAAAGGTTCAAAACTAAAGATTAACTTAAACTCAAGCAAAGAACACCATTCTTGGTAAGAGAGTGAAATATCACACACCATTTCCAACATCTGACGTTCATGTTCTTCTTTTCGTTTCTCGATGATGGATTTTCTGGCAAGGAGCCTCCTATGTTCCTTACTGACTGTTTCTATTAGACCATTTAAGTTCTCTGCCAGTTTAGATTGTTTTCTCACAGGGGGATAAATCAATTTCTTTGCTTTACTAAGAGAATCAGCTAGAACAGCAAGATGATCAGACAGCTTGTCTGATTCAATGTCCTGAGAACAAAACAATGTCATCTTCATGTATGAAGTAGCCATTAGAGAAATTTTTATATATGTAACAGTAAACACACATGAAAACTGCAAAGAAACACTCAAAGAAGGCAATAAATTAAAATAGCTCACTTAGTCTTAGTGACAAACAAATGCAAGTTTAAAATGATCAGCCAGCAGTCAAATGAGTGCATATACAGAAGTGCAAACTGCAAATAAATAGTTGACCTAAGAGTGTTATTTAGAGCATAGAATTCAGAGTGCAACATACTAAGATTACATCCCAGGTGCAAGAAGAATATATGGGAGAGAACAGGTGTAAGATTACATGGTGTAAAGGCACGAGTTCTGTTGCAAATAACTGATGTTTTACACAATGGCTGTTCGGTATTACAATGGCAAAGGACTAATGAATGATAAACATAAATAGCATGTATGTCATTCATGATTAAACAATAGCACATCCTGTACAAACTGTGAAATAGAAAATATAACAGCTTGACATACACTCAGCTCAGCTTCACACCAACTTTGGGAAAAATACAGGAGAAGAATCTATTGCAACAACATTCTCCACAAATTAACGACCTAGAAAGTAATTTTGTGGAAAATGATTACTTAGAGAATGAAACTTTGTACAGAATACAATCAGATACACCCTCAATGAAATAGACTAAAAATAGAAGAAAACTCCTGCAGTATAATGGTATACAAATACTATAACGAGACAATGTCATACAGTGAAGCTGGGAGTACAGACTTTCATTCGCTTTCTCTGATAAACCAATACTATCTAACAACAGATGATACAACACCACTTTGCCGAATCTTCCACAAATTAAGTGAGACAAAACCTTAATGCGACCGGCCTAAGAAATAGGATGCATGTGCACTAAACAGGCAGCATAAAAGTTACAGGAGTTCAACAATCCAGAAGAATAAGGTAGATTAAGAGCACAGATTTTATTTTTCCTCTTGGGAAGGTAAAGAGGATTATTTCACAGGCACATGATGGCACCAATGTAAATTGGTTTTAAATAATTAAAGTTGTGCAACACCTAAGCATGCACATGAATGTACACAAGCAGTACCATGTATCAAGGAATACACAAATAACAGAGACAAGGATGACATACCACATTACCAAATAAAACAACACCCTTCAGGTGATCGACTTTCATGGAAAGAAAATTATATTTGACTGCATCAACTGATATCTTCTCAACAAGTGAAAAGTCAAAGAAAGGAACCATCTTTGACAAAGTCTCAATTTTTATAGACTGATACACCAGAGAAGCCTAAAAAAAATACAAGACAGAAAAAACATAAATAAAAGTGGGATAAAAAAGACAAATAAGAAAAATATGAGGGTAATGGCAATTATGGAGCACAAATACATACCTGCTGAAGCACTCTTAAGGAGGCAAGCTTCTCAAGAGCAGGAACATATTTTGATAGTTGCACTTCTGGTACCGAAGAAGCTGATGATAGCTTACCGCCAAGTTTTGAAATCTTACCAAGCAATGACTGGACACGTGAAGCAAGATCTAGAGGAAAGAATTCATGTTCTAACATATTGTAGAGGTCCTTTACTTCTTGAGAGACGCATGCCATTACACCTTTATTTATCTGTACCATATAGGCTTCATTAAATTAACAACATTTACTTACATCACAAAGGATTATCAGGTGTCATAGCATATAGCACAAGTGCCATAACTTCAGCATAGAGCAGTCAAGTGTCTAAACTTTTTTACATAAACACAGGAGAAGACTAGTGGCATAGGATGGCAACAATGACACAAAAGACAAACTAAAAAGGTTAGCATTTCAAGACAAAATAATTAAACTGATGAAACACAATAACAGACATCATTCAACTTCATCAAGCATTTTTTTTTCAAGTTTTCAGCAGTATGACTAGCCAAGGTCCCAATTTGACTTCAGTAATCAACTAGTAGCATATGTTCTTATGCAGTTTCAAAGATTACCATGTGAATAACGTCTTAACCAAAAATCCCTTATGAATCCTAGCTTAACAAAATATTACATGTTATAGGTTGATCTCTCTTCAAACCAGCACAGCACATCGATATACCCATCAGAAGAACAAAGGCATACATGTCTGATGCTTCTCTCCTTGGAAACCGATAATTCATAGCATTACTATAACTTCCCTATTCATTGCGGGTTGGTTATTCATCAGTACAGGTTTAACTTATAATGTGTTTGGAAGTCCTCAGCCAAACGAGTATGTCACATAGAGCCAACAGGGTATTCCATCGATAACCAGTTATTTTGATTATTTTGAACAACTCTAGTAAATCCTTTTAGGAGGCCCCCAATGACCATAGATCAAACCTATGCCACTACTGAATCGTCAATAACATACTCTTTAGAAATGTACATAATGGAAAAACAAGTCTTTAGAAACCATAATGAGACCTAATCATTCTTCTAGATGTTTACACATTGTACAGAATCATAAATACATTAATCATTTACCAAAGAGAAGAAAAAGACATAAGCCCATTCACAAAATCTCCAGAAATGAAAATCATTCTCTCTTTATAAAACCTCGAGCCCAATCGAGAAGCAGAATAATAATCAGGAGAAATATTTTAGTCAGGCAAACAATCTATATCCAAGTAAACGATGTACCATCCAACAATAGTTACCTTGAAAAGAGGTAGATTCTAACAAGTAAGATGCAGAGTAGACAAAATAATGGGTTTTCACATCTTGAAAACAACCTATAAACTTCATAGGGGTGCAAACATAAAACTCAACAAACTTACTAGAGTATGATTAAAACCATTGCTGGATTACAACTATCATTGCTCAAGAAAATAAATAACTTAAGCACCAAATAAATAACTATTAAGTCGTTTTTTGGCTGTACCAATTCCATGAGCAGTGATGAACGTGAAAGCTGCACAAATAAAAGCAAGATGTTAGCATGAACAAATTGCAAATGAGTACAATATTCAGAGGCATGGTATCTAAAGCAATTAACAAAAATACATACCGTTTCTCTACTCTCTCCTTTATGATCAAGGGTAAAATTAATAAGACTAGCCATTCGTAAGTTCCGCTCCTTGTCATTTTCAAGCTCCAAATGTGATGCACCATGTTTTTGGTCATATGGAGTGACTGAAAGCGCAGCTAATAAAACAGATGATGCTATCAGTTGCAAATCTTTCTGTGATAAGTTCTTATTGTAGCTCTTCTGCAAGGTGAAAAGTCTGAACCATGCATATGCATGGTAAAGATGGCTATCTGAAACCCAAAATATGTCTGTTAACTTTGCATAGTATACCACCATCAACTGTGTCTTGGGACTCTTCTTCACCAAACTCATTAAACCATGGATATCCTCCACTGAACGGAATGCTTCCTGTATAGGAAAACCATATATGAACATGATAACATGGAAACCAAAATTAATTACATAAAAAGAAAGAAGGTAAGCTTCCAAAAACTGACCTGCCATAGTTCCAGATCAGTTGCTATCTTGAGCTGCTCCATTCGTGTATCTAAGTAAAGCTGCAAACTCTCTGGAGCAGTCAGATCAGGCCTATCTCTTTGGTCCTTGTACTTGTTTAAATTAGTGAGATGGTTTCGTATAATCTCGCAGAGTCTACGGAATTCTGTGGTCCTCTTATATTGTTTGCAAAATTGGAAGGCCCGATGCGCTGTCATCTAGATGTGAAAAGAAAAGAAATCAACTAAGATTCCAATGAGATCATTATTCTCATAACACACTATATCTAATGTTGGTTCCATTCTATGGAGGCTAAATAAGAATTTTTTAAAGAATATTCGACAAAAACTTGGTGTTCTGTGATCACCTGAGAAAAAATATTTAAATATAGTCCATTAAACATTTTATACAACTAAAGAAACCTAGAACAGAAACAATTAGGCACATAATTGCAAGTAACTCATTGAAAATCTTTTAGTGCCCTATCAAAGAAGATTGTCTTATGCAATCCATATATCAAGAGTCATGTGAATTTAGATGACTTACTGCATATAGTGCTTCCAACTTGGAATTGTTTCGCAGAATCTCAAGCACCGACCTGTAGGTTTCCCACAAGAATTTGAACCATGGAGTCACAAGCTCCCTGTCTGATCTATCTTTTCCTTTCTCCCCACTGACATAGCTAAGCATTAAGTCCTCAGGTCTCTTGTCAGCCTCTAGATCCTCCACATCCAGTGCATCCTCCAAGGCTTGTGCTTGACTCCTAGCTTGCTCAGCCTTCTCTGTCGAAAGCTGCATGAAATGCTTTATCACCTCTTCCAAAGAGCTAACATTCACTTGTTGGCATATGATGCGGTACTGGATAAGTCCATCCTTTGCAAATCTGCCTCTCCTCATGTCCACACAGAGCTCTACATACTTAAACATGATTCTTTCAAGTGACTTCTGCCATGCCCTGTACCTTTTTGAAGTGATGAGATCATGTAGTGCTTGCAAGGCAGCTTGCTTCTGTCCAACATTAATCAATTCTGAAATGCAGGCGTGTATCTTGTTAGCAAAGCAGAATCATAATGGAACATTTTTATATCATAGGGCAGTCATTGGACTATAAAAAGACAGTTTGATTGGACCACCCAACGTGATTTATGGAAAAAACAACATAAGATGAAAGAAGATTGATTGTCAACATATTCTAGGGGGAGTAGTTGAGCAAAATCATAAACTCTCCAAGCAGAGAATCCCTTCTAGGTTGTGAAACAATACAAATCTCATGCATTTTGTTCCATGGAGAACCCTTAAAATCATGAGACTGCAACATACTGGTTTTATAGTAAGCATTAGCATCCATAAACAATACCACTAACATTTTCCACGAGCTACACGAAACAATAAATTCTGCATAAAAAAAAGTTTAACAAAAATCTATTACCCTCAGCACGCTTCAAGGCGTTCTCTGGCTTAGCAAAGGTCGCCATTTTCACCAGAAGAAGTTTTTTGATGCCAGCTTCTTCCTAAGAAGCAGGCGTGACAGTAGCTGCAGGAAAAGACAAAAAAGAAAGCGTATGCTGTCAAATCCAAAACTGTGAGAAGCTACAATAAGAAGCATCCGTAAGTTCACTGAGGAGATCAGCTAGATACCAACGAATTACATTAAAACATCATGCTTGATGGAGAAACACAACAAAATATACCCATTTTAAACCACTTTCCAAAGTTTTGATAACGACATGATAATATAACCATTAGAAGGGCTTGGTACCCAGCAAAAAAAATATCCATGGACAAAAAAAAAAAACATGAAAATAGCTCTAAGTCCCACACGACAGATCTATTTTATTACAAGGAAGTAGGGACAAAAGTACAACTTTTGTGAAACGAAGATCGAATGATAAAGATCCCCATCACCTCCTCACCCACATACACAGACAAAAAGAAAAGAGGTAACGACATAGACCTAACTATAGCGTCAAAAGCGATCCATTCAACGAGCAATACAGCAGCCAAAACAACAAGAAAATGTGAAGGTAACGTCTTATGCATGGATCAGATCCCAAGCAACAAAAAGAATCAGAAACCGCATCGAAAAACATACCTGAAACCTCTTGGAATTCCAGGCACGGATGCAAACCCGAGGCCGTCGAACCTTGCTTCGAAACCCTAAGAACTTGAAGGAAGAACCAACAGAGACCAGAATTAGGTTTTGTCTACCAAACTAAACGGGACGAATCTAAGGATATCGGATTCTGAGATCGAAGGGCCGCGATAGGAAGAACCCCTATGGCGGGCATACAGAAGCGGCCGCAATCGCCGGAAGGGCGGTCTGGGAGAAGAAATGGGAGGAGGGAGGCCGCTTAGGTTTTATGGAAGGGCTTCGTACAATACCTAATATATATTTCATAAGAGCTCAATATTTACGAGAATGCCTAATCCCAATCCTTGTCGGTTTCGGAACACAAGTTGGGCTCCGATTCGGCATGCTAAGGATGAGTTGGGCTCGGATTGGATTCTAAATAATCCATACTACCCGAATTGGATCAGACTTCGAGTTGGGCTCGGATCGGATTCTAAATGATCGTACTACCCGAATTGGATCAGACTGCAACTTGGGCTCGGATCGGATTCAAAATAATCATACTACCCGAATTGGATTAGACCACGTTGGGCTCGGATCGGATTCTAAATAATCCATACTACCCGAATTGGATCCGACTAGAGTTGGGCTCGGGTCGGATTCTAAAAATCATATTACCTGAATTAAAATAGACTACGAGTAGTTCTCGGATCGGATTCCAAATAATTTGGTTAGGTTGGGTCAGAAAGCTGACAAGAGTCGATCATAGACGTCCATCAGGGCTCAGACGGTCTTATTTAGCGACCACACGCCCAAATCGGTTTTCTCACGGGTCCTCCCGTTCCCTTTACACGGAAACGACATTTCCCGGATTCCCATCTCGCGAGGAGCCCTAATTTTCTTCCATGCCGGTCGCTTCTCTCACGCTCTTCCGCCGCCATGTCTCGCTGACGCCGAGCAGTAGATCGGAAATCGAAGGCAGCAGATCGCCTCCCTGTTAGATCGATTGGGCACCGACTCACCGGAAGCGCTGCCAGAATTCGCAGGCGCGCTGATATCAGGTACGGTTTCTTCTTCCCTCCTTTCCTCGTTAGATGGAGCGCTACAGTCTATTTCCCCTTTTGGGTTCTTTTTCTTGCTCTTTTTGTTGTAGTTTGGGTTTCTTGCTGGATTCTTGACACGATGCTTGGTCCGTTTTCCCTCTGCTTCCACTTCCCTTTTACTTTTTGATTTTGGAAATACATGAGTCGATTGCTGTTACTGTTGTTCTTCTTACCTTGATGCAGGTTGAGATCTTTCGAACTCATGCTAAAATTTGAGCTTTTCCGGTTTTACTTTTCTTGGATTCTTTATGTTGTGTCCGTTTCTGGTATGGTTATGTACGGATGCCGATTAATACTTTGGACAATTCTTGCAGCTAGGATGTGAATGCTTTGGCTTTACGCTATATTAGTCTTGTATATTAATAGCTTGAACACATTAGGGAGAGTGACTCTCTCGCTATCCGTCTCTCCTTTCTCGTTGCTTTTCTTCCTTTCTTTTTGTGGTGACGGCCTTTCTTATCATGTCAAATGGATTTTGATTATTTACTTGAGAATTGTGTAGCTACTCGAATTTTGAGATGTTTAATTCCTAACAAGTTTATGTAGTTCTAGTGCAAATCCTTTTTCGTCAAGGTTGCAAATATGAAGAATATTTGAAGTGACGTTACCTCTATCTTTGTCTACCAATTTCCAGTTCTTTCCAATCCTAGTGCTTGTTTGATTTAAATCCTTTTCACTTAAAGTTGCAAATATGAAGTATGTGTAAACTCACCTTATCTCCATAGCCTTTGAGATTTTCTGTATCGTCTACCATTTTGCTATTCCTTTTAATTTTAGTTTGTGTTTAGTTTTTGTAAGTGAAGGTGCAGGTGTTTAATGGCTTTTACTCCATGATAGTTGGATAATGTTTTAAAATTGAAGTTCCAAATAGGTTACTTCTAATTTTGCTTGGTTAGAGTCTTGGTTTGGGAGGGGGAAAATAGAAGAGGCTCAAAACAATGCTGTTTTACTATGTCTGTAGATTTTGCTTTGGCATTGCAGGCAATAGTGTAAGGCCACCATTAGTATGCTAGTCTGAATCAAATGGTTGAATTATCTTTTTTGTTATATTGAATGTTGACTTTTGGCTTTTTAACTTCACAAATAATGAGAACGGATGGTTGGATCCTTTTGTGAAATTTGAATTTTATATACTTTGTTTTGCCACTTCCTCACAACTGTTATTCATACTTATAGATGCCTGCCAAAAGATCATGTGTTTGCATCTTAAATCTTGTTTTCTTTGTTATGATTTTTTTGTATTATCTTTTTCTTTGTTTATCTGTACCCTTTTGCAGTGTTTTAAAACCTGCTTGGATCAACTGATTGACCCATTGGCCCACATATCCGATATTCTATGCAATTTGGGTCACCCTTAGATCTGAATGGAAAACTGGTCTTTTTCTTTAAAAAACACTGAATTGTATGACTTCCAGTTTCCTTAGGTCTATGATTTTTTATGTCTCATTGGTTCATATACTTTCATCGTTTTGCATATAAGTTCAAACATCTTATCTTTATAATTTCATACAACAGTTAGAGCACATTACAGTAATCCTCAGACAAACTTTTTTTATTGATTGAAAAGAAGCCATAATGTCATCTTATAAAAAAAATTTATTAAAAGTTCCAAATACAATATTTTTTCTTTATAAATTACTCTATATGTTTGTGTATTTTTGTATTTATCTTTTAATTACATATGGTGTTATGACTCGACCTATGGTTGAACAATACTCAAATTGGTGACCCTTGATTCAGGTTGATGTCTGGTGTTTTAATGGTTCAGCTTTAAAACACTGCTAATTCGAATGACATTTTAAAATCCATCTCTGTGATCTTTTCTGTTCCTTATTCTTTGATTCGCAAAGGCAGGCCACACTGGGCCTGCTATAGAGAACAGCAGACTTTTACCCCTTTGAACATGTCACTGTATTGGGGGATTCATGTCCTTTGAGTGGTCCAATTATCCCAGTTAGATTTGAAGTACCACAAATTAACAATGAATCTTAACTATCTTTCCTGTATTTAGAACATCTAGTTGAAAAGTTCTTAAGACGTGACAGAATGGTCATATGATCATATTAGGATTTACATGATATCCGAAATATTCCATCTTCAGGAAGTATATAGTTGGTTTGATGCTTGCAAAGGAGGAAAATAAGATGATTTAATTGTCAGGATATCTAGAGAGCTGATGGAGTTGTCTTTCTTCTCCTTTGCAGGATTTCTTAAAAGTACCAGTGATGCAGTGATCGTTGCATTTTGGGTTTTAAAGGAAGAATTTTCTAGCTAGCGATGATCTAAAGAAAGTAATGCGTAAATTCTATATCTCAACTTGCAAATTGTAGAATTTTGAAAGGAAGCTTGGAAGAGAAAAAAAAATAGTCCCACAAGTTCATTCCTCATTCCTGTTGGTGTCCAAAGATCTGTCTTTCGGAGAAATTTTTCCATAGCAGCAGGGAAGGCTGTTCAGAAAGGATGATCTTTGTGTGTTTTTAACTGACTAGTAGTTGAATCTGTTTTTGACCTTTCTGGTCTGGATCTTTTGTGGCTTTAGGATGCCATGAAGGCAAACAATGCTGTAACAAAGGTTGTAATTTTTGTTGAGCAAAGACTTACTGTAAAGTGGGCTGGTTGGAATATTTATGCCATATTATTTGCTGGGAGAAATAAAGAAAGCTTTAATTTTTTTCAGTTAAATAATTATGGGCATCACAGATTGTGCTGAAGTTTTGCAAGATGTTTGTGAAAAATGATAGTAGTGGCAGGTGTCAGGAATCATGGAAGTTGCTTGGCTTATTTGGGCTATGTGGCCAAAAAATAATAAATTTATATGCTAATGTTTCACTTGTGTGTTGCAAGTTGGTTGTTTGTTTTGATCTGAGGCATCTCTTTTTTTAAGGTTATCATTTTTTTCTTTCACTTGACCCAAGTATCGATTTTGTGCAAGTTTCTACAAGCAGCATTTAGAACGTGAAAATTCTTCTTCATTTTGATCTATAATAATTTAAAATTGATTGTTATGTGATTTCGTTTGCTCTAAGATATTAATATCTATTATACCAAATACATTTTCTTACAAACATTTTTTTATGAGCTATGGGAGTTGAGGTACAATGAGAAGCTAAATTGTGCAAGATGGGATGACAAAAATGAATTAACTAACTGGAATGACAACCCAGTGACATTATGTTGAGTTTGTCACCTGGACTAGTGTTTTAAGTGTCTAAGCACTTGGAGTTAGGATAAGATCTATCGTCACCAACTCCACACTATTTGATAACCAAGGTGAGTCGGTTTTAGTAGTTGTTTTTTTGGAGAAATTGAAAATGATCGAACACCTTGTATAGGAGATCCAAAACATTTGAAGTTAATTTGCACACATGACCTTAGTTATTAAGTGACTGTGTAATTTTATTGCTCTTATCATGTTTCAGGATTGTCATGTGAATCTTGTGGGCCTGTGATCAAATTTATTGAATTCCAATGGAAGTTAATGGATCTACTTGGTTTTGTTTCTTTTCCTTATTCCTGTCTTGTTAGACAGGTACCTTTTTTGTGATCCCCAAGATGCCTTGGTGTTTTTGTCAACTTATTATACCCTTTAATTTTAATTTTTTTTTCATTGATTTTAAATTACTGACTTGGAAGGTCACTAATACTAAATCACACTTAATCACTGAAGAAATCGATCCTTTTTAGCCCTTGACTAAGATGCATTTTTCTTCTTGAAATTTTGGACCCAAGTCTCAGGACTGACAACCTCAATTGATCCATATATATATATATATGTATATATATATATGTATGTATGTATGTATGTATGTTATTGTTGTTCCATATACCTTAGTTTTTTGGCTGGATATTGTTTGGGTCTCTTGCTATGCCAAGGTGTCCTTGTACACATGGCACAATTTGGTTTATATCGGTCAGCACGACCCTGTTCCATATTGTATTGTTTATTTAATCCACTTGTTAGAGACAGGATGGTTAGTTACTATACTTGAATCCTATTTAATTAGTGGGGTGGTGCTTATCAGTTGACCCAAGATAGGTACTGTGTTGTGTGTACAAGCTAATCATATTGCAAAAGGCACTACTTAAGCGCATAACAAAATGGTACCAATACCCAGAACTGGTAGGAAGCATAATATTCTTGTTTCTTACGGTGTTCAATGATTGTTGAAATGCTGAAGGAATTTTGGGCTGTAGATAGCATATGATGAGGGACATATTCTGTTGTTTTGGATGCTAAATTTTTACAAAATGACAAACCATCAGATCATTTTTATGTATAACAGTCTTATTAGCAATAGGAAAACAATCTCAAGAGTCAAGATAATATCATATGTACAACCATACCTATATATTATTTGCTAGGAAAACACAGACAAATAGATAACAAGGTTGATTTCAGAAAGCATCGCTTTGTTAAGAAATACCTCCTCATGTTGTATGCTTTCCCAGGTTGCACACATATCTTTGCTGTTGATGCAACCATGAGTTTGTATCACATTACTATAGCCTTAGGGAATAGATTCCGATGAAAAGGGGAGTACATGATGTTTCTATTATATGAGGGGTGACATTAGTCAGTGAGAAACTTTCTTGAGTGCTTAAAGCTAAACATGAGCTGCATCTCTTATTATTAAAAATGTCGTTAAATCAAGTTGTTGGTAGGTTATCATGAATATTGGAACTGATGGTACCATTTAATGTAATAGGTGATTTTGAATTAACTGAGACATGGCAGATTTTCTTGATTTATGTCGATCATGTGGAAAACTTGTCTTAATATATCTTCATGCATGTTGTGATCAGTTGCTTTATGGTAAGGGTGTCATCAGTGCATGTGGGGAAACTATGTTTGGCTTTAAATTCATTTCAGTGGGTTTAATATTGCCATGTCTCTTTAATCATTTTAGAGGAGCTTCACTTTCAATTATGTTGCAAGAACTGTTAGTAGTGTATTTAATGCATTTTCATTATTCATTAGTTTCATTTAAGAAAATTTAATTAGCATAGTTTTTTTTATTTTTCTCTCATTTAAATTGTCTAGTAATTAAATGCCATGAAAATAGGTTTATTTTGAAGCATGGATAAATCTTTCTAGTGGTCTATATTTTGTGCAGTCCCAGTAGCGGCTATTCAAGGGTACAAAGCCTTCCATCTTGGTGGTTGTACCTGTCAGAAGTATAAGATATAAAATATTTTGAAGGTGGCAAAATGTCTGAGAATGTAAGAAGACGGATGTCTAAATGGGATGTAGTGGTGGAAGAATCTAATTTTTTAGATGAGAATAGACAAGATAGAATGCCACCTGTTAAAGCAGATGATCTTTCTAAGGAAACAGTATCAAAGTCGGATCTGAATGATGGTGAACAACTTCCTTTATGGCACGACATGAAAAATGATGATAATGTGAAAAAAGACATTTCTCAACATGACAAAGTACCTATGAGGTTTCCTGAGCTGGATGATAAGATCATACGACCATCAAGAAATTCTTCTCACATGGATGAATCACCTAAGCGGGCTTTCATGGAACAATATGACTCAAAAAAGTCATCTTGGGAACCAGATTCTGAAAGTGAAACATTAAAATATGCTGAAGCTAATAGGGAGCTAGGTGAACCAGATTCATCTTTTGTTCAGGATTATACTTCAGGTGTGTCCCCCGGTCCTGATGCATGGAGGCGACGCAGTCGCAATGTCTCTCCAAGAGGTGGTTGGAGAAGGTCAGGCAGGTACTTGCTGTATATATAAATATGCCTTTAAAGCCTTTCTATCTTTGAATGTGGACAACATCTCCTTGGATGCATGAACTGCTTCCTAGTTGTTTGCCTGTCTCTGAAGGTATGAAATAACATGCAGGAGCAGGAGCAGGAGCAGGAGCAGGGGCAGGGGCAGGAGCAGGAGCAGGAGCAGGAGCAGGAACAGGAACAGGAGTAGGAGCAGGAGCCGAAGCTGGAGCCGAAGCCGAAGCCGGAGCCCTTTTGGTATAAAGCGAGGATCAGAGAGGTGGTCCGACAGAGGAAGAAACATAGCAGGAGGGCAGGCTCCACCTTGTAGAGATTTTGCATCAGGTCATTGTAGGAGAGGCAGTCAATGCAGGTTTCTTCATGAAGATGGTGGCCGTGGAGAGTTTGATAGGCATAACACACATTCAAGAGAAACTAATCTGGAAAGGGGAAGGTTCTCATGGCATAATGGCAAGGAGAATTTGTCTGGTTCATGGGATCAAACTGATTATGCACGAAATAAGCCATTTCAAAGGCAACGTAGTCACTATGATGATGGTGACAGGGAGAAACCTGAGTTACATAGAAGCAACAAGCCTGCCGAGTTGTGTTATGATTTTACAAAAGGGAGATGCCAGAGGGGTTCATCATGCAGATATCTTCATCAAGAAGCTTCCTCCCGTGGTGGATGGAGCATGAAAAATGAGGCCAGAGAAGATAACTATGATAGAAGGGATCAAGATGCATCTTTTGGCCAAAAAATCGAGTCTCGCAAGGTAAATGACCCACCATGCAAGTATTTTGCTGAAGGGCGTTGCCGCCGTGGTCAAAATTGCAAGTTTTCACATCAGGGCCTTGATAGTCATCTGGAAGGCAAGCCACATGATGGTAGATGGGATTATGATCAGATCACTGGTGATAATTTGTCAAAGAGTGCTTCAGAGTTGGGTGGCCAAACAATTGCCGTAGATAAAATCACTCCTACTCGGTGGAATAGTGGTAATGATGGTGTTAGATCTGCTGCTCCTCAGTTTATAGAGATGGGAGATTTTACACATCCTCAACATCAACAAACCCATGGAACCGAAGATGATGGTGGTCAAACCTTTAGACCGGAAGGCTGTCAAAAACCAGCTTCCCAAGAGCAGAACATAACCCATGACGTCGCTGGGCCTCATCAACATGCTTCATCTGTCTCTATGCAGGTTATGGCCCAAAATGCTGATAAACAGCAGTATCCTGACGATGTTGAGATGTTATGCCAGGAAGGCGGGAGTGTGATCACGAACAACATTGGAGCAAAACCAGAGATGAACTCAGTCAATAGTATGCTCACTGTGGCTCCTATCACTGAAAAAAGTTTTACTCAGAGTGGACCGAGTCAGTATGTCGTTCCTCAGCTTCTTCGTACACAAAGCTTTACCCCTAATGTCCAGATTCCTCAGGTTGTTGCTCCACTGCATTTCAGTAAGCAAATGCAGCAAGTTGTTTATCCAATGCCTCCAAATGGCCAAAGTCAGTTCGTTGTTCCACTGACCCCTTCAGATGCACAACATTTAAATCATAGCATGTTGAACCAGCCTGCTCTTTCTCTGCCACATGCTGTTAATAACCAGCAAAATTTTGGAGAGCAGACTCAACAGAGTGCCCCTCCATCCCCTCATAATGGACCAAGCCAACACAAGTTGAATCTCAGTGGTCCTAACCCTCAATTCCTTCTGTCATCTGTGAATGGACAAAATCAGCATAACTTGAATCCCAGTGGTCAGATTCAGCAGAATGTTCTGCCTTTTAATGGGCAGAGCCCTCGGAACATTGCTCTTATGGGCCAGAGTCACCAGAGCCATGTGCCACCTCAAAATGGCCAGAGTCAAGAGAATGTTCAGTTACTTGCTCCTAACAAGCAAAATCCTGTCCTTGAGCCTCCATCAGACAACAGTTTTATATCGGATAATCATCAGACAAGCTCACAGAATATACCAGGGGAGGGATTGTATTCAAGGGCAGGTTCAGCTGAAACTAAACCATCACCGATAAGTTCTGGTTCTGTCATCTCGCATAAAGTAGTAACCAGTGAGCAGGCTGCACGAATTACTGACCTTTCAGCATCTTTAGCACAGTTCTTTGGAAATGGCCCTTTACATGTTGCTACTTTAGGAGTGCCGCCATCACAACCTTCTTTGGGTTCTAGTTCTGCTGTGCTTCCTGCAGCTGCCTTTCCACCATCTATTCATCCCAGTCAAGCTGTTTCTGATAGTGTGGGAGCTATTAATCCTGACATCAATAACCTTCCTGGCAATCCCAGAATGGAGGAATCAGACACAAATTCTAAAAGCTTGCTCTCAGTGTCTGTTACTGATCATATTGGTGAACAGAACATTGATGCCAAGCAGGTGGAGCCAACTGATGGTGATCCTTCGAAGGAAGTAAATGTAACAGACACTGGAGGACGAGGCAAGAAAGAAGAGAAAGCTCACTTAGGGGACGTCGATGCAGATGTTGCTGATGGAGCAAATAAACAAACTAAGGATGCGAAGGGAAGTAAGATGTTTAAGTGTGCACTTGTGGAATTTGTGAAGGATTTACTAAAACCCGCATGGAAGGAAGGTCAATTAAGCAGAGAAGCTCACAAGACCATAGTTAAGAAAGTAGTTGATAAAGTGACCAGTGCAGTACAGGGCCCTAATATCCCTCAGACTCAAGAGAAAATTGATCTTTATTTGGTCCACTCTAAAGCCAAGCTTAGCAAACTTGTGCAGGTAAGTTTTCAAGCCCTAATACTTTTTATCTTTTTTCTTGTTGAAAATTTCAGTAAGGTTTACATGAGGGTAACCTTTCCTTGTGGTGTTAACCGCTCTTGACTTTCTATCTTTCTGCAGGCTTATGTAGAAAAGTATGTGAAGAACTAAGCCCCATGTTCGATGCTGCTATTTATCTGTTATCCTTGTCAGATCAGTCTCTCATTTTTTTCACGTCAGCAAAATGTTGGGTTAAGTTCTATAACTCTGTAAGGTTTTTTCTGGTTATTGCAGTTAACGTTTCTGATCAATAGAACGGTGGCAAAATCCATAATGTTCTTATTGGTGCTGGTGGGAGATTATTGATCAAAATGTTATGTATACTTGGAATCATACTGGTGATGAGGCATTGAGGCTTGTTCTTTCCCCCCTATTTTGCTCTTTGAAATGGAGTGCTAGCCAATCATTTTCACTTTGCTCTATTGTTAGGTCATAAATTTGTATAATCTAATTCGCCAATTACATAACCCAAAGTCTGCTTCCCGTCTGTACTATTTTTATCATCTATAGTTGGCTTTGGAAGCTTTCTCACACTGCACAAAGTAGCAGTTTCCTTCGAGTCACAATGTTGAATGGGAATTCTTTCTCATAATTGACAGCAAACTGTCAATATATTGCTAGTTTCTTCTTTTTTAGATTTACTCGATATCCATTTTCCGAGAAGCATAAATAATGAGATTCTCTCTTTTGCTTGACCCCTTGTTTCAGAATCTAAATTCATTTGTATTTGTATTCCAAATTTCCAAGGGTGGACTATACTTGTTTTTTCTTTTTCTATTTCGCGATCATAATGATTTCTCTTTATATAATTTTGTTTTGTTCATTATCATGAGATTTTTGGTCAGTTGCCAACAGCAGACTTGGAATGTTCTGCATGCTGCCATATTTTTGGTGCATATCATTAGCGTGCTGTTGTAATAATAACGCATCAGCTCTTTCAAGTTGAAGTTAACTTGGTTGATGTGTACAGTTTCTTCTGCCAAACGTATGCTCGAATGCCTTCACTGCTGATGAATCAACCCTCTGTAATATAACATGCTGATTACATCTTTGATCTCTGTTTATGGCTTATCAAAAAACCTTCTCTTTATGTTTCCTAAATCTAAACTATTTATCATACATTTAAAAGCCTTTCAAGCATTAAAATGATCCATGAGGTGTTTTCTCTCTCTCTCTCTCTCTCTCTCTCTCTCTCTCTCTCTCTCTCTCTCTCTATATATATATATATATATATATATATATATATAATGAATATTAGATTGCAAACTATAATTAGAAGAAAAACTAATCGTTTATTAAAACTAATCATTTTTTAAAGCGGTTCCAGAAAATTATACAAAACCGTGTAATAGGAAACCACATAATATGAAGTTAATTTATATTAAAAATATAAGAATTAAGAAACATTCTAAAAGAGAGAGAGAGAGAGAGAGAGAGAGAGGAGCTAAAATTAGGTTCCCCCAACCTAAATCGAGTAGAATGGATGGCGTCCAGCGTTTCTCTCCGCTGCAATCAGTCGAAGAAAAGAAAAGATGACAAAATTAGCAGAACGAACTTGTAAGAAATAGTCGCATTCCTTCAGCTTCTTTCAATCTTAGCTCCTCGCATTTGTTCCACCATTGCCATTTGGCCCGAAGTGGACCGACGCATTCGATCGATCCACAGGGGCCACACTCACATCATGCACCTCATCATCTCAATTACCAATCACTGTTAGGATTCATAGTTGGATCGTGTTCTTCCTCGGAGATACTGTGTTCTGATCCCCAGCTTTCATTGGGCGAAACCAAGGAAGAGCCTCGATGGGTTGCTTCTGCTGTTTCAAGCCACCCAAATCGAAAGAGGAACCTTCGTATGAGAAGGGAAGAGAAGGGAAGAACACAAACACACTCGTCTATCTTGCTAAGAACCTTTCCATTGGATCAGGTACTTGTCGATGCATATACAATTGCACTTAATGCCGATCAGTGTTTTTTTTCCTTTTGTTGTTAATTCGTTCAGAATCATATATATATATATATATATATATATATATATATATATATATATATATATATATATATATATATATATATATCAGTGGCTTATCTTTTACGTTAAATGAAACTCGTGCAGGTACTTACAAGCGCAGATTTGTAGCCGAAGAGATTCTACGGATAGGCAATGGGAACTGCCACGCTCGCGTCTTCACGTTTGCTGAACTCGCGGCGGCGACCAACGGCTTCAAAGCAGAATGCCTTCTGGGCGAGGGTGGATTCGGCAGAGTTTACAGAGGACATCTCAGAGACACCAACCAAGTAATGCCAACCAAACCCGATCGATCATACTCGAGTTCTCGGATCTCAAGGTCGAATTCGATCTCAATGTAGGATATAGCAGTGAAGCAGCTGGAACGGAGCGGTGTTCAGGGAAGCAGGGAGTTCCTCGTGGAAGTGCTGATACTGAGCCTGCTTCATCACCCAAACCTGGTCAACTTGATCGGCTACTGCGCAGACGGAAACCAGAGGATCTTAGTCTACGAGTATATGCCGCTGGGATCGTTGGAGGATCATCTTCTCGGTAAGCAAATCGATGATATCCTGCAACATTCGGCTTTGGGGCATTTCGTCGAACACTCAAGAGTCGTACTGCCAGATCTGTGCCCGGGACAGCGGCCGCTGGACTGGAGCACGAGGATGAGGATAGCCGAAGGTGCCGCCAAAGGGCTGGAGTACCTGCACGACACCGCGAAGCCGCCGGTGATCTACCGAGACTTCAAGGCATCGAACATCCTGCTGGACCGGGAGTACAAACCGAGGCTGTCGGACTTCGGGTTGGCCAAGGTTGGGCCGGTGGGCGACAAGAGCCATGTGTCGACGAGGGTGATGGGGACGTACGGCTACTGCGCTCCCGAGTACGCGTTGACGGGACAACTGACGAAGATGTCCGATGTGTACAGCTTCGGCGTCGTGTTCTTGGAGATCATCACGGGGAGGAGGGCGATCGACATGTCGAGACACTCCAGCGAGCAGCATCTCGTGCAGTGGGTAAATAAATGTTTCCCCTCATTTACATGCAGCTTCTCTAAGCAGACCTCTGAATCCAGTAATCACTGTTAGGGTTAGCGTTCAGTGTTCGTGTAGGAGCAGATCATGATTGCATTCTGCATGATTGCAGGCAGAACCACTGTTGAAGGACAAGACGAAGTTTGCGGAGATGGCGGACCCATTACTGGAAGGGAAGTACCCGACGAAGGGCCTCTACCAAGCTCTTGCGGTGGCGGCGATGTGCCTGCAGGAGGAAGCGAGCAGCCGCCCCTTGATCAGCGACGTGGTGACCGCTCTCGAGTACCTCGCTGCTTCACCCAGCGATCCTCCTCCGAGGAGCTCGCCCTCTCGAGATGGGAACGGTTCCGATGGCGGAGAAGAAGGTAAGCGGAGGCTGCCATCGAGTCATGGCGATCAGGAGACTCGTGCTTCGTTGAGGAACAGGGAAGACAACATGGGGCGCATATAGCGTGAGGCATGTGTGTGTTGTGTGATTGTAGAAGAGTTGTATAGATGTGCTTGTAGGAGGAGATCTCCATCTCTTGGTTACTTTATAATGAGAAGCTCTATCAAAGGGACTTGTGGAAGATTTGCAGGTCAATGAAATGAAACAAACTTCATGAAATTAACACTTTTTGTGCTTCGTGCAATGCTCAAACATACGGATCAAAAAATATAAAAAATTATTAATTAAAATAATTCGAATCTTAATAAACAAAAATATCTATATTTTTTATTATTATCATTATGAAAAATATTAGTGAAAAATATCTATATTCAAACGAGGGGGTCTCGAGATCCAAACTAGTATAATATTTTATGACACCGATAATTTTTGTATATGAGTAGAATATTTTTTTACCATGCGTAATCGTAATTGTATTGTCACATCGGAACGAATATTTCTCCTATCGATTACTAAAGATATTTAATTTTTTTACATGTATTTTATAATTTTAGAAAATATTGGCTTTTGCTCACTCTCGCTTTGTGTGTGTACTGTAAAAGAGAAGAAAAAGATTAATTCTATATTACATAATACATGTTTTGGAGTATATTGCATGAGTTTTAACGAAAATATGACAAGGTTACAACTTAATACCCATTTTGAAGAATATAAACATAATAACACTTGAACGAAAAAAATAAAGAAAATTCAAATCACATATCACTTGTTATAAAATGATATGTAATATATAATAGCAATTATAAGCTAAATTAGATGTAAAGTACTTAGAAATATACAAAATGGAATCTAGATGATACAAAATCAAAAGAAAAGAAAAGAAATGCATGAGCTTTAATTTTGCCTTCCAGAAGCTGAATCTACCCAACCCTTTCTCATTAGAAGACCCATCTCGCTCTCTCTCTCTCTCTCTCTCTCTCTCTCAGCATTTACCAGCCAACAATGGAGGTTCTACCGGTCTTGAACACCATCCAACCTGTGAACACCAACTACTCTCTTAGGAGAATTATTTCCCATCCATTAAGATCTGCATTCACTTCTTTAGCGGCCACAGTAGTCGTTGGTAGCTCCTCTCTTCCTCCATATAACCCCTACTCCCATGCAGTGACAGCTTGAACTCGTCACACCAATACAACCATTGCTGCTGCTACTGCTACCACCACACCCTCTCAGTACTGCTGCTGCTGTGCAAAGCAGCAGATGGACCTGATCGACCTTTTGTGTGTTGTTGGAGCAGCCATCGTGGCGGCGGTGTGGTGGCGGCGGTGCTCGAGGACCCCGGAGGGGCTCCCGCCAGGTCCGCCGGGGTGGCCCGTGGTGGGCAACCTCTTCCAGGTGATCCTGCAGCGACGGCCCTTCATGTACGTCGTCCGGGACCTCCGCGAGCGCTACGGCCCCATCTTCACCATGCGGATGGGGCAGCGCACCCTCATCATCGTCAGCTCCCCCGACCTCATCCACGAGGCGCTGGTCCAGATGGGCCCCCTTTTAGCCAGCCGCCCCGCCGACTCCCCCACCCGCCTCCTCTTCAGCTCCGGCAACTGCACCGTCAACTCGGCGCCGTACGGGCCACTCTGGCGCGCCCTTCGCCGCAACTTCGTCTCCGAGATCGTCTGCCCCGCCCGCGTCAAGCAGTTCGGGTGGATCCGTGACTGGGCCATGGCCAACCACCTCGCTCGCCTGCGCGCCGAGTTCGAGGCCACCGGCGCGGTCCAGATGATTAGCAACTGCCGCCTCACCATCTGCAGCATCCTCGCTTGCATCTGCTTCGGCGCCAGGGTCCCCGAGCACCACGTCCGGGTGATCGAGGAGGTCCTCAAGGAGGTCATGATGATGACGATGCCCAAGCTGCCCGACTTCCTCCCCATCTTCACCCCTTTCTTCCGGGGCCAGCTCACCGAGGCCAGGAAACTGCGGAAGCGGCAGATGGACTGTCTTGTGCCACTGTTGAGAGCTCGAAGGGCGTTCGTCGAGAGCGGCGGGAAGTGTGACCCCAGCTCGCCGTGGGAGATGGTGAGCCCGGTCGGCGAGGCCTACCTCGACTCCTTGCTATGCCTGGAACCCACCGGCAAAGGCCGGCTCCGGGACGAGGAGCTGGTGACGCTCTGCTCGGAGGTCATGAGCGCCGGCACCGACACGAGCGCCACCATGCTCGAGTGGGCGATGCTGCATTTGGTGCTCGACCAGTCGGCGCAGGACCAGCTGTACGAGGAGATCGTCGAGAAGGTGGGGAGGGACAAGGGGATGAAGATCACCGAGTCCGACGTCGAGGGGATGAGCTACCTGCAAGCGGTGGTGAAGGAGACGATGCGGCGGCACCCGCCGAGCCACTTCGTGCTGTCGCACGCGGCGACGAGGGAGACGGAGCTGGGCGGGTACCGCATCCCAGCGGACGCCAGCGTGGAGTTCTACACGGCGTGGGTGACGGAGAATCCGAGCACGTGGAAGGACCCGGGGGAGTGGCGGCCGGAAAGGTTCATGAAAGGCGGGGAGGGGTGGGAGACCGACATCACGGGGACGAGGGGCATCAGGATGATGCCGTTCGGGTCCGGCCGGCGGATCTGCCCGGCATTCACCCTGGGGATGCTTCACATCCAGCTCATGCTGGCGAGGATGGTGAGGGAGTTCCGGTGGGTGGCGGTTCCCGGGGAGCAGCCGGACCCAGCGGAGACGTTCGCGTTCACGGTGGTAATGAAGGATCCCCTCAGAGCTGTCATCGTGGAGCGGGAGTAGAGGAAGAAGCCACGCCACACGCGTCTCTCTGACACGGTGTTGTCATAACGTAGCGTGTATGCACGTGAGCGAGGGGTCGCATCGTCTCGCTCATTCCACTAAGTTGCCACAATAGGTGTATCCTGTAGCGTTTATTTTCTGATCATGTTAAATGAATGCAATAATAAATACGTCAGCTTTGGACAACCAATATATAGTTTCTTGGCAGCAATTTTTATAAACAACACTGTTTGAGATATACTTGTTCCGAAAATTTCATTCAAGATATGAAGATATGTTTTTTCACTCTACCATTAGTAGAGTTGGATTCAGACTTGAGCTATACGTGTTTAGGGTCGAATATGACCAATTCGATTCGATTCGATCCGACCTAACCCGATTTAATTCGACGTACTGATGTGCTCTATCAGCCTTACTGTTATATACACAGGAAAGTCATAATGCAGCAGGATAGTTGGATGTCTCACACAATCGCGGCCAACATGTCCTTTTTCGTTGAGCAAATAATGATTCTTGAATTGTAACCGGTTGGAGCTGGGCGATAACTCACGTGATACACCTCATTGAGTCAACAGGAATAGGTGGCGGCCATGAATATCCTCGTCACCCCCATCACATGGTCCACAACTCACGTGAATGCTTGAGTATCCTCATTCACTGTTTTCCCTTGTGATGATGAAACAAGGATCCCACTCACAAAAGATCAAAATAAAAATAAAGTTAATCCTGTTTGACAAGCGAACATCAAATTCCACAATTTTTCTTCTTTACAAAGGTAGGATCTGCCGATGATGACGGATTTTATTATGCAGTATTTCAAGATTATTTTCTAATAATTGTTCTAAATTGTGTTTCCAAAAGAAAAAAAAAATCCATAATATATTACTCATAATTGACATCTATAATTAATCCTTCCATGAAGAGCCTCAAATAGCATTTTCCCTCCCACAAGGATATAATCTGGAATTAGGGAATTGATATAAGGTTTAAAGAGGATCAACATATATAAATCTTGCCCTAATTGTCTAACCTAATCAATGACAAAGCTTTGTCATTTTAAGTACCAGTCATGGGTCACTAAAATAATGGCAGTTAGAATAAAGAAGAAAACAGCTAAGAATTACTTCCTATGCTAGATTACATAACTGCACAAGAAAAGGTGGTTGCCGGTTGCCACAACAAAGACCATTAATACTAACACGACTCGTCAAACATAGCACTAAGACATATTAACGAGGGATGGGTAGAATTTATGAGGCAAAGGACAGAAATAACTCGTTAGCAGCTTCGGGTTGGCAAATGAAGACGCATCACATACTGCTTGACGCGTATGTGTCTCGCTCAGTGGGTCTAACAGACGACTCCACCGCTTGTCTGTGTGGTTTGGGAAGTCATATTTTTTGTTTGGTCCAATGTGTTGTGATATCATCACCGTCAAGCGGTGAGGTTAGGTTGCAGTGACAACGACAACTGGAATAAGAAGACCACTTGGCCCATTCCAGTTTCCGTCCTCACATCCTCCTACCACAACCAACTCCAGGCCATGCAGGATCTTACCATGAATGATGACATTGGTGGAATCATCATTAATTCAGCTAACTCTAGATGGTGCTTTACCCAAGCTAAAGAAAAAGAAAAAAAAATCTCCTAATTAAGAATGCACATTGAAAAAAAGATCATAATCACAGGCACGTCATTACAAGAAGACCCGAGCCCAATGACTACGGCTTTAAGCAATAGTACTATTTAAATTTAACTTCAAATAAACTACTAGCATTTGACTAAAGGTGATATCTAAAGAAAATCACATCATCATGAACATTGTTTAAAAATATGCAATAAAGAACGTAAAAGTAAAATCCTAGTTGACTCTATCTTTAATCATGCAGAATTGGATGCCAAGTTTGGCTCATGGCTCTACAATCTTATCAATCTGGTTGCCAAACAGGAGTAGCCAGCCAGAAAAAAACTGACAGCAGAAGAGCAGACAAATGTAAAAAACTTTACAAAAGAAAAGAAAAATAAGAAAAATACAATCATAGATGAAACTGTTAAAAGATATTTAAAATTGATAGTGTAAATATAGACCGACCTCTGCAATATGGCAGCCTATTGAGATAAAGCAATAAATTCAGTGTTCCAAAAATCTGCATGAGCTCACCATGGCTGGTGGATGGTCATGGTGATAGAAGCAAAACAGGAATCTGCATCACATCTGAGGTCATCCAGACCAAATATCAGAAATCCACCCTTCAGTTTCATCTGGAAATCTAGTTGCCCAAGACCTCTGATATCCGCTTCTCTGCATCAACTGGAATCTCCCTACCAGGGACATTGACCTTCAAAAGGCTTGAATACCTGTGAAACAAGAAAGTAATATGACTCACTCCAGGTTTCATTATCTACATCAGGTTTGTTCCTCTAAAATCTAGCTTACTCTGTCCTTGTAAAGAGGTACTCATGTTCTTGAATGAATGCCAGCAAGGCCTGGAAATAGGAAGAAAATCATGTAAAGAATCTGATGTGCAGAATGTATAAGGAAACAAACTAGTTAAGGGTTTGATAGACTGCCTCAAAAGGCAAATTTAGGAGCTCATAGTATGTCCGAACACGATCTAATCTCTGCTGGACTGCCTCACTATCTATTGATGGTATAGCTGCCAAAGCCTGCAAAAGCAGAAATATATAAGAACTCATTTTACCATATTTTCTGACTGGTATGAAGTTCATGTTTCAGTTCTTTATAAGGATTATCTGCTTTGTATAATGCAACAACAAAGAAAAGCAGGGGCAATGTAGGATGGATTTATAGGTAAGATCTGTTATGGAACTCATGGCAGAATAGTTATCAATAAGTAACATAAATATAAATAACTTCAACCATACTTTTGATGCCAATTTTAAATTGGTTAAATTGGCTGACAACATCGACTATGTGTCCTACGATGGATAGGTTTGCATGATTTCCATGGACTTAATGCATGCCAATAGACACTAGCATCAACACATAAAAAATTTTCTCCACCAAACCAACCTGTTCCAGTGCAATGGAGTTCCTGCATATCTGTTGGACCCCCAGTAGGTTAATGGATTTTATCTCAGCCAAGGCCTGTTAAGATAACCCAACTAGATCGGTAAAACTGTAACAACCCAAAACTGTAACAAATTAAAAGGTACAAGAATATGTGGAGTGAACATTTGTATTCAAACCTTTATTGAAGCATTGGCTGCAATACTAGATATTCCACCAAATATATAATTTCTCTTTATATCTGCAACAAATGGTGCCATTTCCTCATCCCGACGTGCAATCTGAGTGCAGATAAACTACCAATAAGACTGGCATCCAGTTTATGTTTTTATTTATACAAAACGCCGAAGCTAGCACCCAAAATAAGGGCCTTATGTTTTAAAGTTAAAAAGAGATCCAAAGTATCTCCAAGGCTGCAAATTAGGCAACATAAAGGTACATGTCAACTGTGAAACACAAAACAACAGATAAGACTTCAATTGCCTGGAAGTAGAAAGCCCTTTGGGTATATTGAGGTAATACCGTAATACAGTTTGCATATGGAGGGTTTCATCAGTAAAACTTAGTAGGAAAGGCAAAAATGGAAATAGATATAATAATTATAAAGAAGTGTGAATAATTATAAAATAGTGTGATTGATTCACAGAACTTACTTAATGACAGACAATCATTGCTCTAATGCAGGAAAAGGACATCAGTATTAACCTCTCAACAGAGATGAGAGAGCTACAGTAACATGGCAGCCAAAAAAGGATTTGAATCAACAAAGAAAAAAATGTTTACTAGGACTCAACTTGGTGGTTGGTTTCCCTCCAGCTTAAAGAGCCAAAGAGGGGTTTGTTCATATCCTTGGTGAGGTGATGCCCAAGTATTTTACCTAATGGGTGAGGTTGAACCCCTCCATTGTTCTCCAAAAAAGAAAAAGAAAAAAGTACAAATGCATTGGAGAAAAATCAAACCACATATTTCACCTCTAATAAAAGTTGCAAAAAACAAGGTAGGAAAAAATGTTTGTCCTCCAATCATTTGTTTTTTTAGATTGAAAATTTTTACTAATTATCAAGACATAGGCAGGCTGAAACATCTATGTGCAAGTCTACAATAAACTACCACAACCTCAAATAAATAATTATGAGCTGTTTATGTTGAAATGCAACTAAACAAGAAACAAGAAAAGATGCCACTGTACTTCCTCCGTAAGCTGCAACCGTAACTAAAAATAATTTTCCTCCATGATAGCTGATAAAGCAACCGCCAACTTGGAAACTAAAGCAATTAAATATTTGGGAGCAAGATTCTCAATTTCAGTCCATACTGATGTACCGAACCCTGCTCAGTATGGTACGTAACGAGGTGTACCAACATTGTGCCCAAAAAGAACTGAAAAACCTCAAAATATCTGGAGGTAATGGTCCAAAAATACCGATAACGGTCAAAATCCGGGGCGTACCAACCAGTACACCTCGGTAACGGTCGAAATCTGAGGCATATCGACCGGTACGCCTAGGTAACGATCAGATTTCGACCATTGCCGCCTAGTTAAAACATTGGTATCGTCTGGTATAAGGTGGTCCGCGTACCAGTATCCCTCTTGGACCGATACATACCGCCCGGGGCAGTACACATCGAAATTGGAAACCCTACTTGGGAGTATATTATAAAATATGGTCTAATTGTGGTACCCCTAATGTGTCAGCCTCCTATAAGAAGCACATGATAACTTATCCACTATAAAATCATTCTGTCCTTATGGAAAGCATGGAATGTACAAATGAAAATTACCATTTTAGGTACACTACAAAAAGTAAGAAGCAGACCTGTGTTGTAAGTGAAATAATAAAATCATCTGGTTCTTCAGCATCTTGATCTTCTAAGTATTCCCTATTGGTCATTTCCTGCAAGAAGACTTTTGTTCTCATCTTCTCCATTTTGATAGTTGATATGTATATAAAAAAAAACAAATAAGAAACTTCAGTTATAACAAAACAGACCTGCAAATGAAAAATTGTTTCCAACTGCATTTCCAATCGTAGAACTCTGAGGCAGTCAGTTGCCAGCCTTCTATTTTCATCAGCTATAGATGCAAAACTTTTAGGAATTTTACTTGTACTCCGTGCATGGCGATGAGATTGATTGTTCATAATTTTATCCTCTGTGCCAGCTGGTGGTCTTCCAAAGATCTCTCCAAGTCTGAATAATTTTCACAAAAGAAAGAAAGCATGAAAATTAGTCATCAGGAGAATTCTTTAAAATTGATCAAATTCTCCAATGTTGTATGAAGCAATCAATTTCCAAATTTGTTTCAGCCTCATATTTGGCAATGATCTCATTGTAGGTTATAATAGCTATTCTTGGAGCCCTACTAATTGGAATAAGAAATCAACCAACTTAGGCCTGAAAGAGAAAAAACAATTACAAGCAAATAGCAATGTGGCAAATCCGGGAAGTAGAACATGAATCTTTTGCAGCCATTGAGTGCTCTACTCTGATATGTAACTATCAAGAATTTTAGATAAGTAAAATAAAGCATAAAAGAAAAAGAGCTAATAGCAGGGCATTTAAGGTTCAGTTGACCGGTTTGGTTGCCCTAGTTAACTATAAGGAAAGAAGAAAACAAAGAGGAATGGATAAACACCAAATGGAGAAAGAGAAAGAAGAGACAGCAAACAGAAAAAGGAAAAAGAAAACCACCATTTTTTTCAGTAATTCTATGAATTCAAAACCTAAATCCAATGGAACATCAAGAAAGAACAAAATGAAGCAGAATTTTGATCACCAAAAGTTAAATTGAGCAGAAAAGGAATCAACAAAAAGTGTTTCACAAGAAATAGACCTCCCACATTTGTATCACTAAGGCATTGGAAAAGTCGTTACCGAGAATGAAGAAATGATGCAACACTTAGTGGGTCACGATAGTGCAGGAGCAATGTCGATCTGCATGGGAAATTGGCTGGAGGCAAGGGTGGTGAGGTGTCTTGCAGTAAAATGAGGTGGGTTATTGGTAATAATGGAATGAATCAGATAACAGTCAAGGGTTAGGGGAAGAAGATACAAGGGTGGTCCATAGGAGTTGAGTTTATATATATATATATATATATATATATATATATATATATATATATATATATATATATATATATTGCGCACACACACGAGACTACTCAAGTCTATATATGTGGATTTAGCTAGCTCCTTTTCCTACGTTAGACTACTTGACTTGGAATACCTAAACTAATTGAGATAAAATCAAAGCTGGAACAATCCATCAATAAGATATACAATAGTTCTCCAAGTACTGGAGAATTAAAAAAGAATCATAAATTACACTCGATTTGGTCAAATGTCCAATCAGTCATGACTACCTGGTCAGAATGGAGATGCATATGCAAACTTATTTACTTTTTAGAATAAGAGTCTTATGAATGATTCCTTATGCCATTCCAAACTTTACACTGCTACAAGGCAGTTTGAAATTTTATGAGCACCACCTGTGATGGTGCACCATTGTAATTACATGCTAGCATGACAACCATGTTGAACCGTTGCTTAAGGTGACACCTAGTAACATTGCAGGACCAAAATGACCATAACTTTCAAGAGAAACTTGTATTCTAGCAATGTAATCTCTATGTTGGCATCAATTTCCGATTTCCTTGAGCTTCTCCTTTGACATCTCTCCCATCAGATGGGAAGTGTGACACAATGTAAAATCATACCATGCTAAAGGCAATTCCAAACCATACTGAGAAAATTTGCAACAGATTTAAATTAAAAGCTGAACCAAAGGGGGTCCTTTTTCATCCAAAAATAACTAATTTTCTCAAAAACCAAGATTTAACCTAACACAATGTATGCATGGAACTGGTCCCTTGTTACCAGTTTTTTGTGTTGTTCCCTTGTCAGTACAAAGATTCTTCCGAAATATGAAACCATATCACCAACTTATGCAAATCATAGTACAAAAAGGTGACTTGTATACACAGGAAAAAGGATAAAAGCAGTTAGAAAAAGTGCAAGAAAAATATTCATTTCATAAATTGGTAAAGAAAAATTGAAACTTAAATTCATAATGAAAGGTAACAAATAGGTATACAAATTTGGATTAAAGAACGCATGCCTAACTGATATCAGATTCACCAGTATCTTTTTATAAAATTCCAGTTCTTGTCTTATGATATTGCAGTCATATATGAATTGGTCCACAAATTTGCTACCAGTATGAAAATGGAAAGAAAAAAAACAGGGATGCTACTGTCATTGTGTCATCTGTACTGTCATTGGGTCAATTCAGGAACTCAACATGCTGTACTATCGGCAAATAATGTTTGAACTTTGAACCATACAAAATTAAGAAATTCAGTAAAGATTTCATATATTTTTTAACATAAAGAGAGTCCATATTTGCACAAAATGGTGTAATGCAACAAATTTACAGGTTTCTTTGACCAAATACTTCATGTGAATACATTATTGCATATGACACAAATTTTGAGATGCTTTTTACCTTTCAACAGAATCTGCCAAATATTCCAATGAATCACTAAGTGATGCCAGCAAAATGAGTTTATGATCATCATGAATTAAGTTTTCCTGCAATAAGTTCAATATATGTCACACTTGACTGTGTCTCTAGTTAAGTTGGATTTGGAATCAACTAAAAATCCAAAAGAAAGAGAAAATAAAGCAAACGTGAAATAACCTCACTTGATTCTTCCAGTAGCAGTTTACCAGGGAAATAACAATTTCATAGTAGTCTCAATCAACTAAGAAGGATACCACATGCCCCCTACCTCCTCTCCTCTCCATCCACCCATTTCTACTGCCGACCAGTACCTCTTCTCCACCAACCATGTTATATACAACTTAACTTTCTACTTACGATGAATCAACCTCTGACGGAAAAGCTATTTTAGTGGACCAAATAATGCTAAAAAGTTTCACAAGTGATTCCGTTAATCTGAATAGGAATCCACCAATATACATCTCATTACTCTTAGACTATGCCACTATGTCAATTCAACTATGAACTCTGCCCACCTTCCAACTAAACAATCTCCATGTTCCCTTGCTCGTCATTTGATGAGCAACCACAAGTGAAATTTTGTACAGATGGATTCACTGGGAGCATTATAGGTCCCTGTCACGGGAGCAAGAAAAAAAAGAAGTGGTTGGCTCAATATGCTTGCAATTGCTAGTGGGCATTGGAGAGGGAAGGGAAGAAAAGATATGTACACTTGCATATGCATGGAATAGGGAGAAGCATGAAATTAAAATGAAATCTTCCACCAACATCAGTAAATCTGAAACTCCCACAGATGATCATGATCCAGTATCTTTTTAATCCCTGTGTTTTCTGTTCCCAACACAGAAAAAGCAGGAACAAGATAAATTTAAAGGATGCGCAGTCTGTTAAACTTTAAAGTATATGTATGCATCTACTAGTGCATTGACAAACGCATCAGGTAGTGTGAAGTAACACAATAATGGGATAACAAAACTTTATTTGTAGAGGAACTCAACTATATTAAGTTCATCATGGTCTTGTAATCCAGATAAAGCTAAAGAATAGCATAAGACACTTCGAAATGACATCAAGCTTTGAGCATCTAATGATATTGCTATTACATGGTAATCAAACTATTGGCCTCCCAATACTTGTGACAATATCAACATCAACTGTAATTGAAGAATACTGTTTTATCTGTTTTTGTATAAATATAAATGACAATCAGGGGGCTAAAAAATAAATCAAACAAGACCTGGGTGTTTGCATGCCTGTATTGTTATGCACATATGTTTATGAATAAACCCATGAATTTCCCAAATATTAGTACATTATATGACATACTAGAATACCTGCTTAATTGGACGCAGACCCAATAGTAGGTCACTCATCTCAATCTCTACTTCAACAGTTTCAGCATCTGAAACATTGTTTTCAAGTGAGAACTCATCATGAGATTTTTGTAGTAAAACATTGGATGGGTGAAGTCGCATCAAGCCTTCTACATCACTTCTTCCAATGAGCATATAACTTAGCTTTTCTAGAACAGCCTGAGAGGTTTCCAGTAAGAAAATACCATCATAAGTTCAACTTGAGGTTAAAGATAGAACAAGCAAGACTACACCAAAGATATAGCATCAAAGTAAAAGCTTTATGAAACAAGTACAAGAGGTCAAGCACTGCAAATAATTATCTAATGCTAATAGAGGTAATTTCAACTTGACTTGTGCTTTTAAGAACCCATCAAAATTAGGGCAAGATAACTACACATAATTCTAATTTGCAATTTGAATTAATGATTAAATGTTTTACACATTGACTTTACAATGATATCTTTGTTATGTACGTGCATTAGAAAGTTTCAAGTTCCATGTAGTAATTCCACTAGTATATTGCCCCCTTCTCGAAAATCCTAGTTTTGCCTTTGATTATTGTCCTCTTCTGGACCTATGCGCTGAATTGTTCTGAATTTTACCACAAACATCAAGCTAAAATCAATGTAATCCATCATTTGCTATTTGTGGGCCTAGATCCAAAGTTTCTTCTAAATTCCCAGATTTTCAGTCCAGATTTCATACTACATATTTTTAGTGCCATGTATCTCACTAATGAGGTGTGATTTTTACACAATCCACCCAAACATCAAGAGTTTCCGTCATCTTAAGGACATGAAGAATTTGTTAAAAGCTCGCAGAATCTGTTCTGTCCTCAAGTGACAGCATCATAATCCCACAATATGGTGCCACCATAAAAGGTGCCCTATTCCTTTGCTGCCAGAGTCTCTGGAATGTACAGTAAGTCTGAGTATGACACACGAAAATAGCTATAGATCAAGGAATGCAATTTTGCCAGGAATAATATGTGCCTATCGGCAATTATCATCTGGATGTAAACCAGCACACAGACTACCTAATTTCAGATGGTCTGTACTCAATAGAGGGCTTATGCCTGTCCATGCCCGATAATGGGCTTCAATCATGCAACGAGCTCACTTTTTTCATTCTTAACCCTAAAGCTAAAACCCAGTCCACTCCCCTGTGCCACTCACTATCCCTCCCCCCACACTTCCCATAATCTGACACCCATTGCACACTGATGCCTGCTGCAGCCCACATGCCGCCTACAGTATTCCTCTTCTCCTCATCCTCCTATGCTATCATCACCTCCTCCTCCTCCATGTCACCGCCAACTCCTCTACCTCCTCTTCTTCTCTACTGGACCCCTACCAGTTCGGCCATGTGTTGGCATGGGTCCATATCTGAAATTGAAAACCTTGTTATAGATATTCTGGCAAAAGAAAATCATCACTGAAACCCAAAATCACATAGGTTTCTGGCAACATAAAATCATGACTCGAACCCAAAATTACATAGGCTATTCTAAACTAATGGCTTCTATTTAGAATGTGCTCCTTGAGAGTAATGACAACTATCTGCATCACAATTCATATCCCATGACTAAGAGTATCACAATTCAGTTGGTGGCATCAATACAAGAAAATACTGTTTGCAAACATGTTTACATCTAAAGAATGAGCTTCAAGACAAAGAAACTGATTTCTATGGTAAAAGAGTTCACACAGACATGCAATTCTTGAAGCTTCAGCAGTAATTGCTTGTTTAATTTAGATAACAATGATATTAAGAACAGAATTTTAAGATAATAGAACCATAAATTAGTTAGGAAGAAAAAGAGTACAACAGTATGGGGGAAGTTCAGTTAGCTAATCAGTTTTTTCGGCAGGAGACTGTGAAGGTATGAAGAAATATAGTTGGGTTTCAGCATCTTAGGTGGAGAACTTAACCTTTTCAGCCAAAATGTCTCAATGTTGATCATCCCAGCCAGACCACACTATGCTGCAAAGTAGTGCATAAGTTCTGGTAAAACTATGGAAAGTTGGCCCCTAAAAGAGATATTCATAATGTTGTGTGATCTTACTAGCTACATATGCATAATCACAAATCAGAAACAAAAAATAAGGATGTTTAGGTGACTCGCCCAATAAACCGGAAGTCAGATATAATAATCAATCTCTTTAACTAAATATGCATTAAGCAAAACTATAGAATTTAGCATGGATATATCAGAGACCATTGACTACCTAAGGTTGTCTGACCTAGTCTACACTCTTCTTGATATAAAAAATTCTAAGATAGTGCTACACCAAGAAGGGAAAGGTGAAGATTTGGCGTAAGAGATATGATTAAATTTAACAGCTAAAGAAGCAAAACCATGTTAAAGCCAGCTCACGTAACAGTCCTTGTAGAAACCTTTAGCATAATACAAATGGACTTTGACAATATTTGCCTAAGAAAAATATTACAAAATATTAGACCTAGTTCTTTATTCTTTATATGTTAAATAGGTAGAGAAATAAAAATCCTCTAACTTTGACCCATCTGAAAAGTCACCCACGGTAGTTCCAATTTGTTCCTTTTTATACTTAGTTGTCTAAAATCTCAAATTTTCCTTTTCCATGGCATATGTATCCCAATTTAGCAATTACTAATAAAAACTTATGATTTTTGAAATAAGTGCTCATATATGCATGCAGCAAGCATACAGACAAAAGCATTAATGGGCTCACAATGATGTGGCATCAAAGTGGAAGATATGTGATTGCATGAGAAGACTTGAATTTTGATCTCTCATGGATCCAACAAATGCCACATTGATCTCATGTCATCATGTAGCATCCACGTCGATGCTATCTAGGTAACACATGAATTTCATGGCATTAGAACCTATTATATAAATCACAGTCATATTTACTGAAGAGTAACAATTGACTCCAGACACAAGTATGACACATCAACCACATAAGCATCTCCATCATACTTTATTAATGGAAGACAAAAAAGATAATGCAAAACTGCAGGGTTGACTTCGAAATGAACAGAAGTTTAGGGTGTTCATCCAATTAACCCTTGTTTAATCATCCTCTTAGATGCTTCACATAAAACAAATGGATGCTGAGTAATAGTTGAACTAAGTTCTTTATAATAAATAGATCGTTTACCTCTGTGTATGACGCTCTACATCTTTCATATGCACGTTCCAGGAATGTTTGCACAAACTCAACAAGTTCAATTGCGTATTTTGGCATTAAATGTGCCCAACCGAGCACCTAAAATATAAACAACCACTAGTCAGCATAATAAAAACTTATCTAAATGGAACATCCAAGAGATATTGATGAAGTTACCTCTTTTGCCAAACAATTGGTAGCTAAGAGGCCTTGCAGCACAGGGCGTCCCATCTCAACCAGTGGCCGATAGACTGAACCATTTGCACGTGGCCTAAATGCTGCTGGACCTGAGAAGGAATAACATTGTATTAGAAACAAATGACACAAAAATATATATACAGAAATAAAGCAACAATCAAAGATAACCAGCAAAGAAAATAATAAGCATTAGACTCTAATCAAGTCAGATAGTCAGAGAAAAGCTGAATCACTTTTCATGAGTGAAATGATAATATTAACATTTTTTTCGTGTGAAAGCACGATATTAAAATTAAGAGATTATATTCTAGTTAAATAGGTACAGTTGTATTTAGGTGAATTCATATATTTCTCTTGGCTGCCATTCTATGATTATCAACAAATAATCGTATGGGTACCCAATTAGTGCCTGTAGAGATAGAACACATTCACCTCAAAGTCCACTGAGCCATTAGTTGTATTGTGTGACAAGTATTTGAGAACATGGTATATATATCATTAACTACTTCACAAGTATTTGAATCAAGCTGAACAATTTTGTAGAATCCATGACTCCATTCAATTTAAATAAAGACATAAATGTTCTTAAATTGACTAAGGATCAAGGTTTGATATATTGTCCGGTACAAAATGGGCACTACATACCAGTTCGCCAACTTACAGGTATGTGGACCAGCCTGTTTCGAGCAATACACAATAAACTTGTCTGGTATCAGTCAGTATGGGTGGTGTATCAGCTGATACAAATGAAACTCAATTGTTACTGATACCAGTCATTAACTGTCAAATTTGAACCGATTCCAACCCATAACGGGTCAAATCTGACCCTAACGGTTAAATTGACTGTTGGGGTCTCTTTTGGGGCTTTGAATCCCACTCCCTCCCCTCTCTTTCAGTCACTCTCACTCACTATCTCATTCTCACTCTTCCTCACACTCTCACTATGATTAAAGCTCCTAATCAACAATAAGTGGGAATCAAGCTCTAAATTAGTGACTAATCAAAAAGATAATTCAATTTTGTCTTCTTATAACCCAGATTTTCTATTCATTTATGGCTTAAATACACTTTATTCTTATCTAAATATAATTTATATACCAATAAATTAGAAAAAAATCCTAAAAAAGGTTTTTTGAATTTCTAGCCATTTTTTCAGAAAACTGACACATATCGATGTACTGAAACAAGGTACGCTAGTACCAACTGGTATGTACTGGTTTGCCCAATCAAAGTTGTTGTATCGCCCGTAACGGTACAAAATGAGCGATGTATGCCACTCTGCTTGTGGGCTAGTACATGGACCACCCCCATTTCGAGTGGCCCAATCTAATTTAGTAAAAATAAAAAGACCAAAAATAGTGGCAGGGCCCATCCAACTCGACATTAAAAGAGAAAAAAAATAGGAATTACGGCTCGTGAACACAAGCCCTCTTTTTGTATTCAACGTTGTTGCCACCGTCGCTGCCACTATTTCACGACACCGCTGCAACTTCGCAATGCCATTGCTGTTGCTATTGACACCGTCGCTACTTCATGACACCGCTCAACACCATTGTCGTTGTGTTCCTTCTTCCCAGGTACACTCCCACCTCTTCTCCTCTTCTTCCTTCTCTTCCTTCTTTCTTGTCCTCCACCGCTTCTTCTTCTTCCTCCTTTATCACTTTCTCTTCTTCCTTCCTCTTCTTCCTTTCTTCCTCCTCTTCTTCCGCTGGCCCTTCCTCTTCTCCTTGTTTTACTTCCTCTCCAAAATGCCATGATACATCGATACTAACCTATATACCGGACCGATCAAATCACCGAAACGGGTCTGGAACCCGAAATGATGATCCTTCCACCCAATCATCGAAACACCTGATTGGCACACGATAAGGAGTTTCTTGCTAAGATGCTGCTTTTTCACATAACCCAATGACAGCAAAAAAGTTCAAATAGTTGAGAATATGGCTTGTTTGTGCTATAGTTGTCCCCTCTAGTGGAAGGCATTTATGCTGATTGGTATTTAAAAAGTATCTCAAGTCACCAAATTCAGTTAGACCAAGTAAACTTAGATAAGGAAAATGTGTTATTAAATATTCCACATGAATGCTTTCAAGGTGTTATCTTATGTAGCAAATGTAAAATAGTACCAACATTGATAATTTATGAGGTAAATGGTAGCAGAGGAGGTTGCCAACCATCTTTTTCACATTATTCAAGTTATAATATATTTTGAATGATGAAGCAGGTAGAAGCTCTTGTGGCATGAGTTTGTGATTTCAGTCATAAATTCAAAGACCAATCTTCTGCCAAAAGTTCAAATCTCGTGTTAGCTAAAATTATTTAATATGTCCTGCAAATAGAACATAAAAAATGAGGTAGTATGACAATCCTTATAGCTGATGTCACCAGGGACTCCAAGTTTTTAATGATATTGTAAGAAGAAGTACGTACACACAATTTATCACATCATAACATGTCTGGTTTCCTCCCTCTGATTTTGTGATCTTCCAATTTCTTTTCCACCTCATTTGAGTAAAATTAAATATTACATTCTGAATAAAGGAAAACTCTGCAAGCTTAATAAACGGCAAATCTGAAACATAATTTAAATTGCTAAGGATCCTTGGGGCAAGACATATAGAAGGTCATATTTTGATGACTTCACACTTACTAAATGCAAAGCTTTATTCTGCCAAAATCATATATATTCACCTGCTCATGCTGCTAATGCTAGACATGACTATTAATGCTAAAAGTTCATCGTATCAAGTTCCGGCAAAAAAAATGGTACCAGCAATATGTATCATTCGAAAACACAATCTTTTTTCTTGTCCATTTAAAAGCGAACACATGTTGCAACACCTCTGTGCTAACTGCTTAAGGCTTTACAGCTTTATATCAGCCATTGGTCCAGTCATAGGTGCAACCGTGCAAGATTATTCACTCAGGCCAGTGCTCAAACAGACACCATAAGTTCTAAGACGTGATGGCTCATTTGTAATTTTATAAGGTTCTTAGTTCAAAGGCATGATTGCATGGTGATCATGTGCAAACATTAGAGTGGGACAAGAAACTACAGATCATGATGGGTACGGTGGCAGCATGCTATTGTACTGACACTGTACCAGTCATAATATATACTGGTTGCCACCAGCTGGCATACATGGCAAATGCAATCATCACTTTACATTTGAGCATATTCCTGCTTGTGGTACTTTGAGTAAACATAAGCCCAATACTAGTTTGGACTTGAAATGAAAACAAGGATTTTATAACTAAGCTCCAGACATTCCTCTTGTTCTTTTTATAACCATGGGCCATTGGGCTGGCTCATGCCACTAAAGTGCCCTGTTTAATTCAAGGTGGAGAAGTAACCTCACAAAAGCAAACCAAAAACAATAAAGGGTTTATTGCTGGAAATAAAGAGATTTTTACCAAAGTGATGCCCAAAAGGCTCAGAATACCTTTCATTGAGTTGTTTCAATATTCCTAGTTAGGGTAGGCTGTTAGAACCCTTGCAGATTCTAAGCTTGGGGTTGATCTTTTTAGGGGATTGGCCTCCTTGGAACTCTATAGGGATTCCTTCCTCCAAGTTGCTTTTCAAAGGCTGCAAAAAAGATTCATCTATTGCTTTTTGAAAAGAGGAGGAATACATGGCTATTTATAGGGCTTCTAAACCCTAACTCCTAATATGACTCCTACTCAAGACTCGTACTTCTAATCAACTCCTAATATGACTCCTACTCAAGACTCCTATTCCTTTATAACTTATAATTCTTCTTTAAGAAACAACATCCTAACTCTAGCCGGCCTCTTCACCTCTTTAATAGAGGTCGACTTAGGTAGGTTTTACATGAATGTCCCTCTCAATTAGGACTCTCCTAGCTAGAGTCCTAACATAGGCTAATCAACATTTTATAAATGATATACACTAAAATCGGCGAGTGAGCATCTGGTATAAGGCCTAGCAGAATAGTCCTTGAATTTCATTGTTCTTATGCTATCTGATGGATTTTTAAGCAGAACAAAGTCGGAAAAGGACTCTAAATGCATATTGGGCCATGCAAGGAATCAACTACCCTAATCCCAATTATTGTTGGGAGTCATTGACTTCTTAAACAAATTGAGAAACCTCCCAATGTTGTGTTTGAACATGACAATGGGACTCGGCAATCCTCTGTCCCAGATAGAAAATGAACAGTCCTAAGGATTCGGACCCTTGTAACACCATTCGCCATTTAAATGTGGGTCATACAGGAATAAGAAAGGATCAACCTAAAGATCAAGAAAGGTGTCTTTTGTGGGTCTTACAGGAATGAGAAAAGATCAACAAAGGTGTCTCATCCGAGTTCCGATGTAGAATCTCCTAAAATGTCTATATGCATTAAAAAAGCATAGCACTCCAAGATGCAACCAAGAGTTTGCATTTTAGCTTCAAGTATTTCCTGACACTGTAAGCCAGTAAAACCAGGAAAATTCGTTCTGTAAGGATCACAACCATGCCCATAAAAAAAATACTTTAAAATTATTGAACAACATATATATGATTTGTAACAACAAAGTGAAGCCGAAATTACTTCCTAATTACAACATAATAGGAATATGATGCACTAGTAAGGCTTTCCCATATAAATGAATCCACATTGCCAATCAAGTCTATAAATATAAATTTTACACGAGTACATCAACAAAATCTCATGTAACACGGATAATAATACTTACTTGATATAGCCTGCTGGATACATTTTCGGTAATCTACAAACATGGCTGGTAAAAAGTGATCCTTTAGAAATTTCTCAACAAATGCTAGCAAGCCTTCATTCCTATATAAGATACATTAGCATATTAGAACAATAAGCAGATGCAAAAACCAAAAATGGATCCAGCCAACTGTGGTGGACAGAGAAGACCATTTAGATAATTGATTAACTACCAACACCTGGTACAATTAGGAAAAACTTTGATGTGTGTATCTAAAATTTAGCAAGATAGACATTTGACTATGAATTTATGAAATAAGCAAAAAAGTAAATTTACTTCCATTGTTATCAGTTATTTTTTTCTCCCAACCTATCTATATCTGGTTCCATGTTTTATTTAGTAATAACTAGATTGTGCAACAAAGGACAGAATAGATGTCAGTCAAATGTCATCACTTGCTCACTTAATCACTTTGATCTGCATTAGTGTTTTGCAAGCAAAGACCTCAACCTTTTGGAGCAAGTGATGGTTCTTACTTCTTAGAAGCTTCCAAGGACTTAGTAGAAACTTGGAAATAAAACACAAAGAGAATTGCATCCTTGCAGCAACAATATATAGCTAGAACTAGAAGTTTTGGATACCATGAAATAGTTATCAGTTTGTTAAATTGCACAATAATTACATGAAAAACAAATAATAACCACCTTGATCCACTAGGAACCCAAGCATCAGTCAGGAACATCTGCTTGTGACCCTTACATTAGTTTATGCAGTTTCTTTTCAAACAAGTTCTTATTTAGTTTATGCAGCCTTCTCAATAACTAACTTTTTATATTTCATTTAAGCCTTTAAAAGAAGATATTTTTAAATATAGAAAAGCATTTTATAGATATATGAGAACTGAACTGGCAAATTTTAAGCTTGAAAAGCTGAACCAGGAAAGATTTTTTCTTTATTGAGTTATGAAAATTAGAAAAGCAATAAATATTGCTTCACAGAACCAATGAGGTTAAAAGTAATGAAAATAAACCTCGTATCTGAATCACAAAAATCATTTTGACGATCAGAGACATGAACAAGGGCAATATAAATATCTGCAAAATACTCTGATATGTTTCATTTAGCATGTTTTTGTGCATATAATAAGAAAATAGGAAGCACAAGATAAAACTTTTGGCATACCCGAGCTGTGAATACTTTTGGGGCAGCATTGATGCAACTTTATCAGTAAACTGCAGATGTCACACAATCAGGGTGCAGCAAGGAAACTTAAAAGAAGGAAAGACAAGATGTTGCACACTTGCATAAAAGCTAAGAATTATGTACATAGCTAACCTGAAGAACTGGACGATAAACTGATGCTGCTAGATAAATTCCTTGATCAGGAAGCACAGCTGAAGTTCCATATCCTTCTTGTTGTGCACTTGGGCCCCTTTGCCATCCCTGGCTGGATCCTAGAATTATGAGAAATTTATGGAATTCAGAAATGCAAAGCTTGAAAACAGAATTCCAATGATAGAGGCACCCATAAAGTTCTTGCTAACCATAAAACTTGTGTTGCATGAAGTTCATTTGCTTGGAGAATTTACAGGAACTCCAGCACTAATATACTTCCAGCTTAAAAGTATGCCTAAGATTATCTATAAATAAGAAGATACGCTGGTGATGTCTACTAGTTATGAACTAAGGGAAAAGTACAATAATAAGTATGATATACTCATCACTCATCTCTTACATTCATCTTACAAGAGCAGTAGATTCTGCTCTGACCAGAGACTAGTACACTTGTTCACAGCAGTACTGTCTGAAGCTTGACATCATTTAACAATTTAATATGTTTAGGGGGGCATATTAACTGGTACATGCCAGTTTGACAGGTTCATAAACCAACATTGGACCAGAATTTAATCCATGGTTGAAAGCAAAGACAAACTTCAGTGACGACAAAGAATAAGCTTTGAGATCCACTACAGTGACAAATAAATGTAATCAATTATCCTAAACCAAAATACTGTTGATTTTTTTCATAATAAAGAGCATTAAATTTAAAATGTGGTCAACCATGCTTTTGTAGGATTTCCAACAGCTAGCAGCATGAAGTAAAAAAGTGTCCTCCAACCATGAGTTCATTAGATGTATACCTCTATTGGGTATGGATGCAGCTGCATCTGTAAAACGAAAAGCAAAGGAAAGTCCTTCAGATCCATTCCTGTAAACAAGAGATATTTTACATATCATCATACAGGAGCAAAATGCAGATGCCCACATTTGAATTGGCAAATAGGATGATGTTGAAAACTATAACCAAGAAAAAACTAAATTTTGTGCTTCAGAGCATGAAAAGAAAATCTGGAACCAATGGCAGATTACCACATAGTCAAAGATACCATAGTAAGAATAGAAATTAAAAAAACATGTGCAGCAAATAAATTAAAGAAAGATCAGTTGAAAACTTTGGAGGTACTATAAAACATGAAAACCCAGCTGCATTAGCTAAGAGTGACTTACAAATCTCTGTTTGACATGAAAGCAAAGTGATGTATTGGAAGATCAACAAGAATCAGCTTGCTACAACTGATAATCAACAAACAAATACATCATGCATATAAACTAAAACCTACATAGTGAACAGATTTGGATCAATGTACATAGTGAACAGATTGCACATGAAATAAACTAAAACCTACCAGCTCGAAAATTAATGCCAACATGTACGAGCAAGGGCAACTTGTAAATACATCATGCATATATCTTACTCTTTAATTGTGGATTCCCAAGATGGGTGGGATCCAAGACCAATATTTTGGATACCGATCCGATACTGGTTTTGATAACGTCTCAGACCGGAACAATGTTGATATACCAGGATACAAATTTCTTCTCTAGCTTCATTTAGTTCACTTGCACTTTAAGTGTCACTTTTCTATACTTTAAATTTGTTCCATCAAGAAACCCTAGGTTCCAAAAGTAGATAACTGGAATAATGCTCAAAGTTCAACCATGCATGACTTTTTAACTGGAATTTTGAAAACAAAAATGCTACTATTCCTTCTCTTTTTTCTTGTAAAGATTATTTACAAACATCATATTGAAGGTCATTATAATCACTGAAAAAATGCAATACTATGTTAAGTCTCCCAAATAACTTTACAATTTGCCTAGGAAACTAGAAGAAGATGCATCTTGGACAAAACAGAAGAAGAATGAATGATTGTTGGACTTAAGGTTTTATCACTTTATGTGTTTGTACTTGCCTCTTTTCCTTTGCTGGGCCCTTGTTTGCCAGCCTAGCTGTTTGGACTGCTGCATCTGCAGTTGCAGCTTCTGGAGTTGCTCTTAGAATTTCACATATCAGCTGTTGGCATTCACTCTTTGCTCAAGAAAAAAAAACAATGAAAAGTCAGAGGTATAATCATGAACTTGTTTTGCAACTTCTATAAATTTGAATGTATCACAAATTCGGCAAACACAAACAACAAAAGATGAAGAAAGACGACAGGAAAAACAACACAGTATCTAAATTCTACCTGTATAACTGTCAGGGAGAAACCCACACTGAAGCCTCCAGTTTGAGAAGATTCAGAATCGGCACCCCATACTGTATCACCACTAGCAGACTTTGGTGTGACCATATTATCACCTTGTTGAGATGATTTTGATTCCAAAAGCTCTCCAACAACGACATGGTTTTCTGATCATTTTGAAGAGCGATGGCATTCTTAGAATGCACTCCAACAGCACAAAAATTACTCTAGTAGATACAGTGACTCACCAAGTATATGAATGACATAATCCAATATTGAGTTGAGAAATTCACTGACAGCAGCTTGTGCTGCTCCCATGGGTGTCATAACTGGTGACACAGGACTGACAACCACTTGTGCTCCCGAAATAGATGAATTATTCTTATTTTTCTGTTTCAGAACTCGAAATCCTTCGAAAATTCCTTTTGAATCATTTACATCAGATTGAGTTTTCTTGGTAACAGGATCTATGCTTGACCTTGATGACTTTCGTGCTGCATGTACCTTAATCTTTGAAGTGATAATATCATGGATAGTAGGCCGCAGTCTTTGGCTTTTTCAGGGTTATAGACAAGTGAAAAAAAAGAATCACAATCACAGGCAAGAAATTGAAAAACAATGCACCAATACGATAATCTAAGAAAACAAGAAAATGAAAGATTATACATTAAATTTGAACAAATATAGTAGCTAAATAAATAGAAAGAACATAAACATAATCAGTAACTTGTGAATATCAACATATCTACTGCACTAAAGACGGAGGAGAAAAAAACTGTACCTAAGAATTAATGCATAGCAAGTTTAACTAATTAAGTAAATTCCAAAAGCAGCCCTGTCAAACAATATTGATTTAGCATCTATTATGAAAACACTGCTGATTTGACCATAGTTTGAAGTTCCTTGGATCCAACCCGAAACAGATGCAGATATCATGCAGATCCAAAAGACTTGAGGAAAATAAAAAAAACGTTTGTTGTTTACTCTTTCCAACCCATTACATTGTTCCAAAAGGTAAACTTAAGAACTTTCTTAAAGATCTCTTCAAGCATGAAACAAAAGAGATGAAGATGGGCAAGCCAATACATTGTCACCCACAAACATAATCCTTCTTTTCTACTTTGCACATATTTTATACTCTATATTGAAAAAAAGAAAAACAAATCTCACGAGTGTTTTTGTGGAAAAATGTGGTAATAATAACAGACTAGTACTATATGTCATGTCATTCAATAAATATAAGCTATATTTCATCCTTCCCTGCATCACAGTAGCACGAAGGCCTCCAGTGGCTGAGATGTCCCTTTAATACCCTAGCACACCAACTACATCAAATGAATACAAAGCACTATAACATGTCCTTATTTATGGCAGATTTATGATTTTTTTACATATCTTAATTAATCTCTTTGTTTTTAATTAATTGTGCCCAAAGCATGTGTCCAGTACTTTCCCAGAAGATCCAAGAATATGTGACATAATTGCATCTGATATTGTTCCCTATGAGAGATGGTGTATAACTTTCCTTCTTTCTGGTATTTGCTCATTGATTTAGATTTTCTGTTTGTTCTTGAGTTCTTGTTATGTCCAATCAAAACTACCAAAATTAATTTTCACAACAAGTCAACAACTAAAGCCAAAATCAATATTGAAACTCCAAACCATGATTTTCTGTTCAACAACCGTAACAGTTTAGGCTAAAGTTGAAAGAGAAAGCATAAACTCTAACCTAATTTCATAATTGTTTTAAATTAGGTTAGAGATTAGATTTCTATTTACGTTGGTTTGAAGAGAAATCGAATCTGATCTTGGACTTAAATCTTCTTATTGAGTAAATCACACTCCCTTAGATGTTCTTAAATGATTTTGGATGAGAGTTGTGAAAGATTTAGGGGAGATCTAGAAAGGAATGAGTGAGTGTTTTAGAGAGGGTGTGTGGAAGGGAGGGGAAAGAAGTGGAGTGGTGCATAACCTTTGTACCAGAATTGAACTGTCCAGTTGGACTTGCTCTGCATCCCGACTGCCAGTTGAACTGATAAATATCGTCTGTAATGAACCATTCCTGACCGGTTTTGCATTCCTTCATATCAAGTGTCAAATATCATTTCCGAGTTTTTTTATCATGCTTTTGCATTCCTTCATATCAAATGTCAAATATCATTTCTAAGTGTTTTTGTTGTGCTTAATATTGTCCACAGCATATGTTAGTTCATCAGTGATATTTTAGCTTTAGCCATACCAAGGTGAATGCATGTAATCCAACTCATTTTGCCTCAAGAAAACATCAAATATTAATGTTCTTTTGTACTGAGAATAGTTGAATTATATCCAGATCAACATAAGGCTTTTCTTCATATATGCTCTTAGTCTCCACCAAGAAGTTCAGAGAATAAATGAACCAATCAAGCAAAACCTAAATTCTGAAGTATGATATGGAGAGACATATCTGGCATAATTCAAAATTCCAATGTGAACAAGAAAAATATATTACATCTTAAAAGCTAGAAAATGGGAGCATTGAATCTCAAAAGAAAGAATACCACAAGACGGCACCAGCAGCAGCAACTTTGCCAAGCATGCATAGGCACTCCACTAATGTACGTAAATACTTCACATAAAGTGGGGCATCAGTTTTTTTCATGGATTCCTACAACAAAAAGGAAGCCTAAAAGTTTCAGCTCAAGTTACCAAAAAATTATAACTAAGACTACATAAGCAACAGTTTTGTTCTATTTATGGTTTTTGTCAAGAAATATGGACTCACAAGAAATTCATCAGGCATTGCATTTGAAAGCCATGCCGGAGTTTGGCGAGAAATGCTTCTGATATGTCCTTCAGCATGAACTCTTGCAGACGGAAAGGCACCATCTGAGGCACCACTTTCAGCTATCTCTACACTATCATCATCATGACCATCAAAGGATGAGCTGAAGAAAAAGACAAGGGAAAAAGTTGAGCAACTATTAGGAATATGTTCTGGCAGAATTCTAGTCAAATGGATCTTCTGGCCAAGAGACAGGCAAATTTCCTTCTATAGTAGTTATCTATGAAGCCTGCATGTCAAAATCAGGAATTTATGGTAAAACATGTTGAAAAAAATTGTCACTGTGAAAATGATATGTTTGGTTATGTGTATCATATCTCCTGAGGCATTGCATTTGGTCAAAATCAAACATGCTGGAAATCAAATAGCATGATATGAAGGTGATTTGATATCGAGAAAGCAACGTCAACAAATACATAAATTATCACTCTACTTGTAAAAGATTGCATATAAAAGATCATCATAACTCAAAAGAACTCCACAGGTTACTATAAAAAGGTATCCTGAATTTGTCATTGCAACAAACTTTGAGGTCTAACATGGAAGAACCTTGTTTATAGGAATAAAAAACTCTCAATCTGTGCATTTGGTTTTGGTTAAAAATTATTTACATAGATAAATAGTATAAGTGTTTCACTTCTTTGAATCAAGGACTTTGTCCTTGCTTCAGACTTTGATAAACTTTTTAAGATAGCTCAAATTCCACTAGGTTCCTTCTGGAGGCTTCATTCTTAAATTCCACAAGGTAGCAGCTCAGTCACTAAAGAAATAGTGAAAGCATAAGGTTTTAACTTTTAAGAATTTCCAAGATGATCTCCTCTGCTAGCGCAAAGGTTGGTCATTCCAACATAGCATTAGCTAACCGATATTATGCAATCTAATATCTCATATCTTTAAATCACCAAATTGGCATGTCATTTTATAAGATATTGTATGAAATGTTAATATGCCAATATCAAGATTTACAATCTGCGTCTTACCCATCATCAATAGAACCTGGCCTGTATGAGCCATCAGCAGATACTGATCCACCAAAGTAACTATCAACTTTTACTAATCTTGTTCTCCTTGATAAAGGCTGCAAACTGTTCACTGAATACTCAAGTCCAGTAGCTGTTAGTACTTCATCCTCCCTCTCTGATATGCTTAAGGTAGCCGAGCTGAAAGAATAATCCACTTCATAGTGATATACTAATTACAAAATCTTTAAACTCATAGTAGAGGCAGTATTCAACAAGTTTCAGAGACAGATTGGACACAAAAAAAGAAAGATAATATTGGACATTGGTAATTACTAATTAGTAGTATAGCACGTATAGATACAAGGTATTGATCTTTCCTAAATTAAGACTGCTATTTATAGATTACCAGAAAGAATTGTCAACACTATCATTTATAAACATGTTGATTACTTTCGAACAAGGATTGAAATTTCGTACCGTAGCGGAATTTCGATAAATGCTCAGTACGGTACGGTATTATATACCGAGCGATATATTTCGGTATACCGCTCAGTGTATATATATATATATATATATATATATATATATATATAAAGGTAAACTGCTCGGTATACCTCTCTTCTTCCCACGCAGGGCGCCGTCGCCGAGGCGATGCCGCCTCTCTTCTCGGGCGACGTCGCAGAAAAAAAAAAATTCCGACATCGCAGAAAAAAAAAAAAAGAAATTTCGCTAAGGCGTTGCCTCTCTTCTCCTCGTGACGCCCGACTCTTCTCCCCGCGCGCGGATGAGAAGTCGCCGCAAACGAGGACAGTGACGCTGATCTCAGGTTCTCCTTTTCTTTTCTTTTTTCTTATTTCTTTCTTCCCCTTTTGCCTCTTCTTTCACCTTCTCCCTCTTTCTTCTCCCTCGATCACCGTCGACGATAACGGCCTCAATCGATGCTACCGCTTGGTAGCGAGCGGTCCGTGTACCGGTCTGCTAACGGACTAGTACATACCGCCCAGTACAGACGGTATCATTCGGTATTGCAAACCTTGCTTTCGAGATCTTAAATAGAAGATTTTAGGACAGCTTCATCAAAGATATGAAGATACAAAAGAAAGACCTACTTGTATTCGCCCTTATTATAAATATGATTATGCAGTTCTTCCAAAACTTTATAGAACAGTGTCCCACGCAACTTCGCTAGTTCTGATCGAACATCTTGAAGAGCACCAACCTGCACAAAAATACCAGCACATAAATTGTATTAAATGAGCAAAATACAGAGAAATGAAAATTACATCACAAGAAACAAATTGTGCCACTCAGAATTTCAAGAAAACTCAGGAATAAACAATCAACGCTGAGCAGACAAATAACTTCAATTGAAAAAATTAAGATAATTCAGATGTGAAACAAATTGTACATAACACTATAACAAGTCATGTTTTTCCAAGAAGAAAGATCCTGACGTAGAACTAGGTTAACATACATCAATGGCAATCTACTTCAAAAAAAAAAAAGGTAAGTCGAGGGAAGATGGAGGGCATACTAGCTAGAAACATATATAAACTCCAATTGAAATTCAATACAAAGAAGTGGAGTTTGTACCCTACCACTTGAAGGCCTTCTCTCTCAAGCACCAGCATTGACTGCACATGCAGCTGGACTGCAGCGTATAACTGCTTGTCTGCGATCAGTTTCTCAATACGAGCAGGAACCTGTAAACATCCATACTTAAGTTTAGTATATGTATATGTAAATTTACAAGTTTGGAGATGGCTACAATGCTTCAACTTCATGTCACGAAAGATGAACCAACCAACAGAGCTTACAACAGGAAAGGAATAGCATGCAATGACAAATATTACACAGAAGTAAGATTTAACAACGTACAGAAGGTACTATCATGTCCTTAATTAACTAACTCAATACAACCTTGCCTATAACTCAGTGGAAGAAGATGATAAATAATAACCAGCTGGTCTGGTCAGGTGGTAGATTTAGAAAATTTAGGAGCCACTGAAGCTCAACTTCTTAATTTAAAATAAATTCTTGGAAATAAAGAAGAAAATTTATAAAAGAATCTTACTACATTTTTTTTTCAAATACCCTGCAGGATTTCAGGCACAAATTTATTGTATAGCCTTCACACAAAGTTACATACCTTTGATACACTCTCAATTTGATCCAACAAAGCTAGTACATGGCGCAGAGTAAGAGATCGATACCATAATTGATGCAATTGCTTATTGCGAGAGCCTAAAAGTTTCTTTGCATTTGCCATATCAACCTTAAGAACAGATATGCTTTCAGCAGATTCACTAAACAACCGCAGGATCTGCAAGCAATAAAAAACATGACTATTTATTGGTTTCTTCAACTCGTAAACATCAGATAATAGCTTATCCAAGGTATGACTAACCTGGGAATAGTTTTGAATTGCTTTATTGAACCCATGATGATAAACATGCACAACTTCATCCACAACATCCTCGACGAGATCACTTTGTTCCTTCAAGAACTGAACTTCACCCTCCCGATCCTTTGATGTCAAAATATGGACAACATGAGGCAATGAATCAAAACGGGCAGCTGCCCAACTTTCATCTATCCTGGAAAGCCCTTCTTTCAGATACTGCACAAAAAAGTGTAGAAAAACAACAAAATACACACCAATCAGACTGATGGTACAAATACAGAAAATCATATTTATAACATAGTTTTGTGTCAGCAAACCATTCACAAAATAGACTTGGCGTGTATCTACAATTTTGTTAGTTGTGTTTGTTAAGCTTGATGAGAATAGGGTAACAAATTAGATCCTTATGCATGTTCATAGTATAACACAAAATCAACATGATAAAACAAACTTTAACAAAGAAGCATCATCTAGAATCTGATGCTACTTCTGTTGGGTCAGTACAAATTTGAGACACAGGAAGTGGTGTCCGTTGAAATAGAAGTTGTAAGAAAAGAAAGTTATAGAGCTTCTCAACATGCATCACCACGGATGATGGACAAGCAGAACTGGAATCGATCATTTCATCAAATAGGAAGACTAGACTGTCGCTTTCTTTGCGAATGGCTACAAGCCTAATTCAACATAGTAGTCATCTCATCAATTTTAAGAACCAACAGTTTATCTTATACTATCACATTCTTGTTTCCTTCTCGTTACAAAACCACAAATAAGCAAAGTAAAATAATCGCACATAAGCATACGAACAAGGAGAACGACTCGTACTCATCATCCGTTAACTTACAGCTTTATCAGCAGGAATTGGCAACCCATCGAAGATCCCTTTATTCCTTCCGGAGCTCATCGTATTTAACAGCTCAAGACCTGGGTGAATCAAATAAACATTTCGTTACGAAACCCAAGAAACAATTCAGGAAGCGTCCAAACTACCAACGGTTACCCTCAATCAAACCCTAGGCGTCACACTACTGTTCACTGCTTCATCCGTGACAAATGGAACGCATAAATCGATCGAGTTCGAAGATAAGATATCTCGATCCAAAAACAAGAAAACGCCATAGAAATTAGAATTCAAGAAAATTCGTTTAGGGTACCTCCAGATCTGTTCGATGAGCGACAAGATCACCCGGCGGACGAAGAGAAACCGAGAGTCAATACGCCGAATGAGAAAAGGGTCACGCGAAACGAAGAGAGAGAGGGAAGCTCTCCCTTAGCTGGAGATGGGATCTCCAATGTATCCGCGTCGCCCTCTATAAGGAGTGGCGTTTTAGGTCGCAGGTCGATGCGAACGCTTGCGACTTCTTCTTCGCCCTTTTCACTGAGACCAGAAAAGTACTCTGGGCTCGACGACAACGGTAAAATATTAATAGTTTAAAGAAAGATCCATCACGGCCGTCCATAATCGGAGGTTAAAATGGGAAGAACAACGACATGACTTACAGGCTGCGTATCTCGCCGGTGTCGCCAAACCCGCGGCCGAAGAGCTCCGTCACGAGGCGGGAGACTATGGAAGGAAGGCCGTGCTCACCGAAGACGGTAGCGGAGGCGTGGAGGATCGAGCGGGCGGATGACGATGCAAACCAACAGAAAGTGGAGGTTCCTTGAAGGCGCGTGGTGGGGAGTGGAAAGTCGATATTTTCCTTGTCTTGTTGAGAAAATTACTTAAGAACCTGATGGTGATCTTTCGGTGATCTTTACCGCGTTTTACCGTTGGATGCAAAGATCCAACGATCCAGATTTGCTCCAACGCCTCGCGTAACGTTGTGACGCTAACTTATTGGGTTCGTAAATATCTTTAATTATAGTATATCCAAACATAATTATAACTAAATAAATATAAATATATCCAAATAAATATATAAATTAATAATTTTTATTAATATCATTTTTTCGATTTCTTTACTTGTGAATCCTACATAAATAAAAAAAACGTATAAAGTATCTGACAATTAAATTTTAAAAATAAATAATATTATTAAAACTAAAATATATATTAATTTATTCATGATCGTCTTTATCCTCTTCAAAATATATATATCGTTTCGAATCTACTATTAAATATTTAGTTTATTATATAAGGAATATTAATTAAGAATTAATATTAAATAAATAAAGGCATACTATACTCCATTGCAATGGTAGATATTAGAATTACTAAAATATTCAAGTAATATAGGGTATGCCAATTATGTGTTTACGAAGAAAATACAAATTATGAAATAAAGTGAAAGAGACAAATCCCAATTAGGATTTTGAATTGTTGATGATTTTTTTAATATGAAATTAATATAATTCATTTCTTTCATTTATATATTATTATTTAATTTAATTTTACTATTTGATCATTCAAAAAGATAGTTAAATTACTTGACGTAGACGATTCAATATGAATCATAATCGAATTGACCCAATGGTTTGTCGGTTTCATATCGAATCGAATAAACTAAAACTATCGATTCCAGAATTGATAGTTTAATAACTAAAATCGTTGGTTCCAGTTTAGATTTGAACCATTAATCTCGTGGTTTGAAATTAAATTTAAATTATTTTATAAAATAAATTATAAAAATGTTTTATATTTATTATTTTTTTTAAATAAACAAAATAAACCTTGTCGGTTCATTTTTTGTTTCTAATTTAAAAAACCTAGAATTTGCAATCTTGAAATTGAAATAATTGGTTTCATAAGTAGGAGGAATAATACCAATTAAGTATTGGAATAAAAATCTTGATCAATCAGGACTATATTTCACCCTATTGCGATGATTATGTGCCTCTAAGTTCTTAAGATGTTTTATCCTTATATGTTTCGCCATTTTATATTTTATTAATTTCTTTATCAAAATCTAAATATGTATTGTTGGTATTGTTGAAATTTTTAACCGAAATAACGAACCTAATTGATAATCGGACTGAAATAGAACCAAATAAAACCAATTCCATCTTACAATAAAGCTGAGAAAATTCAAATAGTCTCTTTCTTTTTTTCTTTTTTTTTTTTCTTGTAGATGGTATTTATGTCATGATATGTAATTTCGAATAGTATCGTCCGGTACGAACGGTATGTATCGATTCGATAGTATATCGATATGTGGATCGTCCGTTATGGGATGAACTATACTACAATGCTGTAGTGCTACATTGTAGCAATGCTACAGTGCTACAGTAAAAGAAAATCACTCGATGAATCCTGATGTACCGTTCGATACGTCTTAATGTACTATTCGGTATATCGGTATCGTACCATACCGTATCGAGCCAACATCCAAACATCAATGCAATACTATATTTGATTTATGTTAATTTTTATTTATGATTAATGGGATAAATAGGTTAAATCGGTACAAAACATATTTAGATAGAATAGATCAAACCTTTAGGAATCTAAAATTTCAATTTGCCAGTAGTGCTTTACCAATGCATATTGAATCAACAGTATAACTGTATTTTGCCCCCTCATAATTAAAGAATTAAGAGCGATTTTTCCAAAAAAAAAAAGCTCATATTTTTTATTAGCTTTTATTAAAACTTTACAACCTTAAATATGCCTCCTTGTGATCTATTATTTTTATCTTATCGTATTGTCTCCATCCCATTGTGATGTTCATCGTTCGAATTACATCATCTATTTAAGATACTAGAAGAAAAAAAAAGACATCAAATTAAAAATTAAAAACCAAAGATATATTTAGAAAAAATGACAAAAAAAGATTTTTTTAGGAAAATCGGAAATATGATGTTCATCTCACCATTAATTAAATACAATTATTATTACGGTATATATGATGTTAAGCCGTATATAACGACTCGTTTCCGAAACTACGAGGAGAGAGAGAGAGAGAGAGAGAGAGAGCGAGCGAGCGATGGCGACGACGACGACTGCCGATTCCTCGAGGGTCGATCGTGAAAAGGACTGGGACTTCCATCTCCGATCGCTCTCCTCCAACGCCAGAGATTCATCCTCCGCCAGCGACCCGGCGTCCGACCCCTACATCCTCCAATCCGTCTGTCTCCATGCCCCCTTCCTTCTCCCTTTTGATTCGGCCTCCTCAAGACTTTCCTGTGGAATCATTGTGCTTCTTTATTCGTTATATTATTTTCTTTTGGTTTCTTGCAGGTCAAGAAGATCTACGATATCGCCAGAGAAGGGGGATCCGAGGAGCTGGTGGCGCGGGCGTACCCACAAATCAACAAGCTCTTCCAACGATGCGTTTCGGCTCTGCCGCAGTCACAGACATCCAATGGGGTTCTTTTGCTGGTGGGTGTTGGCTTGGCTGTCTTAGTTCTATTTTGGGGACATCTGAAACGCTGGTTATTTGATGTTTTTAGGTTCTTGGTGGATTTCGGTGTTAAAGTTTCTTTCGAAAGTTAGACACTAGGTGTTTAGATGACGATGAACAAATTCGTCTGTTCTTGGTTGTAGATGGGTTTCTTGAAGTTTTTTTCTGTCCAAGATTCGGTAAATTGCATGTCCTTTCTTCGACATACTAGGTTTTTAGATATCGATGAACAAATTCATCAGTTTTTGGTTGAAGATGGGTTTCTTGAAGTCCTTTTTTCCTCCAAGATTGCGGTGAAATTTTTTTCCTTTTTTACAAAAGTTGACCTTTGGATATGTTTGTTCTTGTTGACATCAGTGTCACAAAATAATTTGTTTTTTGCATTGATAGTTCGATCGTAGGTTTGAATAGATTGTTTGTTTTTTATACTTGCATAGCCTACCCATGCCAGACAAGTTTCAGTTGCCTAGGGTCTTATTCCTTATCAAGTTGCCTTGTACTTCTTGTACTTGTGGTGATCAACTACGTCTTTACCGGCGAAGCTAGCCAGCACCTTCAAGTTTAGTGTCCTTGTTTCTTAGGATATTGTTTAGGATTCTGATTATGGAAGATCTTTTGATCATCAAACAATTTCATGGTTTTTAAACTAGACTGCTTACTTTGCAATGTTGCAAACTTTTCTTATTTTTTGCATCTGGTTTGGAATGATGACATGATATATATTTCTTGTATTTTTGCCAAGGCAGACCATTCTTCAATTTTTTCTTGATTTTGGAGAAGTGGTTTTACATGATGCTGATCCTAGTCTAAAGGCCTTCTTCCGCTCATGCTTAAGTAGGTAACAGTTTTCTTCATGCTTTGGTAGGTAAAACTTCTCTTTCCATATATCTGCTGTCTTGCATGCATATTTGATTGTGATCAGAACTTGATAAATGTCTGTTATCTTGCAATGCCATTGTATATACCTTATGTAGTCAATATTTGCATAATGTTGATTGTCATTTGATTCTAAGTCACATTTCTGATTTGGCTCCTAGCTTCAAATTTGTGCATAAGAGTTGTTGTATTCTAAATCAATCTTACATATTTCTGTCTTGGCTTTTTCCATGCAAGTAGCCTTCCGTTCTTACTATGTAGATGCATGAGTTTGTACTTCTTGCTCAAAGACTGGCTTTATTTATGTGGTATGCACGTTACAGCCTATTGTTGGCATGGTTATCTTGGAGGAGAACATCAATCGTTTCAGAGTTCAGTTTGAATTGCCACGTTCTGTTGCCTCTGGTTGGATCGGTTATCCTTGTGATGGAATCATGTCCTGATTTATGAAAGGGACATATTTTGCATATGGGAATAGTTTTGACAACTAGGTGCTAAAAATCTTCATTTTTCTTGCAGGCAAGTACTTAGCTGCAGTAAGGACACCACAAATGTTTTTGTCATTTTTCTTTAAATCAAGGGATTGCCCCTCTATAATAACATCCTTTTAGTACTTGTTTGTCTAAAGCCATTGCTGTCCTGGACTCCTGATATCAATTTTACATCGGCTAGAACTAGCTTGGTTCATCTACATTCATATTTATCATCTTCAGTTGTCATGAATTTTGGCTATTTTGGTGTCAGCATTTTGGATAGTCTCTGTAGAAAAAATGAACACAAATAAATGTCATGTTAAAAGCCGTTATGAGAAAATATATCTTTTAAAATATCTAGGTTTATGTTAGGGATTTAAAATTTATTTCTATGATAGCTAACCTAATTGAACATTTTTCTTTCCTCGATTCTTTGAGACAATATCATTCTATCCTTCCGGGTTTGTTTGGTACTTGAAATATTCTTGTTAAAGTTGAACAGTTCCATATCTCAATGAATATATGCCAAAGAGCTAAATTATTTTGTTCCACATTAGTTTTTCGAGCAACCTCACTTATGCCAGGTTTGCCTTAGATGAAAACTTGTTGCCAAATTAAAATGATTGTTGTCAAGTTGATGATTTTCTCTAGTGAATATTTGATGAACCTTTCTCAATCATGAGTATCTAAAGTCTCATGTCATCCCTATGGAACATATGAGTTTTAGCTAGCCATGCACTCACCCTTGTTTTTATAAATTTTAAATGTGATGAGAGGAGGTGACGCCTTTGGGTTCTATACTAGGGTTGCAACTTGGACAGGCTGACCCAACGTGAAACAAGACACAAGTCAATTATGGCCAAGCTTGGTTTGTGTATTTACAATCGTGGGCTTCTCTTGGATTTAATGACTTATTTGAATGAGATTTAGGCGGAGATTAGGTTAATGACTTATTTGAATCACCTAGCTTAAGGTGTCGGGCAATTTCACCTAGCCTAACATGGTTCATATGGTATTTGTGCATGTCGAATGGCTTCAAGTTGAGCTCTAACTAGCCATCGTTCATGTTAAGACCCAGCTTGGTAGGATAATTGATTCATTAACTTATTGAAAGATGAATCTAAATCACTAGTCCAAGATGATGAAGCCCAAGTTGTTAGTAGTTGATCTATTTAACCTATAATTCCATTCAAATTTTCTCTCACTTGAGATGAGAGTATAAATCAAGGTATTATAACCTCTGCGACTAAAGGGCTAGGCATCAAGGACACCATAGAATCAAACCGTGCATGTGCAGCGTAACCCAATAGTGGTTGGTGGCTCCACGCTGTGATGTGCCCTATAGTCCCAATAGTAGTCCTTTCATCCTTGGAAATCTCATCATGTTTGACACTAGGTTGGTTCTCATACCATCTCAGTCACGTTTCGGTCTAACCTTAATCGAACCTCAAGGAGATCACTCCGTGCATAAATCATAATCCTTTTTACATAGCTTTATATAATTTTTATATTTTTTCTCAATGCATTTGTCCTCTTTCTCTACTCTAATTCAAAATTATTGGCAACCTCCTCTTCATGTTTTTTAGTGATCCACATCTTTATTTTAGTTAGCTTTTGTCAGATTTGTTGCCTTTGCGTCAGCATTTTCCCTTCACCTTGTGGAAGGTTTCCCTTTCATTTCAGTTTCTCTCATCTCTCAAGGGAACTCCCATAGAGCTGCCAATCTCTCGTGGTCATCTCAAATATATATGCAATGTGCCATTTAATTCCACCAGCCTTTACAAAATTCTCTTTCAAATTTTCTTTGTTAATTTCTTATATAGTTATCAGTTGACTTCTTGAGCACCACATCATGTCAGGTGAGAGAATCCAAAAAGTGTATATTTCTTCTTCAATGATTGCATCTATCTTCTTTTCTGTGCTTTTGGTTTTGCTAAATGTATGATCATCAGCTCCTTAACATGGGAGAAGGTATGGTGAATACACCAATCTGATGGCCTCGGATTGGGTGCGGCTAGGGCCCCAGATTATAGTTCGGGTCATTGGCTATAGATTAAGGGCTTGGGCCAAATAGGTTTCAGACTTCTCATGTTGCTGTGTTTTATAATGCATCTTTGAGAATATTGAAATCTAAAGTCAAACCGTCAGTGAGAGAAACACCGTTAATCCTATTTGTTTGGCCTTTTGCTACATCGCTCATCCTGCAATTGGGCTTTATTGAACATGGTCTTTACCTACTAAATCCGTGTTGTAATTATCTAACATGATATACTCTGTGAGTCTGTGTTATATATCTCCTTTTTAGTCCTTGCTGTTGCATTTTGTAACTGTCATTTTTTCATGAGATATTAGTTGTGCTACAAAAATTGAGTTTATACTAAGACAAATTAGGGATGTGATGCTAATGATAATGAGTTTGCTAATTGCACTTTCATAAATCAAGGTCTCTTAACTAAAAGGATTGACATTTATGAGTGGAAAAATCAATTCAATTGTAGATATAAGGTTGTTTGGTGCTTTTTCAGATTTGAGTTTGATTCCTTGAACTAGCACATAGTTCCTGAAATTGGTGATTTCCCTTTACATTGCCATGCATGAGAAAAGAACAAAGCTGTCCTAATGAACCAATTTGTGCCATCTAGAGATATCATTAATATTGTGAGAGCCATGAATTTGCTGTTAGGTTTTATTGAAGGTTTTTCCTGTAGAAAGTAGCTAAATAATATATTCATGGAAACTTTATTTACTGTCACTGTTGTTTTTAGGGAGTTTGCTGATCCTGTCATTGCAAAAGCTACCCTGGATTTTCTCAATCTGAACAAAGCAAAGCTCCTGAGTTCTTTTCCAACCCTACTTCCGCAGGTATCATCATTTAATTGAAGCTAATAAGTGCCACACAATCACACTTAAGTGTTACGTTGATTTAATTTTCTTGGACAATGATTGAGTTATTGAAATTGGAAAAATATGCTTGTAGTTTGATCTTTTAAACAATTCCAAGTATAATTCTAAATGTTTACAATTCCTCTCATTGGCAGATTTTATATAATTCTTGTAGAATGCTATGTAAGTGGAAGTAAAATCATAGTGACCTTGTGAAGGATTGCAACCCCTAACTGGTTCTTTTTTTATTTGATTAAGAGAAGAAGCCTGCAAGAGAGGATTGAAAGAAAAATATAAAGGATATTAATTGCTGGATATTCTAGAGGGACAAAACAAAGCAATAATCTAAGTCCTGAACAAGTCTTATTTGGAGTTTAGTATTGTCCTTACAAAGATATTAAGCTAAAATAGAGTTGCACTAAGAAGCCCATAAAATATGCTACAATTTTCTCTTGCTGTTGCTGTTCAACTGGCTGTACTGGGTCATTGGAGAGTTCCAACATTTTATGTGGAATTGAGGTGGGCATTTGGTCCTCTCAGAGACCAAATAGGACTTAGCACTTCTTGTCCTGTTCAATATGGGTCAAAGACTAGTTCATGATGTTAAAGGTTTGAACTATCAGCTTGTCCATGGTGCTTGATTATTTTTTTACTCCACAACACCTTGAATAATGAGTACGATAACTGTCTAAGACTCTAAATACTTACTGCACATAATCTTCATATGATAATTTTTATATGGCTACATGACATTGACTTTTCTATTTTGTTTTTGTTTGCAGTTCTTTCCTTTATTGTTAAAGTTGATTGCATGGAATGGTGAGAGGTATAGATTGTTGTTTGCTTATTATAATGGTTTGATTTGTAAATCTTAATAGTTACTATTTCTTTTGTAATTTTTAAGTTGTTGCACTATGAATAAAAATAGCATATACAGTGTCAACCATTTAAAAAACCATGAAAATATACACTTTGCATATGTCCTGGTAAAAATCAAGGTTTTAAGTTTCAATCTGGTATTGGTATCAGAATCTTTGGGTGGATCATTTGGTATCAGTATATTTGAACCTAGCATGTGTCAATACACCTTGTATCAGTTGACGACAGTTCGTCTGATTTGCTAATAAGTCCATGGGAGGTGTCTTGAGGCTCTCAACAGTCAACATAACTTAATTGATACTCATCTTGGTAGGGCCAAACTAGCAATCATACGTGTGTCATACTGTACAGACCTTGTTACTTAAATACTTTAATCCAGTCTCCAATCTCCACGACCACCTCATCAAGGTATCTAATGGTAATCTTGTATGGAGTTGGAGGCTAACTCCAGGACCATGCTTCTAAATGGTGGACATCATGGATTAGTAATAATGGCCTTGAGGTGTCTTAATATGGATGTAGTTACAATCTTAAAACTGAACCAGTTTGCAATTGTTTTTCTTATATCCTTTTCTTCTCTTTAGGATAGGCATCCTTTTTATTGTTTTGCTTTGTAATCCATGGTTGGAAAGTCATGAAATCTAGGATGACAATATGAGGAGCTGGTCTCATGCTGCATGAACTAAGGAAATCCTGTATGCCATTTGATCGGGATTGTCTCATTCTGGTTGTCCTGCTTAGCTCATGTGCACTGCTAAGCTAGCTTACTGAAGCACTCCTCCCTAACCCTGTGTGTTGCTGTCATCAACTGCATCATAGTGGAAGAGAGGCTGAACTGTCTGACACCACCCATTATCACTGTGGTTGCCATACTTATACTTGAAATTCATGGGTAAATGTCTCATAGCATGCTCATGCATGTGCTAATACTCCAAGAATGCACAAATCTCAGTTGCAAGCTTGGAATCATTCATCGTGGACAGCGTTCTCATGGCCTTACTACTTATCTCAGATGTTAGCTTATCCATGTCCTTCCATTCTACTTTTTTTTCTGTATTATGTTTTTTGGACTTCCAACTTTGTCATGAAAGTTCATCTTATCACTTGTGGTACTGTTGTGGATGAGCATACCAGAAAATTCACTCTAACTTAATCACAGTAGATTTGGCATTTATGTAAGGGGAATGGAGGTGCTGCCAAACCATATAGATACTTTGTTGCTTTGGTTTCATTTTCTACAAAAATATCAATCTCATTTAGAGGCATAATTATAAAATTACGTTTAATGTTAAAAATTAAAGTCAGATCTGCATGGATTGAATCTAGATGCTTAGATTTAGGCAGATATGTGCATATTTAAGTTTGATTCACACAAATCTAGGCCGGATCCACGTAAATTTATGAAAGATATATGTAGATCTAGGCTAGATTCATATGAATCTAACTTAGATTCACAAAGATAAGGCTAAATCTTGCAAATGAAGGCCATATGTACCAAAATTAGGCTAGATCTGCAAGGATCTCGGCCAGATCCGAAGGGATCTTGGTCAGATTCAAGCTTCTCCAGCATTGATCTAGATCTACAACATTTGCATAGATCCAGCTTGGAATGAGGTGCAAAAACTATGATCTTAAAATAACTATCCCAAGGACAAAGCTTTAATCGAGAAAAAATGATAAAAAAACGCTAGCTTTAGTTTCAGATTTACCTTGATTTTAAGATAAATACCCTTCCTTTCTTGAGTTTGATCCTCAATATGCTAAGACTTGAAGCAGATTGTGAGTTTGGGAAGTGAATCTGGGAGAAAATCTGAAAAAGGGTGGGGAAATTGATTGGACTGGTTTAAATTTGAGTGGTGTTCCAAAAATAAGGTGGTAAGCTTATCACCCAGTTTGTATGTGTGTAGGTTACATCCCATTTTTGAAGCGGACCATGCAAAATTGTCCAGTCCACATGCAACTATGCAAGTAGTCTCTATAACATGACATATTTGAGACATTGCTAGTAACACGTCATGTTTGCATAAAGTTCCCTTGTGATGGATAGCTGACATGTATCTGTGTTTATTTTTCAGATTGGAAAAATTATTTATGATGCTTTTTCCAGCAATGATGTCAATTGGATCGTTTCTTCCACTTTTCCATTCACTTATGGATTTGCCAAGTGAGTTTAGCTTTTCTTCATTGTTCTTTGTTGAGTAGTGTGATTCATTTATAAGTTTAGACAGAGAACCTTTCCAAAGCTTATTGCAGTGAACCTATAACTGTATATTTCAAGGGGGTGAAGGGTGATAATAATTAATATGTGTTTTCTTAATGATTTGTTTTTAATTACTGTTTGCATACTAAATTGTGCTTCTTTCTAGTTATTCCTTATGTTTATCTTTTTCCTAACAATGCTTTATGTCAGCTATTAGCTACCGTTGCAACCCTCTATGAGTTGATTCTCTGATGTGCAATATCTGTTCCCTTTTAGGAATGTTTGTTTGTTGTTTTTTAGCAAAATCCCTTGGAACTGGTCAAGAAAAAGATATGCAATATATATACAGAGATGATACTGAACCTATGAATGTTAGATCAGTGGAGGAAAGGAACTTTGCTATGAGGCTATCACGAACTTAGGAGGGATTGATTGTAGAAAGACTTATATATGAAACATGTTTACTAAGAGCCAGTTCGATGGAGTTCTAAAAAAGAAGAGACTTGTTCATGATTTTTGTTGATCTAAAAAACACATATGTCTCTACATGTTTAACTTTGTGGTTGAAGGAAGAGGTATCCATTAGATTTGATGGAAAAGGTATCCATTAGATCTAATAAACTTAATGAAGATTATTAAGGAATAAGAAAAATAGTAGTGAGGCAACTTTACTAAAATGAAACTGGAACCAAAAGGATAGTTGACAATTTGACATGTGAAAATATCAATTTGACATGCTAAGGGTACACTGAAGCATCGAATTATAAGAAACAGGACATGATTCGAACCATGGGGAACAGGACACGAACTGCATAGGTACAACACAAATCTTTCAAAATATATAATATTCTACGTGACAAATTTTGACATTTAAATTGTTAGATTATACACTTATAGATCATGATAAAATGATAAGTAATTCACTATTACCTGTTACTTATTATCATGAAAGAAATTGTCGCTAGTAACATGTAACTTTAAGAAATTAAAGAATTTACCATGAACTTGTGACAATAAAGTAAAATTGTTTTTTATTCCATTAATTGCAATCTCAAAACAAAGCAAATATTTTAATATGTTAGTATTTATATATCCATCTTGTCATAGTCAATCAACATTTAAGAAAGTCATAGTCAAATGATGAACATTCAAGGAAAATAAATTAAGTCATGAACTATATATGAAGTATCTCTCAAATATGATAAAGTATTCAATATTTCTAATTCAAACATACTTTTGGTGTTGGTATCTGTTATGGATCTGGCAAGCAGTTTCACGTATCACTGTTTCATAGTAGCTGATAGAATCAGATTGGAATAGAGAATTTGGGAGATGCATATTGCTTCGTAGTTGCTAACAGAATTGGAATGGAAGGAGGTGTATATTCTGTGTTATACACTAGTGGAAAATCCATTTGGTTGAAATTAAATTTTATTAGACATCTACAGAGCCAGCATAGTTTGTGAATTTCTATGTTGTTTTATAATAAAAAATGGGAACCAAAAAGGTTAGCATGGATGAAAAGGACTTTGAGATTAGTTAAATTATATGCCAAAGAAAGTTGGTAAGAAATTATTGCTATCATGGTAAATTATTCGGTAACAGAAGATAGTTTAGGAAAGATTTCTTAAGATGGTCCATGCATGTGTAGAAGAAGTTTAAGGAATGCTTCTTAAGGAACAATTTGCATTTTAACTAGTTCACCTACAGTTTGTAGGCTGCTGCTTGGATGTGAGAATCTGGTGGTGGTTGGCAATGGAGTATTGATACTTACTGGTAGGATGATGGGAGAGATGCAGAGTGGTTAGTTAGTCGGATGAGGGCTGGGGCAGTATGAGATAGGCAGGCAAGCAAAACTAAATTAACTGGTGGGGTATGGGACAGCTAGAGAGTGGTGGATAGTTAAGGGGCAACAACAATCTTGGTTGAGATGGAAAGGAGGATGAAGGATGGTTGTCGGAAAAGGTGGTGATGGTGAAGAAGAAAGGGAGGTTTCCCACGTATAACAAGAAATATTTTGATGATGACGTGTTGTTGTGGACCTTGGCCAGCATTATAACGTTCATATCAAAACTCCTTTTACAAGAAGCACAAAGTACACACTGGAAGTGGAAATTTTAACACATGGGTTTTGATCGATGTTATGAAGGTAAAGTGTAGCATGGTTGTTAGGGTCAAATCACCTTGTTACAATTTAAAACTTTATACAAGTCAGAAAACTTTCAGCTTTGAAATGTAGCTTCTCAAAAGATGTGACCGTTTGCTGGATGATTGCTCTTTTATCAAAGGAGTGTGTGCCCATATACCGTAAGTGTAGGTCTGAATTCTGTTTTAGCTAGAAATTTCTTGTTTTACCTTGCAAGCCACATGAGATCTTCTTATGAAATGTGAGTTTATGAAGTGCTAATTAACAGTTTATGATAATATGCTGGGTTCATACCCTAAGGGCTTAATATATGTCCATATTTTACTCTTCAAATTCGTTGTAAAATGCATATTCGCTTTTAAGTAAATTTCTTGATACATGAGAATATCTACCGAACAATTTATTCGGCTCACAAGAATTGCAGCTATATTTTTATTTAGATGTGAAGTTGTAGGTGTTAAATGTCAAGCTTATGATTTTGTACTTTCTTGGAATCCAACCCTTACAATAAGCTCAAGCTTATGCTCATACAATTCTTTGGGGAAGCAATTTCAATCAATGTTTATGATGAAAGAGTTCAATTTTTCTTTTGTTGTTCATACCTTACAAGTTGGCTGTATACGGTAATTATGACTTAGGAATTGGAAACTGCCCAAATGGTACATCGTCTCTTCCTCCTTCATCTCCTCCTTTCTTCTTTCTTCTTCTCCTTTCTTCCTTATTCCTTCTTCTTCTTCTTCCTTCTTTCACCATCAGTGCCAAAATTGAATCCTGTAGTTAGAGTTAGACCATGTTCAACTATGAGTTGTAATATCTTTGCCTCCATATTTTTGCTTGGAAAGCACAGTTTCATTGTTCTATGATTTGTGGCAGAGATTTGCATCTCCCATGTAGCATCCAGTGGAAGGTTGAGAACTCTGAAATGTTCTATGCTTTTATGTTTCTTTTAATCAGTACTAGTGGCATCTTTGGAAAAAGTGGAAAAGAGTTCTGGGTCTCTGATAGGCAGCAGCATAGCTTCAATACAGAAGAGTGCAGCACCTGAGGTCATATTTATATATTTTCAACTTGTTAACTTACAACCTTGTGCTTCAGAGAATAAAATACTTATCTGGGCGATGAGGATGGTTATGATTTCCGTTTCTTGAATTGTATGGCAGATGCTACTTGCACTGATGGATGAAGCTTATACTGGATCTGCCATAGAAGATCGAGGTGGGGACTCTGGATCTGATGATAATAACGACATTGATGTTTCTGATCCGGTGTTCCTTGACATTCTTAAGGATGAAAATGATGGGATCACTGTAAGTTTTCATCTAACTTGCAATAGAAAATTTAACATGGAATCTCTTTAAGTTATCATACATGGTTTCTTTTCAATCTTAAAAAAATGGGTAGTGGCTATATGCTTATTTTAGGTTCTTCAGATAGCTATTCTATCAGATTATTAGAATCTGAGCAGTTTATGATTATTTTAAGGTTGCAGCTTATGATTACTTTAGTTTAAGCCATATTCAATAAAGTTCTGCCATCTTGATTTATTTGTTCAATATTTTTTACTTATCATATAAACTATTATGATTCGGCTTGACAGGTTTACTTATTTATGAAACTGGTTAGAGCTGGAAATGCAATTTCGATTTACAAGTAGTAGCAATCTAGCTTTATATACTAGAATCCACCGTTTATCTGCAATATGGACTTATGTGGCATCACAATCTCTCTCACTCGAAGGCCTGATATACTCACCAAGGCCTGATATTCCCCCTTTAAGATTATCATAGGTCTGAAGCATCTTGATATGTGCAAGGTAATCCTGATGTTGCATTTCCAGCTCTAACCAGTTTCATAAATACCCATCGTTCCTCTAATACCCATCGGCTGAACCTAGTGCTTCGGTACCAATTCTCACGATTTGGGCTGGTAGATCCATGGCCTTGTAACTTGCAGAGAGGAACTAGAATCATCAGTTAGTTATATGATATCATTAGTTACATTGTATTATGTTTATTGTCTAATCCACAAATGTTACCAAATGGTTTCTTGCATGTAATGTGCCGCCTTCAGAAATAAGTAGCAGAAGGATCATTTTCATGTTTTCTTATGAATAGACAGGCCTCAATATTATGGAACATTGTTCTTCTTTGATTAGATCTATGAACTGGTTAGCCGAACATGTTTTGCTGTTTCAGGCCTCGGTATTATGAGCTATGGACTGCCAACTTCTAAGGAGTCCTCATGATTTGATGAGCATTGATGTAGTTGTGCATAAATTGAGAATATAATCATGCTGGATCTACCCAACCATAAGTGACAATATTCTGTTTTACATTAGCTGCTATTAGATCTTTTAGTGACAACGTGCTCAGTTTTTTTCATCATTTTCTGATCATCTATAAAGATCTTTCATGACAAGGTGCTTGGATATTTCTTGAGTTATCCCTTTTCTCCATGATCTCGTGTTGATTTGCCTATTTTGTATAAATGTTTGATCAAACCTTACACGTAATCACATTTTGCATTTCAGGAACGCCCCTGGACATCTCCTGCTATGACAGCAATGTTACAGGCTGCTATAAATAATACACAATCTGAAAGGCTAAAACAAGTGCTTCATATGACACCTCAGTTCTTAGCTCTGTATTTTTCAATCGCTTTGCGTGATGTTAATGATTGTATGCTTTTCACCTTGGCTGAATCATATATCTGCATGTAGTCTTTTCTTTTTTATGTTGCTTTTTCTTTAGTGGACATGACATTTGTTTTTGCATATCATGTTGCAGCATTGCTGTGTGCATTAATTCCACTGGTTATGTCGAGGTATGCTACAACATTCCCTGACAAGGTTTTCTCTCATGAGGTAGGTGAATAGCAATGAATTGAATTGAAATGTTTTATTATCTCACTACTGATAGAAATAGTCTTAGAATCAAAATTGTAACTCCCCCACAACATGCACTAAGCCATCCTTTACTATATTAAAAGCATTAGCCGAATAATGTGAAACTAAATAATCAAGAATTCACAGATTTCTCTATTTAGTTTAATGTCTGTAAATTTAGTTTTATGTTCTTTTATATGTTTACCTTCTTCAGTGGGATATGGTCATTATACTAATGATTTGCTTTTTGTTCTAGCTGCAACTATCATATACAAATATGATTCCCCACTTGAAGTTTGTCTTGGTAGTCCTAATACATCATTTGATTCTGCTAATTAAATAAATTAGCTAACATGGATTTCATAGTTAATTTGATGCATATCATTTGCTGAATCAGCAATGGTAAGTCATTCCTTTGTTTCCAGTTAGTTTTCATGGTTAGAAAATATGTTTTAAAACAGAATGAAATAGCTTTCGTCTTTTTTTTTTCCTCAATCAGCAGTGCCTTTTCTTTTTGTAGGTTCAGAAGAGGCTCTCAGATTTCATGCTAGCTGCATTTCAACAATGTCCTAAATTTATTGCACTTCTGAAGGTACAACTGCAGCCCATCTTCATTGACAAGTCGAAGCTTGCTTTCATATATTTGTTTACTTGTGCAATTCTAGCATAGCTCCTTACATATGGCATATGTTCTGTATGCTTTAGGTTTTTGTTCCTATTGAGGGCCCATAATTCTGTAGCATGTAATTACTTGGAAGTTGTAACACTCTGAGAAGGAAGAATCTTATTAAGATCTCTATGATATTAAAGTTGTCTATCCTTTTGAAAATTGTATTTACATTGCTGCGGCAGTTTCTGCAACCTCGAGGCATAAAGATATGCCAACTGGCAATAACATACTTAGTATGCATACCAGAAGTTACTGAATTTCATTTTATTTGTTACTTGACATTTGTCATTCATTAGAACTAATTATTGACATTTTTCATTCATGTGAACTAATTATGCAACTACTTTTTATGGTCCACTTCTAATGCACTTGCAGAAGCCTATCACTGACAGACTAGGAGAAGCTTATGACAATCCTGCGAAGGCAAGAACATACTTCATAGAATGTCAAATATAGTTCCATTACTTTAGAGATACTTCGACCTTATGATAAGTGATTATCCTATTGCTTTCTTCGTTTAATCTATCAACACCTTTCAGGTTGAAGTTATTTAAATAAACCAAGCACTTCTTAATTTTTTTGATTGGTTCAATCAGACAGAGTTGGCATTGCATTTATGTTGGGCTATCGGGGAGCACGGAGCTGGAGGAGTAGCTTACAAAGATGTGGCTCGAGAACTTTTTGAAAACTTAGAATTGCTTTTATATGAGAATCTTTTATCTAGGTCTGTCTTGACATAGCCAAAAGTAATCTTTCTAAAACACTGCAATGTAAAGAGTAAATTTTGATGCATTTCTTTCTTCTCTGGGGCAGTCGTTTGGGCTTGAGCCAGGAATCAGATATAGAGCCAAACAATGTGGCTTTTAGAAAATCTTCTCAAGCTAGGCTTCTCTGCTTTGTGGTGACAGCCATTGCAAAGTTAGCAACGTGCCATAATGAGTTACTTCCAAGGGCTCGAGTATCTTTAGCTAAGGTTTGTATGTAATAATAAGCTGGACTTTTTATAAAACTGCAGAATGCTTATAAGATTTTTTGTTTACTCCACTATATGGTCAGATTGCTAACAAACTTTTGTTTCTATTACTTGTTAGGTAGCACGCTCTCGAAATATAGACAGGAGGGTTTGGAGACGTGCTTGTGACTATCTGGGGTTGATGAGTGAACCAGCAATATGTTTGTCTATCTTGGGCCCTTCAACAGAGAAGCCCAAAGTTCCTGGCATTATCAATTGGAGTGAGGGAGGATCCAAGATGATTGCTCATGTTCCATTTTACATTCTTAGCGAACAAGAGGGTTAGTGATTTGAGCTTTCATGTACTTACATCTGCAGTTTATTCTGCTTCTAGATGTGGTTTCTTGTGCATACAGAATTTTCTTACACATATATGTATCTTTTGTTGGCTTTGACTAAATCTCTGTTCAAGCTCTTATGTAGAGTTCAACTTTGACAACTCTGGATTTGTGAAGCATGTACGAATGCCAAATTTGTAGGATGAGGGAGATAAGTTTATTCAACTCACAAAAAAGGATGCAGCCTGTCTAATGAGTTGGCTTGGCCTTTGTCCCAAGGGTGTTGTTGGATTGTTAAATTTAAGGTAATAAAAAAAGGTTCCAGGGTTGTGTGGGCCAAATTAGAACATAGCAACATAGTCAGAGTTTATAAACAAAAAAATTATTTAACAAGCTGTCCAGCACCTGGATAACTATACCTATAAACCCTTCCAGAAGGTCAATTTCAGTGTATTCAGACCATGCAGGCTTCTAACTGATTGTGATTATCAATATGAGTAATCTGCAGTTGTTAATGTGAATAGTAGTTCCGAATTGACATGCTTTAACAATGATACGGGCAAGCTTCTGTTGATTAACTTCATACTATTAGGGAGTTGGTTACATTATTATCACCATTTTTGTCATTTAGCTCTATCAAGTGCCACATTCTGCATTAACAGAAAGCCATAGTCTTCTTTGGTCTTTTATATTCGGCACTCATCTTTTAACTGCCTCCTCCCGTTAGTTTTGTAATGTCTGAAGCATCTCAAATGACATTCCTTTTCCAATATACCGAAGCAACCATTTAATACTGTCCTATCAAAAGCAGTTATCTATCCTAACATCTGGCATTTTGTTTCCCTATATGTGAACCTGTAATGCAGGTTAACCTACTTAATATAAGGGTGAAATCAGAAAAACATTTTAGGTGCTTCTCCACTTTAACAATCATGCTTTTTTTTGTATCCATACATTTCTTTTTGTTAAATAGTTGCTATATGAGAGCCTGTGAGCCCTCTTTAATCTTGAGAAAAATTGTGGGATCTATTGTTCATATGATGATATCTTACCTATCATTTCTGAGCCTGTCAAAGGTCTCTCATGCATATGTAACAACGATTAAAGTTTTTGACAGCAGATATCAGCAACCTGTGGTTTAAACTTTAAAGTTATTCTGGATCTTTCAAGTGGTGCTTCTTTTTTGTTGATTCAAGTGTTTCTGCTACAGATCTGTTACTAGTACCAATTAATTTATCATACTAAGTAAGAACCATCTGCAATTAATTGCATCTTCTGCCGCAGAACCTGTTTGAGTCATTGAGTTGACCTGATAATATTTAAATTAAACAAATTAGCCTTCAAGATTTGGAATTGGCAGCTGCATTAGGGCATTGGCGTCCACAGTAGACCACAGAGTAGAAGAATCTGCCCGATTCCCTTCTATTTTTCCTCTCCCCCTTTTATATTTTCTCCTCACTTTTCCATTGGCCACCAGTGCATCTATGTTGGCCTGCGGCATGTTGAAATGTGCCAACCACCAGGCAGCATGTGGTGTTCTCCTGGAATTTTGGATGTCGGATATTTTTAAAAGAATTTTTATTATGCGGATATCATCATTCATTGAACCCAACAGGTCTTGGCCCCGACTCAGTTGATATTGTCAGATGCTACTTTTCTACTCCTCGAGAGCAAATAACACTGTTGAGGCTTTTTTTGTCTCCTGCTAGATCGATGATTACCCAGCACTTTATCATGTCTCATTATCGGTTCCATTGGTTATGCATGAAGTGTTTAGTGAAATATACATACAGTGGTCTCAGAGAATTCTGGCACAACTCTAGCAAATGTCATGCTTGTATTTTTCTCAAAGAGAACACTGAATTATCCACAGTTCTGCATTACAAGTAGAGCTGTCTGTAATTTCATCTATTTTTGCTAGATGAGGTTAATAAAATCAACCTTCTCTACCCATGACACTGACAATTTGGAAGTTATTTGTTGCAGGTCCACCATTTCATGATTTTTCTTTCTCTGATATCATCCCAGAAAAATGAGAGATGCTGTACACAGAAGGTATGCCCAAGCAAATATTGAGTTTCTATGACCCCAAGCTTTTTTTCAGGATAACAAATAACAGTACAATACTTGCACATTCTGTGAATAGTGATTCAATGTATATTTTTCCTTAAGAGACATCCTTCTGCCTTTGTATGGCCATTTTAGAAATGTCAAATGCATCATTATTTCTTTAATTGTGTTTCTGCAGAATAAACTAATATTGCTGTTGTTTCAGAGATCATATTTGCAGGATTTTAATCGGAAAGGCATGTGTGCGAGTGTTTTTTAGAGGGAGCACCATCCAAGCTACAGTTGCCCCCATCACTCGAGTTAAAAGCTGGTGCAGTCTGATGCTGCATACAAATGATTGAAGCTATAGTTGCCCCATCACTCGGGTTAGAGATGGTGCAGTCTGTAGCTGCGTACAAATGATACATGTTCCAGCAAATGTATTTGTGAGAAGTGATACAAATTGCAATGTAATGTAATGTATTCTTCCAACACAAATTGCAAGGGTAGAACCGTAGAAGCACCTCTATATATTCTCCATTCCAATTTATTTTCTGGCCGAAACTTTACTGCTGCATGGAACTTTATTGTTGCATTACTGGTGGGCTCTCTCTTTGCTGACCTAATGCAATCGGTACTGTAGGAACTCATGATTTGGACTTCCATCTCATTAACTTGGAGTCAAAAGCAGCTACAGTATCCAGTAAGTTACATTCTTTCAAGTGATGTCCTTGCTAAAGAATACATTAGGGTTGATGACATGCTTTTAGCCAAAAATTATGGTGGAATATTTTTACTGATTGGTATTTAAATTTTGTATATTTTTATACTGGACTAAAAATCCTACTGGCTTTATCTATTTTGTATAATGGTATCCTGCATCATAAAGAGTAAAACACTCATGGCTTCAAGTAGGACTAAGATGTAGCAGGTTCCAAAGCATGTCTTCAATACTATCCTTCACACCAATGCAGGTTCCAAAGCAAACAAGATTCTGAAAGCAAGGAACACCAAAGCTCAAAACGAACACTTCAACGAACACTTCAAGGCCAGCAACACAAAAGGATCGATAGGAGAGAGAGAGAGAGAGACAGAGCGAGAGAACTGTGGTTGTAGTCATGAAATGGGGGGAAGTCAATACCCGAACCAGCCCTCCTTGCATGGCGGCGGCGGTGGCCGAGAGCCAAGGTTAGTGTGAGGTGCGTTCTTGACTTCCCACAGATGATGTCCTAATCTCCACCCTCCCCCAACTTCCTCTCCTCCTGCTCATGGTAGCGAGTCGCAGATTACCAAGTAGGTCGACGAGGAGGTAGATGAGTAAGCTTGGGTTCTTTCTTACCTATCCATGCCGCGTGCTTGCTATTCTCAGCGAGCCACTTCGCCTGCAACTGAAGCCTTGATCCGTTCGACGGTGCAAGCAATGAGGCTGTTCACCGTCGCGACCGATCCGAGGGAGAGCTTGGCAGTGGGGACGGAGTCGACCAGGATCTGGAACGCCACAGTCAACAGGGAGCCACCGGAGCCTACTTCCTCCACCCTTCCTCCGCCGCCGCATGGCCCGTCGGGAAGAATGGCGAACCCTGACGGCAGGAGGGCGACGTAGTCGGGGTCGCCGCCGTTGAGCACCACGTTCATGGCGATGACGTCCACCGGCGCGTAGATCACGTACGAGCCCGTCGCGTCGGTGCAGCTCTCCTGCAGTATCAGCATGTTGCTTTGGTTCGAGTTCGTGCTCTGCAAACCACCATCGAGTCAACCACAGTGATCAGAGGCCGGCAAAAGATGCAGATGATCCTTACGTTGACGCGCAGCAAGGAGACACAGTTCCCATGATCCTGGCCATTGGCGATGTGAGCCATCTCTTGAACGCCACCCCCATTCGACAGGATATCCCACTGCAATTGCACCAACAACACCATGTGAGTGACGAACTCACTGCAACTGCAGCAATTCCAAGAGAACCACGCTGAAGTTCGAGTACCTCACTGCGCGAGCTCTCATCACGAAGGAAATCGAAGACCCTCTTCGGCGGGACCGGAAGCCAGAAGGAGGTGGCGGCGTTGAGGACGATACCAGGAGGCCTACCGGGATCATCCACGCTCTTTCTCGTCATAACCCTCACGTCCTCCGCACCACTTCCAGACAAAGTAGTCCATTGATGTGTGGTCGAAGCACTGACACCGCCGCAGAAGCTCATCACCATCCTCTCAGCCAGCTTCAACATGCTCTTCCTGCCCTCCGGTGTAGTTATCACTGCGCAAAGAACAGAGAGTTCAATCTACCTCAAGCTTGTCGATGATCATGTCAACAGATGGCTGGCTTACCACCGACGTCTCCTGAGGGTATGTTGCTGGCCATCACACTCGCGAGCCGCTCGCATTGCCTGTCCAAGGTGCTGACCCACCTCCTTGCACCGAACGCCAGGCCCGAGTTGACCAATGGCTTGTAGATGCTGTGAACAGACCTGTCATCCACTTCGACGTGCTCCACCCAAGTAACCTGCGGCACGATAGAAGAAGCAAGTTGAACATGTTACAGACAGATGCATTCTGAGGTGGAATCCACTTTTAGTGGACTAGATTCTTCACCTTCGAGTAACCATTAGGCATCTCTTGGATCAGGCAACCGGATGGCCTTCTTCGACATCTCAGGACTGGGCTGGGGCGCAAGCTGTCGAGGGAAACGTCAACCACTGCCCAGGTTCCATCAGCGTGCTGCTTGCAGTACCTCACGAACAAGCTCTCTCGAGTTGGGACGAGTGGAGATGGCACTTGGAACTCTGCTGTCATCTGAGGATTCCATGAAGTAAATAATAACAATCCCCCCTTCATGGAGATGCAGTTTTTCCAGGGCAGGGAAGAATCCATACCACTTGCAGAGCCCCATTGTAGTTGCCTGCCACTCCAGTTGAGAGCACTTCGAGCGTCATGGCCCTCGACACGATGCCCGAGAACACATTCGACCACTGATTCTGTGGAAGACGAGAATTAGGTGCATGTATGATCCGATCGAGCCTTCTTCCCTGAAACACCTGCTAAGACTGCGACTTTACGTACCACATCCATGAGGATCTCCACCACGTTCATCTGGTTCATGATCACCACCGCCGTCTCCCGCGATGCCTCCGACTTGAGCCCGAACGGCCGTGGACCGATCCCTCTCGGGAACGTCCTGACGTACTCCTCCTCGTTGAGGGCCTCGGTGGCGTTGTCAAGCCCGGCGGGTATCCACAGCGGCTCGTTCAGCTGCGCCATCCGGATGAGCTCCTCCATGGCGGCCACCGCAAGCTCGACGACCATCGGTTTGTCCGTCTCGGCCGCACCCGACACGCTCCTCATCAGCTCTCCCGGCCCGAACATCTCCCCGCCGACGCCCTGCTGGCCGCCGAAGCCTCCGACGCCGAGATCCAACGGCGGGCGGGAAGGGACGGAAGGCGAGAGCAGCGGGTACGACGCCATCGGCTTGCCGACGTACTTGGCGGCGATCCCTGATATCCTATCGATCTGTCAAGGAAGGAAGGGTGCAATTAGCCCTGTCAGCCGCCAATCGAAGCCTTGTGGTGAAAATGAAGGAAGATTACTTCTTCTCTAAGCCGAGCGTTCTCGATCCTGAGGTGGTGTTCGTCGAAGGACATCTCGCCGAGGGAGGCAGGCCCGCCGCAGTTGGGGCACGAGGCGTTGCTGAGGGCCTCCTTATACCGTAAGTTCTCAGCACGGAGTCTCTCGTTATCGGCTCGCAGCTGGTTGTTCTCTTGCCGCTCGTGCTGGTTCTGCACCCATGAAACAACTCGGAAACCAGAGATTAGTGGATCATGATGGGGTTGTCGATGAGAAGGTCAAAGGTATCACGGTGGCAGTTCTTGGAGACATGGAGGTGTACCTTCATCTGGGTGCGTTTGTTCTGGAACCAGAACTTGACTTGGAGAGGTTCGAGGCCGAGCTCTCTGCTGAGCTCCTTCCTCTGCTTGTCATCAGGGTGAGGGCATTCCTTGAAGAAACTGAAAGCAACATGGCAGCATGTAATATGATCTGTTATCCATTAATAGATCTAAGAAGAAAGCTACCTATATATGTATTCATAAATCAGTGTAATATGTCAAGAATTGGTTTATATACATATATCATAGGATCAATAATATAGTTTTTTTTTAAGAAAAAATAATATAAACAATTCAACAAAAGAAACAAAAAGGTCTTTTGTGTTATTCCATGAAAAAGAACACCTAGGATTTATTTATTTATATTTGTTCCTGGATATCATATATCAATGTGTGTGTGTGTGTGTGTGTGTGTGAGAGAGAGAGAGAGAGAGAGAGAGAGAGAGAGAGAGAGAGGTTAACTATTAGTGGGATATGTCAAGGACTTGTTATAAAAGCATTAAAAACTATGAAAAATGGTTTATAAAAAACTATTCATATATGTATATGAGTTTAATTTTCAGTATAATATAATCAAGAAATTGTTAAAAAGACATTTGAAAAATGAGGGGGGAAATGGATGATGTAATATATATATATATATATATATATATATATATAAGACAACTAAATAGCATATTTTCTTAGAAAAGGTAATATAAGCAAATCAAGAAAAGGGAGGTATTAAGAACAATGGGGAACAAAAGGTCCACTGTGTCATTCCATGAACAAGAACAATCACTAGCAATTTCTTTTCTTCCCCTTGGATATCATATGTAAAGAAAGAATTGGTTTTAGAGGATCAAACCCTAGAAAACTCGTAGAAAGGACTGGAACCAATTCTAGTTTCTTGGTGGTGGTGTTCTTAGTGCATAAAAAGGCAGCTGCTGCAGCAGCAGTAGCAAAAGAGGGCATTACGCTTCCATTTCTTGGATCTGGTGCTGTGTGTGGCGGTGGTAGCGCTTCTTCCGTGGCCGCTGGCTCTGGTCCTGGTCATCGCCGGACGCAACCTCGATGTTCTCGCTTCCCGACTTGCTCTCGAAGTCCTCCTCTCGTGCCCTCGGCATCTCGCTCTCTCCTGTGGTCGTCGGTGCGAGCTCCATCAGCTGGTTGTGATGCTGGTACTGAAGTGGGATTTGCTGCCCCTCCAACAAGTTCGGCTGCAAAGCAACGTAACAAAAGGAGTCATTTAATCCTCTTCTTCTTCTGTAATCTGTAGATCTGTCAAGGAAAGATAAGGCTAGAGGCGACACGGAGAGAATCCAAGGGAGCAAGGAGATTAGGAGCCGAAAAAGAACATAAAGACGGAAAACCTGTGCAGTACAGGAGTCCTCAGATCTTTCACTTCTCACCGTATCATGGACAAGATCGTGAATACAACTTACGAAGAGTGTTAGAGCAAAAGGATGATAGAGAAGAGAGGCATGGATGGAGTTTCTGTTGACCTGGCTGAGCGACAGCACTGATGAGGATCCATAACTGGTGCCGGCGTTCCTCCCGATCATGGACGGTGCTTGTCTTGCTGGTATCATGATCCCCACAGGCATATTTCTCTTGACCAAACCCTGATCCTTCCCCCTCCTCTCTCTCTCTCTCTCTCTCTCTCTCTCTCTCTCTCTCTCGGTGTCGATTCCTCTTAGCCAGAGGACTGCAGATTGGACTATGGTTGGGTTTCTGAACTACCTGCAAGTTTTATAGACGCAGAGGAGAGAGAAAGACGAGATACACGGCGATTAACGCCATGTAACTTGATATCTAAGCAAAGAACGAAGCTTAGAGGCTCATATGACTAAGATCTACTCCTGGGACATGCACACACGCACATATACATTTCTCTCTCCTCCTCTCCTCGTTCTCCAACAGGCGGAGAGCAACTGAAAGAGATTAGGGCTCAGTGCATGCAAGAAAGAGGTTGAGGTGGGTTCAGGGAAGAAGGCACCATGGGAGAGGCCATTAGAGGGACGGAAGGAGCGGAAGGGAAAGGGAGAAAGGAGGAAAGGGAACAGGTGGAGAGGAAGTGGCGAGGAGGAGTTATTGCAGAGCGTATTGAGAGGGTGCAACTGCATTTATTGAGAGGGTGGTGTTATTAGGGTAGAAGAGAGAGAGAGAGAAAGAGAGAGAGAGAGAGAGAGAGAGAGAGAGAGAGAGCAGCTATGTGCTTTGAATTCTTCCACAAGATGGGCATAAGATGAAAGGGACGATTGGCCATACACAAAACTCTAGAGATTACTAAGTTGAAGAAACTAGAATTACTGCATCATGTGCTGCTAAAGGAATTTATAGTGTTCTTGTTGGAAGATATACACATGCAGTGATAAGAACAACGACATCTGAATCAAACTCAGCTGCTCATTCATTACCATTTCTTGAAGATTAAGAACATGAACCAGGCACTACGTAAGAGATACAGGTTTATTACATCACATCTATCAGAGAAACAATGTTGAAGATAGAGAACACAGTCTCAAGTGATTTATAGTAATGTCTTGATCCAATGAACTAGAAATATCCAACTCAATGTCTCTGATTGTTTGAGTGCATACAGATAAAGAGATCATTTATGTGATCGAGCTACAACAAATGTTACCAAGTCTTGTTGTTGTGTCAAGACTTATTGTCTATGAGCTTCACAGCAAATGTGAGACACATTAATTTATGGAACAAAGTCAAATGAGAATGTTGTATGAGTCCATATTTACATACATCTAGCAAATCATGTGATGTTATAGTGTAAGAACTGATAGGGAGATCAACAGATTGCTAATATTTCATTCTCATTCTGAGAATAATACAGGATTTTTATCTTTTAGCATCTACAGATGGTGGCTTTGATGTTTGTACTAAGCTTCTAAAGCTAGAGCTTCTTCACCAGTCGGTTGCCCTAGTTCTTCTGAGCACGGCAACAAACCCTAAAAGACTTCCAACTCTCATGATGATGATGGTGGTGGTGGTGGAGAGAGGTGGCGTGGGGTTTGCCTGGGATTCCTGTTCTCCTGTTGAGAGACCCCCAACTCCCCCAATTAAATGAGCCCGTGCCCGCATTCCTGTGAAGAGAGCCCTCCCTCCCTCTTCCTCTCCCTCTCCCTCTTCCCTTCAACTTCCCCACATTTAATGGCTCTGAGCCGCTGCGGTGGTGTGCAATGCTCTGAGAGAGAGAGACGAAGCGGACTCCTCGTCATTAACTGCGTTCACGCCATGCTCGCATACACATGCATGCACGTATACATTACGTACCTGTACGAGTACGCAACGGGGAGAGAGACCAGTGAAACCGGACTCGCCGTGACACCCAACACTCGGGGCACAGAGAACGAGTAGGACCCACACTCAGTGGAGCCCAGCTTTTCGCGAATGTGATTGGAGGTGAAACTTCGAGGTTCGACGGTCAACCTTACGGGCACTTCGCTTCGCGCTGTGCGTCGTTTGCATGTCTTGGAGAATGCGTTGAAAACTACGTGGGAAGAGTCAAAAGGCGGCATTACCTTAATCTTTCTCTATTTCGAGCCATTGGCTTGTTTCTGATTTGGTGCAAATCTAATGGAATCATGGAGCTGAGAGAAAATATAATAAATTATGATAACGCACTTGATTTATGTACGAATGTGGTGGCCTTAAATATATTACAAGTGGACAATTTAGAAGTTCCTATAGAATCTTAGAAAAAAAAAAGTAAATCTACTAAATATGAGAATTTCTTGCACAATATACGTTTGATAACAATATGTTGATCATTTCATAGAAATATCTAATAGCGAGGTCGTATAATAGAATCCCACATTATGGCTTAATCTAATTTTATGTTTAAATTTATTTTTTACCTTTTGTTTTTTTTTAATATTTATAAATTTTTTTACTTAAAGCCATCTTTTTTTTTTGCTTTATATTTTATATTTTATGCATATTTTTTATTTAAAGTTTTTTTTGAAGTTAATTTTTTTAATTTTTATTTTATTCTTAAAAATATTTTTTATTAGATTATTTTAATGGATGAATTTTTGAAAAAAAACTTTTAAGTTTGAGAATTTATCATAGATCATCACAACTTTGAAAAAAATTTGCAGAGCACTCCCTAGTCAAGTAAAAAAGATCATTTTACCCTTGCCTCTATCAAACTCACCGTTGACTTTGTTGGATCGACACCGTCGTCGATCATCCTTATTTTTTAGCAAGTCCCTTCATCGATCCCATCAGATCCATAACCTCCATATTAGTCAAGGAAGGAGGGGGTAGCTCACCCTTGCCCGCAACTTCTGTCATTAGCCGTGAAGGAGTCATGTAGCCTTCTCATCATCGATCGTCGATGAAGAAGGGCGGGGTGCACCCTCGTTGTTGCTCATAGTGAGCCCCCTCTCTCTCCTCCCTCCCCTCGGGCTCGACTCGCCTTTGCTCATAGCCTTTGTCACTGGTCGTGGAGGTTGCACCTTTGTCGTTGGTCCAATAGGACCCAACGAGGGTCATTGGGTTTCTGTCATCGAGGGATCCAACATATGGGGTAGTCGATGTGGCGGAGGCACAACTAGAAGCTGGGTGGAGGATGGTGGTCAACAGGGGTACAATGATCATTTTAATTAAAAAAAATATTGAATTTTTTTATTGAGATGCTATCTAAAGAAATTGTCAAGTTTTATTTTTATTTTAATTTCAAATATCAATTATATGAGAAGGAATTGTTCATCATTTTTGGATTATATTCACTATGCATAAGAAAGACCGGATAACCGAAGTAAGAGAATACGAGCGACATAATTGTCAACGTCATTCTAAAAGTATAATTTTCTATAATATTACAATTATTATGTTATTTTTCTTAAAAAAATATCCGTTTTCGGGTTTGGTTACACCAGCAATTATTGTTTCTTTTAGGATTTTTTTTAGTACATATACTGTTTTGCTGTGAGAGTTTTCATTTCAGTCTATATATATATAGTCATATATATATATATATATATATATATATATATATATATATATATATATATATATATATATATAGTCATATAAGATTTTCAATTTATTATATAATTTTCTTGATCACGTCCAAAGTTCGAAGCTTTTGAGATGATATAATCTTGATTTGCTCGCTTATAAAGACCAATGTCGGAAGTGGACTCCTGATATGAGTGATCCTTACGATGACAAGTTAGATTGATGTAACTTAAGTAACAAGGAGAGAGATAATAGAAATCAATTACCATATCCAATTTTACCTTTTTCATAGATAGTTCCCTGGCCACTTACAATTATAGGAATTATTTCATATAATAGAATTTTTTTTATTATTGAAGATGAATACTTCTCTTATTATTAAAAATAAAAATATATCAACGAGGCACAAGTTGATACTAGTACATCAATTGTGATAGAGAGAGCATCTGGTGAATAAAAGCTTTATCCCTTTTATTGGAAATCATTTAGGCTTATTATTAAGTTCCATAACAATTATACCAAATTTATGACACTTCTTATTAAAATAATTCTCTCTCTCTCTCTCTCTCTCTCACTCTCTCTCTCTCTCTCTCTCTCTTTCTTATTAATCATTTTGATACTTGTTTGCTTAATTGTACCCTCCATCTGATCTAAAGTTCCTAACTTATTTAGGTTGATAACAAATTCATTTCTTTTGGTTTGAGGCTGATTGATTTTGTCAACCACTGTGACAATATGATCCATTTAAGACTGCATGGACAAGATCCACAAAATCTAGAACATGATTTTTCTTATTTATTTACTTGGTCAACTGTGTCTGATGGAAATTAAAAGCTGGGACAAACTTAGTTTAAGCTGATTTCATCTTTGATTCTTGGTCTCCACAGTATACCTCTTTCCCACTCAATCCACAAGTAAGGTATAGTTAATGCTCATCAGCTATACCTAAGACAATTAGTGCCAAGCCATCATGAATCTGTGGCTACATCACAAGTAGGCCACACATGCCAAATCTCATTAAAGAGAAGGTGCAAAGCACCCTTCAACTTTCAACCATATGATGCTGATGTGCTTAGATATATAAATATATATATTTCGATGTAAAGAATGGCCCTTTTTGATTCTATTGTTGCCAAATACAAATGTTATTTGAAATAAATTTCATCTCCTAAACATGTTTCTAAACTTAAAATTTTCTCCACAAATTGACTTCGTCGTATCGAGATAGAATATTCATGTGAAAGTAAAGACCGAAAAAGAAACGATCATAAAAAATTATTGAAAGAATCAGATGACATAACTTCACAATTGAATTGGTATGATGCATATTAATCCTAATTGACTCTTACATTAAGATCACATATGTGTGAGGTGAAGACTATAGAGATAGATTTAGAATAATTTCACATTAATAAGTATTAAACCAAACAATTATATATTCTAAATAAAGCTTAGTTTTTGGTGTTTTTTTAATGAAAAACACCAACAAATAAAAAAAACACTTGACTTGTTCATATAATTTTGTCTCACGTTCTGTTGACCATTTAGCAAGATACCAAAAGATATGAGTTTGGCAAGTCCCATAGTCCCACATCGGGAAAATCAGACTTGTTATCTCGTCTTGGAACTATAAATAAGGGCTTGAGCTTTGAAGTCAGATACACCACAAGAGGTACCATAAGTGGCATCACAAGAAAACCTAAGTATTTGTTTTGGTTTAAATCCATACTCAGTTAAATAGTTTGGACTTATACTTTGGGTTTTTCTTGTTTAGTATTTTCGGGTGTTTTATGACCTAAGCATTTGTAATTGTCCCTTTTCATAGTAGTGATTTGCTTTTCTTTCGTCCGTGAATGTAGGTCAAAGTTAATTGACCGAATCACGTAAATCTGGTGTTCTTGTCGCTTTTATTTTTCACTTTATTATATTTATTATGTTATAAAAATTACTTTGTGGTAAAGTTTCTGGGATTAGCTCTAACACACACATCCCTTTCCTTTGATAAAAGGATAATCAATGCACTCGTTAAGAAATAGCATGTTGGGTTGGCAGTGCTTTCGCCATGTGCTTCCTGTGAAATATGGATCACCCAAATGCTGCCTCTTTCAGCCTCTACACGTCGCAGTGCAACCCTTCCGCAAGCCATCTAACCTTGCATGAGCCAGCTTTGAGATTGATGGAGCTTTCCGAGTGCAGATTCTTGTCTTCTTCATTGGCCTGCACTAAACATTTAAGGACCAAAGCACGACCCAAACCTAACCCATCAAGAATGGAAGAAGATGATGATGATTCGTTAGCATTGTTAACGTGTGATTTGGTCGTCTGCCACTTTGGCTGATGTGGATAGAGCCAATCTTCCTAACTAAGAGAGGCATCGAGAATGAGTGAGCGGTCACTTGTTGATCTATAAAACTTAGGTCAAAGCCGTATTACGATAATTACTTATATTTGACGTACCTTAAAGATATGCTATAGGTATCCAAAATTAAAAAGTATATTAAGTAGAGAGACTAAATAAACGTATCTTAAAGATATACTATGCTTAGGTAAATTAAAAAGTATATTGAGTATTTCACTCGAGAGACTAAGTTAGACGTATCTTAAAAACATTATATTCAAAGTATATAATCATTTGCATTTAGTCGATAGTTATCTTATCGTGAATTATTTTATCGAAACATTAGATGTTATTCGAATGTATGTAATGGATCGTCTCAATTAAAAAATATATTGAGTATTTCACTCGAGAGACTAAGTTAGACGTATCTTAAAGATATATTATATTCAGAGTATATAATCATTTACGTTTAGTAGATAGTTATCTTATTGTAAATAGTTTTATCGAAACATTAGGCGTTATTCGAATGTATGTAATGGATCGTTTCAACCATCAAATATTATCGTACATACATGATAATCAAATATCTACTGTTCATCTCAAATAAGCTACTTGATTGCAGAAGATGCACAAAGTGATCCATAATAAAAAACAAAAAAAAAAGCATTAGGGGGTATCAACAATGGCAGTTTGATACTGACAAGGAAGCTGAAAATTGAAGAGCTACATGTTTTGCATCATTATACTCACTGATGGGGAAACCCTCCCTCCATTTCTGCAACACATCCTCTCCTTGAGGAAAACTTGGACCTGAACATTAATGCCACCTGCAATTATTACCTAGAGAAATAAGAGGTTGAGTAATAGGAAGCTGCCCATGCCTTGCTCCTCCTTATTTTGCCTCTCACACCAAACCCCTTTCTCCATGACTCATGCTTCACTAAATTAAACTTGTGCTTCACCTCATCCGCTTTGAAATGAATTTAATTGTTGACAGGGCCTTTTATAGTTTCTCCTTTTGCTGCCAGAGTAATGGAGGATCTTCTATATATGATGTAGGCATCAGCCTCCTATGGTTTGATTAGATGCATTAGATGCCATTTATTAAAGCTTGGATCTCTATTCCTTAGGATCGAACATAGATCCCTGTTTTTTATTGTCTTTCAAACAGGACAGGATAATTTAAATGCCAACAAACAGCTTTTGATATCAGATGTGAGTATGTGAGACCATTATTTCCAGTATTCCAGGCAACAATCACAAGCAACTATCAAAAGAAAAATCAAATTATCCTCAAAAGGATCAGGAAATAACTTGATATTAGGGAGATCAGATCTTCTATGCAACATATAAGACAGTGATAAGTAAATAGATGGTCTTCTTGCTACACTTGCAAATTGTTTTAGCAAGCATTTATTAAGAGTTGGATCTCTATTTCTTGTCTCTGAAAGAGAAGAGGAAAGTTTAAATGACAACAAACAGCTTTTGGCATCAGATATGAGTATGAGAGGCTACCTTTTTCCAGTGTTCCTAGCAATTATACTTCTTTGATCTCTGGCAAATCCATTTATGAAATAAGAAGCATGATTTAGCACCTCGACATGTTGAAAGAACTACAATGAAGTATCAAAAGAGAAACAAATAACTTGATTATATATATATATATATATATATATATATATATATATATATATATATATATATATATATATATATATATTATAGTTCTGTTAAATCTATGTTGTTTGATGGATCAAAGCTGCTGTTGCCTTCTTAGGACAATGATGAGTCGATAGAGAATTAGTCAGTGGATGTTCTGCTTCAATGGATGATACTGTGTTACATCAGAAGCTATTGCCATTCACACCTGACCCACTCACACCATTGCTAGCTGCAGACCAGCAAAAGCCAGACTCCAAATTGTTCTCAGTATCAGGACTTCTGTAAGACGAGTTCCAGCTGGTAGTGAAGTAGGTAGGCAAATGAATTGGGCCAGCAGCTGCTGCTAGCTTCCAGCTGTTGCAAAACAGCAGCATTTAAAGGTTTTCTGAGTACCTCCACCTACAGCCAGTACTCAGGCCAACACCCTCATGTTACAGTGGTTGATCAGGACAGCTTCCCCTTCTGAGGAAGACACTCGATCAGAATCCAATGGATCCGAGTCGTCCGAGAAGAAACTACTTGAGGGTCCAAGTCATTTATAATTGTTCTTGGTATAATTGTTCTTTTGGGACCTAAATATTATGTGGTGTTTGTAAGACTATATATACATTTATGATCTAGTCATTTTTTATCATTAATCTAACATGATAAAATTGATTAGATATGATGTGTTTTTCGAATATTATCATATTTGAAATAAAAGAAAGAAGTCCGATTGAGAGAGAATTTTATTTAATAATAAAAAATATTGATATCATATATCCTATATTCATTCTACTTTAATGAAAAACACTCGGTATTGATATATATTGTGTTCGTGGATCGAAAATCTCATCACTCGATTTTCTTCAATTTTTTTTTATGAAAGACTATGCCGAAGATATGTTCGACATGATCTATTCAGACAATAAAATCAGTTTTGGTTTTCTGATTATAGGTTAAAAATATATCCGAAAAACTTACTTTATATAATACTAATTTATGTGATCATCGATTTAACGAGCGAATATTTCTTTTCGGTGGTGCCGTACTAACCTTGAAGCTAATATGATATGTCCTATGAAGATTGATTGGACTGAGTCTCGACGATCCAAAATAATGAACTTAATCAAATTCAATAGCCTCTCTCTTTGGGCAGACAAAATAAGCAATGCAGCAGATGCAAATTGAGTTGAGGAAAGACATGAACAAGTAGACTCCACCACCACAGGAAGCAACACGTTCCAGGATTCCATACAATCTGCAGATGATTGGAATACATGTATTCTACATTTAGTGAAGGTTCTGGTGATTAGCTAATCACAACACAGTGCAGATTCTGTGGGCACATCAAGCCTGAGACTGCCAATAACTTCTCCTGTGGCCGGCTGTATTGATTGAGTTGCTGCCCCACTCAGACCTACCACTGTTGATTCAATCTGTGTAGGTCCATGCAACACTCATGAATCAAGCAGGTAACAGCTCAAGCAGCATCACCACCTGCTGAAGAGAGTTGCAGTACTGGTGTGATCAGCGTCTCTCACATTGGGCCACTGCAGCTCTGAAGCAGTTGGACTGCCACATGCAAAGCAGCAGGGTTTCCATGGATCAAAGACAAGCTTTAAGTTTCAGTACTAAGCTGTGCAATCATGTCTCTCAACATCCTTCCTTGGATTCTTGATGGTATGTTAGGCTAACATAGCAGTGTTTGGAGAATGTGCTACACGAGGAATCAATGAAAAGGTTAACTTGATGCCTAAATATAAGACTAGAACACAGGCTGTAGTCCTCACAAATGCCATTGTGGAATTATCTGCAAAGTGCCCACCATTTATTTTTATGACTCAAAGAGGTCATACCAATAATCATTAAAGAAAAAAGAGTTCCTAGAAGTGATTTTAAGTCTAAATTTCGCTACGAAGCTAATTATCTATCTACTTTTTCTATAAAAAAAATCAAAAGTATTTTATCTTTTATTAAGGAACAACTTTCTTGTTCACTCTGTTGTTGATATCAAAATCCTGAATTGTTTAGGTGGATGTTCTTTGTAATGTAGTATGTCTTTGATCTAAAGTACATTAAGTGATTTATGGAACATTGTTTTATATGTTCAATCTTGCTTCAAATCTTCAATTCATTATAGGACATAAATTGACTATAACATGTTCCTATGTCCTGCACATTCATTTGATGGAACCCACTGTAGATTTGGGCAGCAATTAGAGTATGGAAATCTTATGCTAATAGATAGGACTTAACTTTTGTCGACTAAATGTACATCTTATGCTAATCTGGTTTGGTGAAATCTCTTGTGATGCCATCATACCTCTTTCTCAAATAAAGGCAAAAGGATATATAATGGCTTCAGGAGAATCAAATTTTTTTTTTTTTTTTTTTTGAATGATAGAGAATTTTCTTGGCCTTTCCAACAAGGAATGACCATTGCTTAATAGTTAGTGGTTCCTCTGCTTGTTGGAAAAGGAGAGGCATCTTTTAGTAACATAAGTTCTTTGGGTTTTTGATGCAGAATGGAATTCTTTAATGTCAAATCTTTGGTTAACCAATTTTCTGTAATGAATGGCATCTGATCCAAAACTTAAAGAATTTAGCAGACTTATTTATGTTTTTTTTATTAACCGATTTCCATTTTAATTTCTAAGAAATAAAAAATCATATGGCCTTCGACTCCGATTTGATTTTGATAAAGTCATTTAATCCTATATTTTGATTAAGGAGTATGGGAACCAAGGATTCATAAGTCTGTCATGTCTTCTTTATATTTAAATTTTTTTTTTTAAGCTCACGTACTCTAAAAAATTAACGTTAGAAGTCGAACTCGAGGCCTGCACTTCAACCGAGCAAACTCGCTCTAGAGCCGTTACGAGTCTTTGGCTTCCTCATCAAATGGTCTCTTATCAAATTCGAAACCACCGAACTATTAATCCAGTTCGATTTTGATTTTTGGTATAAAAAATCCATCTGTATCTATCGCATATTTCCAATATCAATAATCTTGTTATTTGCTCAATGAACAATTATTTGCTCATACGGTGCATGAAAGTTTGGCAAGCTCCTCTGATATTGGAATTGAGAGGCCACAAAGAGCAAGATGGCCCCTTATGCAATACCTTTTCTTTTCTTTTCCTTCTCAATCAAAATTTTGTTTGGTTCATTACATAGTGTTGTGGAGATAATAGCAACGTTGTCTCTTCTGAACCATCATATGGTTGGAATTTCTCTCTCTCTCTCTCTCTCTCTCTCTCTCTCTCTCTCTCTTTCTGCCTTGCTGTCTTTTTTGGGTTAATAATTCTGGCTTTTCATGTTCTTGCTGCAGATCCAATTATATCTGACAGCACCAAAGCCATCAGACTGCGTCTACGTCATGCGGATGACTCCATACCTGAGATCAATGATGTACGCTTTGTGCAGAACCCCTATAAATTATCCGCTGCTGTTTGTGCTGTGGCTGCGTCAACCTCTCGTTGTTGCTTCTATTACACTGCTTAATTTATGTCTTGACGAATCCAAGTTTGGTGGAGGTGTTCAGTCATCTGTCGTTGTCATCCAACTCTCGCCTTCATCAGCTTTGCTTAGATTTCCTTAAGCCCATAAGGTGTGTACTTTGCTCTCATTGTTCTTCAAGTAGAGATATGAATGGAGATCAAAGTATTACTTGTTCTAAAACAGTCTACCAACACATTTCCTTTGGCTACAGTTGAGATTTGTATTCGCAGTCTCTTTTATAATTTGTGTTCTTCTTTTCCTTCTTCTTCTTAATATTCATAAAGATGATTGATCGATAGATGAAATCAATTATATAAAATAATGATAATTGATAGAAATATTCAAATTAAATTGATTTAGTTTTAAAGATCATAAATGAGTATCTCGACGAATCGAATCTTTTTTTTTTTTCTCATTTAGTTCGATTCAATTCGACAATCTTTAAACACTACTAGTAATAATTAAAAAGTTGTGAGAAATAATGGTAGGATTGATAATTAATGAGTTATATTTAATAATTTTATATTTTATGATTTGTAAAATAATTATATAAAATAAAGGGTTGTCAATAGAATAGAAAGAGAGAAAAAAAAAAAAAAGGAGGGAGGGGGGGAGTTGTGAATACCAATCAAACTCTATAGAAGGTTTCCAAATAGTTGAGATGTCAAGTGCCACCTAATCCACACCCATTGCTCCCTCTCCTCCTACCTTTTCAATCTTCTATATGCAATTCATGTATTTATAGCTGTGGGATATGACGAGAGCTCTCCGCAGGACAAGGCCAGCTCCGATGGAGAAGCCAAGTAACTCGTCGACGGCTACCACGGAAGAGAGCAGTTGGGCCTCTTACATCGCCGACTTCGTCGCAACGCAGCAGGCGGAAGAATCCATGCGGGCTTCCAAGAAGCTTAGCACTAAGAGGAGGAAGACAGCCGCGGAGGACGACGACGACCCCTTGGAGGACACTGCAACGTCTCCTGTCAAAACTCGTAGAGTACGCACGATACCAATGTTTGCGGTTTTCTTTCTTCTTCGCTTAAATTGGAGACTGAAGCTGTTTGCTTGTTGGTAGGTCGGTGTCTCCGATCAGTCGCACATGAAGCCAGGGAAGAGGAAGCAGACCGAGGTGGGTGGCTTCTCTGTTCCCTGTGACTGTTAGATTGTTTGGTTCTGCATGATGAGGGCACCCTCTTCTTCCTGTTCGTTCTGCAGGTAGATGATGTCGGCTTTGTGAGGTCTGAAGAACTGAGCAAGGACGCTGATGACGTGAACTCGGCTAGGAGTTCATGTGGGCGTACAGATCTGAGGAAGAAGGGCCTCTGCTTGGTCCCTTTGTCCATGGTGATGCACTATCTCGAGTAGCTTGTACACAAAGTTAGCTCACCAAAAGGAAAATCCCATTTCAGCATTAATCTCTCTCTCTCTCTCTCTCTCTCTCTCAGAGACTCCATAATGTGAGTGATGTGTAGCTTGCAAATTAAGTTAGCTCACCAAAAGAAAATTCCCATTTCAGCATTAAAGACTCTCTCTCTCTCTCTCTCTCTCTGGTATATGTTATCTGGTAGGTAATAGATCATATTTTTGCTTAGCTAATACACAGTTTAATATGAGAGCAAAGCCAATCACAGAGGAGGAACAATGGTGAGCTCACCAAAGCTACTACTTGCAGAAAATAACACCAGCCTACCAAAAACAAGTTGTATATCAGCTTTGATGAATCTTGCATATCTATTTAAAATGGTAGGTTGATGCTAAATTCACCGGTCATCACCATTAATTTTAAGCAACTTGCAATATGGAGGAAGACTCTGTGCTGTTTGTAATTGACATTCCAAAGAAATCCACCCACAAGTTGGGTCTGCTTAGGACAAGAACATCAACATATTGGTCTGTTTCTTCTGCATCCATCCATCGTTCTTTTCTTTAATGGCGTTGCTTGATTAATACACACAGCCTCGCATTCTATTCTTTGATGCTTAAACAATCCATGAAGTCCATGGAAGACAGGTTAGCAGAGCATCACACTCGGAGGATGTAAACCGATGCGCAGTCCCACTGCCATTCCTTGTTAGCAGAAAGAACAGAAGCACAATTGCAAGGAAACATCAGAATCTCGTCTCACAATAATCTATTGAATCCAGGAAATTGTTATTTGTTCTGCCAATAAACAGCAGTTGTGTGTGATGATGATAAGAAGACTAAAAGCCTATGACACCAAAAAGAATAGAAGAAGCTTAACATCATTTGATTTGAAGATTCATATGAGGCAGCTGTTTCACCTTCCATGTGATGCTCATCTGTAGGTGTGCTTAATGATCCATCCTCTGAATTGACTCACTATCAATTGTAGGCTCGATCATGCCGAATTCCATCAGAACAGAACATCTCATCATGTGTAAGATAAATGAAGGATTAATGAGCTTGAAACATGAATCTAAATACGAAACAAGCAAAGATTCACGTAATTTATACCATTTTCTTGTGTCAATCTTTGGATGGAATATAAATTTACAATGCATCAGTGAGCATATGACAAATAAGAAAGAGATTACATATGTATATATAGTTAATTTGTATCAATCCAATAGCTGCTGCACTGAAACAGCTTATTCCCAGCAATTCGCACTCGGATGAGGGCAATAGAACCAAAAACGCACAGCAAAGAGATGCCTTGAAGCCACACTTCACAAAACGAGGATGATCGATCCAATGAAGCACCCCACCGAGCCCATGAAGCCCACCACCCTCGAAGAAGCCGCGTTTGGAGGAGGTGGAGAAGAGTCGGGCTTCTCCTCGGCCGGAGCTGGTGCCGGTGCCGTGTTGCCTCAGCTGATTCGGGAGGAGGAGGCGGCGGCGAAGAGGCTGCCGAAGGAGAAGGCGGCGGGCTCGAGGAGGAGGAGCTCCGATTGGTCCGATCCGCCATGACAACGATCACCACCGACTCGTTCCTCTTGCAGTTGGCTTCCACACCGCTGATGAAGTAGAAGGGACCCGACCGGTTCAAGGTGAAGACGGTGTTGCCGTCGTCGCGCTTGTCGATGAACGAGTTCGTGTTTTCCTACTTCGACGAGCAGAGCAACAGAAAGAGTAGTCGGTCTAATAAGGTGGTGGTGAGTAACAAAAACACTCCCATCACACGCAGGATGAGACGTAGCACAACGGATAGACCCACTGGATGATGAAGGCAGGTAACAAACGACGGCATATAGGCAGAGTTCACTGCCCGCCACGGAGGCGGAGCACTTTAGTAAAATTGCATCAAACATAGTTCATAAAATCAAGGATTCAAAAATCTAATATAATTGATGATGAATTCAAAAATAATTGGCAGCTGAACTAGTTATTCTTCTAATTATGCACAAGTTTTAATCCTATGACAAAAGATATCGATCAATGTTTTGAATCTCATAACGATTCACCCATATCAAGCTACGCATTTCATTCCTTTTTTGGTTTCTTTTTTAGGAGAACACCATTGATCAAACTGTCTCCAAAGAAAACATGGGAAGGTTTCATTGGTGCATCTTTTGCAACTATACTTTCTGCATTTATGGTAAGTCTGCTTCTTAAACTTTTCTTGAGATAGATTCAGTTTCTCCTTGATTTGAAACACTTTCAGATTTGAAACACTTTCGGTCTAATAAGCTTCTTAAACTTTCTGCTTTGAAACACTTCATCTCCTTTCACATTAATGGATCATCTTGCTCCTTGATTTTATGATCAATGGTGTTCTCCCAAAAAAGAAACCAAAAAAGGCATGGAATGCGTAGCTTGATATGGGTGAATCGTTATGAGATTCAAAACATTGATCGATATCTTTTGTCATAGGATTAAAACTTGTGCATAATTAGAAGAATAACTAGTTCAGCTGCCAATTATTTTTGAATTCATCATCAATTATATTAGATTTTTGAATCCTTGATTTTATGAACTATGTTTGATGCAATTTTACTAAGTGCTCCGCCTCCGTGGCGGGCAGTGAACTCTGCCTATATGCCGTCGTTTGTTACCTGCCTTCATCATCTAGTGGGTCTATCCGTTGTGCTACGTCTCATCCTGCGTGTGATGGGAGTGTTTTTGTTACTCACCACCACCTTATTAGACCGACTACTCTTTCTGTTGCTCTGCTCGTCGAAGTAGGAAAACAAGTAGTGTACCTTCTTATTAGCAAAGGAGTGCTGTGTAAAATACCATTAAGACACTTAATTGTAAATCGGATTAGAACTTTCAATACGATTAAGAGGAAGAAAAACCATACAAGACAACTACAAAGGAAGTCATCATTTACTGGAAAAGCTCTCCGAGATTTTCCCACACCATCCATCCATCCATCCATCATAGGACAACTAACTACAAAGGGATATCTCAATATTGAAACGAGGAAATATAACAAAACAGAAACTCAAAATAAAACAGAAAAAGCCCCTCCATTCCACATATTTATGGTTTAGAAAAGAACAGGCCATATCTCAATTCCATGTTTTGAAAGCGAACCGGGAAAGTACAGACTCTCGACCAGACAAACCGCGATTAAGCCTGATTTCACTGTTGTTCTAATTGCCTCTCATGGAGAATCCTCCCTAGCAGAAAGTGTAGATCATGCTGCTCTTCATCAGTCAGGTGGTTTAATATCTGATTCAAAGTGCATAAGTTTGTCATCCATGAGATGAACACAACCACCTAAGGGTATAGAGAGAAGAAGCAATACCTGGTCAAGAATCATCTCTACTGGAAAACCCTGAGACACCACAAACGATTGATGGTAGATGTATGCAAACACAGCCATCATCATCTGATACAAAAGAAAACAGGATCTTTCAAGCATCAAAGTAGTAGGTAACAATGATTGCAGAAAGATACTCATTTTTTTGTTATAAGATTCAAATTAGTGCATCTGACAATCGTGATGTGACATTGTCACTGGTACGATATCTATCTATGTTTCCTCCAAAAATGTTTTAAGTGCAAAACACTCATAACAGGAGAGAAGATACTAATTAACTAGAGTATCTAAAAATTGTGGCTTATGGAAGGCTTTGTTAGTTCATGAAACAAAAATCATCCATATTATATCGATGAAGCTAATGTTGGTGTCTTCTCTCCTTGTTAACAAAGTGTGATATCTATGTTCCAAGGAAAACTAATTTTCTTAAACTCATTACGGAAAACTACAACTCCTAATCTCTAAATGGTATCAAAGTTGAAAAGAACTATTTCAGGTTCAGTTATCCAAGGGCAACTACATTGCACTTTTATTTTCAGGCACAACAGATTTTAAATTTTAGATATTTTAATTACTTGATTGCACCTTCAACTTTCCAGATAGCATTGCCTGATTCATAATTTTTATCATGAGGGCAAACTGGAAATGATGCAGTCACCTATCTTAAAAAATCACTGTTATATCTGGTAAGCAAGATCATCCATGAATTACAGACAAACAGATTGTTTCATTGTATAAGAAATACTACGACATAGTCTTTACTGTCAAAATCTCTGATCGGTAAAGTTCATATGCATCACAAAATAAGAACATGCATATTTAATACTAGTGTGCTTGGCAACATACCTGGCAATCCATTCTATCAGTAAACCCACCATGTCCAGGAATAGTGTCACCAAAATCCTACGTAAAGAATAGAAATGTAATTATGTTGTGCTATACTACTTATCCAAGTAATAAGCATATACAGTGAGGAAGAACCTTAATCTTGAAAGCTCGTTTCAGACCACTTGCGAAAAAACCCCCAAAAGGTGCTATGATTGATGCAAATAGTCCAAGCGCTAAAGCATGCCACTGAACAGGCATAACTGAAAATTCTTTCCATGAGAACTGGAGAAAATGAAAAGAAGAAAATGCATTATCTGTTGTCAACTACTTCATAAGCTTTTTACAATTTGCATCCTGTGAATCAGATATTTTCAAATAAAGCAACATAGTGAGAAAGACAAGTTATGTAGGAATGGCCATTGACTGATTAAGGTTTCAGCTGTGACCAAATAGTTCTTAATCATGAGGTAACATGCTTTGGCATGACCTTTTTTACTAATAAAATGAAAATTGTGCTACAGACACCATTTCAATTAACTATTATTCCTCCAGCAGATGGTTGAACGCAAAAAAATAAACTTATTTGTCTAATTAGTGCATACCCATCCAGGTAAAGGGTAACTTTTTGGCTTGAACAGTGGACCGGGATCACAGTGAAGCCATCCGGTAGACAGATCCTATAAGCGAATACATAGTTCAAATAACCGAAGAAATATATACACAATTGAGATCCTTCAAAAGCATATATTTGAATTACTGAACTGTATTATTTTTTTAGATGTGTTAAATTAAACTATAATACCTTTCTTGGACATGTTAGCCACTGGAAACTCCCCAAGATATTTGCTAACTAAATCAAAAAAGAAATATAAAGTAAATCCATCAAATATATAAATCATGACAGAATAATATAGCTAGACAAAAATGTCTTAATTCTCATTTATGATAATTAACAAAAAAAATTATGGGATCATAGCTCATCCATTTTGACTGAAGGCTATATCCATGTAATGAAGCCAAAATTAATAATGAGTAATTCAGAACACCATCAGAATACACAAAAAATAATAATAAGCAATAACTTGATAATGAATGAACAATTTCATCTATAAATACACATTCTACAATATATAGGCTGCTCATGTAGAAGTGTAAGCATTTAACTCGTTATATCAATATGGTTTTCCTTTTGTCCTGTGGAAGAAATTGCCACCACAAAAGCATTGTGAATAACTGACAGCATGGATGCTAAGAGGCAAGAACATCAAGAGTGTTGTCTAAAGATTAAAAAAAATGTTCTTTTAAACTTGTGGGACATCAAGTGTATACTAGTTTATCACAAATAAAAAGGTTCTAACAATGGCATAAAATAAAAAATAGATAAATATATATAACTGTAATATAGTATCATAAGAGAGGTTACAACACTCCCAAAAGGGATTTCAGGTATGCTTGGGCAATTATAAATGGTTGACAATTAACATGAAAAATGCTTTGAGGACCTCAGAACTTCATTGAAGTGTATATGACAACTATTTGCTTTTTATTTAAGTCCATACCTCCACGACATTATTCTTGGAGTATAAACAAATAAAGCATCACACTAGGGAAACTGGTTAATAAATTGAAACATTCACATGCAAAATCTAATATAATTGATGATGAATTCAAAAATAATTGGCAGCTGAACTAGTTATTCTTCTAATTATGCAGAAGTTTTAATCCTATGACAAAAGATATCGATCAATGTTTAGAATCTCATAACGATTCACCCATATCAAGCTACGCATTTCATTCCTCTCAATTGTCTCTAGAAACTAATACCAACTTCACTTTAGTAAAATTGCATCAAACATAGTTCATAAAATCAAGGAGCAAGATGATCCATTAATGTGAAAGGAGATGAAGTGTTTCAAAGCAAATTCAGCATCTAATAACAAGAGACCACTTGATAAAGCTGATATTTCAGCAAAGACCATATCATCCATTTGCAATTTCCATCCATATTCTAATCCATGAAGAGAAAATTTTACCTAATCCAGATAAATTCAAAAAATAAAGTGCACTTTCTGTTACAAACAAAAATGGATTTATTAAGTGATAATGGGAGCTATTGACGAAGCACAAATTATCTTACATCTGTAGTAACAAATGCAAAAGAGATATTTTCAGCAAGTGAGAGACATGAATCAGTAAATATTTCCACAGCTCCAAAGCTAAGTTCACTATGAAACTAAATTCTTCATTGTAATATGACCAGCCCAGAAATAAATGAATATATATTTTATATTTCTGCTATATACCAGCAGCATAAACAGGATAACCAACTCCATATTCCATAATAAAAAAGCTTACCCAAATGAGAAACTGAATCTATCTCAAGAAAAGTTTAAGAAGCAGACTTACCATAAATGCAGAAAGTATAGTTGCAAAAGATGCACCAATGAAACCTTCCCATGTTTTCTTTGGAGACAGTTTGATCAATGGTGTTCTCCCAAAAAAGAAACCAAAGAAGTATGCAGCAACATCATTGACAACAATAAGAGAAGCAGGCAACAGAAACCTGTATTCGTCCAAAATCAGCCACAAAATGGAAATCAACCAACTAAATTACTTAAACAAGAAGGAGAAAAAAAATCAAAGAAAATTCTTGTGCTCCCTAAACCGAAAAAAAAAAGAAACAAATAAAAAGGGCACATGCTAAGCTGCTATTCATGCTCATGCAGTAGATGCCATCGATTGTCACTTAATATATAGACCAAGTTCCAATGATGACTTTCGACTGATTAATCACAAAGTTTGTTCCTTAGTATAACCTTATGCAAACAACAAGTACAATTTGCTCTTTCAAGCATAAATTATCCAGAATCCTTCCACAAGTGGTTAAATTAATGGTTTCAACAGTGGGCTTAAATGACTTGGTCCATAAGACAACTGCTCACCCTCCTATTTGATCTGACAAAAGAGTTCTTGATGTTTAAAATTGTGCTTAGTGACTATAGTAAGTCATTTACAAGTTGTAAACATATATAATTCAAAGCCATGATAGAACTTGAATAAATTCCTTAAAATTTAGAGACACAAGAAATGCTAATACACAACTTTGTAAATAATATGAATTGGTCATACTTTGGAGATGTTAGATGACGAGCCTTCGTATACAGAAAGGGCTCTTCACGACCTGTAAGACAAGAACTCGAGTTACACAAACTCTCCCTCATTTTCTAGAGGTTAAGGCTGTGTACATTAATCCTCTCTAGAGCCTGAATTAGTGAAACCCTGGTGTATTGAGTTTGTCCGTCTATGCTTTAAAGATGTTCTATCAATCCAATAATTGTAAGCATCTTCGAAATGTTATCTCAAATTCATGGGTATATGAAACTTTCATTTCTTCATGGATAAGTATCAAAATAAGTCAATATTTTGTATTAGTCTACAATAAGTAGTTCTCATGTAGTAAACATATGTAACTGTAAGCCTGAAAATAACTTGAGCTGTCTGGTTAAAACTTATATAGATCCAACAAGAGATGATCAATCTTTTCTTAAAATTTAGAGTCAAAGTGCCACGCAATTTCAATAATAATATGCATGTACCAGGCATTAAAGATGTCCTATCAGTCCAATAGTTGTAAGCACCGATACAAATGTTAGCTCAAATTTCATTTGGTAGATCAAGTTATTAATCTTAATGGCTAACAAAACGAGAAGCCCATGATTTATTTAATATTGAAGAGTGCATGTAGTTTATTATAGTTATACCATCATAAAATAATTGATCTACTGTGTACAATCATGGAAGTTGAGGACATATTGTCATATATCATCTCTATGTCTCATGCTTGTGATCTGGTACCCAGCATGAAAGCCCTATACTACTACACAACAGCTGCATGATAATTTCAACACTGACTTTAAGTGATGAAACTAATTATGGAGTTATACGTCACTTCATGAATTTCAATGAAATTAAAAAATGAGTTAGCGTAAAAATTTCTAGATGCTATCTGCTACTTCTTATATTTGCTTTCTGAGCCTTATCACCAAATTCTCCAAGTGTATCCTGCATCATCAGACATTGCCAATTATCACATAAAAATGAACAACTGGTTGTGACTTATCACTGAATAAAAAAAAAGAAAAATTATGTGGACCTGACAAATGAGCATAGATTTATACAACCTTAAGTACAATAGAAATACCTTTTCTTTCTCCCAGGAGAAAGCTAACAGATTTTAATGCAATAATCTTAAGAACAATAAAATTAGGTGCACGTTAATCCAAAGTAAACTAACAGTATCATTAATGCATCCAAACTTAACAGTATCATTAGTGCATCCAACATAACGTTGAAGCCATTGTTATTGGAAATTTCACTTAGATAATAAATAAAAGAGTGTCATTGTGAAAGTTATTAGTACCAAGTATTGATATACTTCAAATATACAAAAACAACTTAAGTAATTAAAATTCAAACACAGTAAAAAAAATGCGATTATTAATTGTGCATGTTACCAGAAAATTCCTTCAAAAATATTTGCAACTGTGAAGGAGGATTGTGCAAACACTAGAAGAAGTATCATGTGAGTCCATGCATATTGGCCAAATTGATACTTGTATCTCCTCTTCTTTAATGTAAGAATGAACCACATAAAACCTAAGAAAAATATAAAAACACTACGTGAGTTCAAACTTAACATAATGTTATTGACTCTCAGATAATCACATATAAATGATAAACTTTAGGAAAACAACTATTCTAAATTTACCATACAAGAATGATAGCAACATAGGGTTTTTAAAGAGAAAATGCAATTTTTCTGTCTATTAAATTAAAAGGTCACTCTCCCATACATAATTTGAACATATGATATACAAAATTAACCAACCTGCTATATATAGGAAGTAGCATATAAACATCTGATATTTGATAAGCCCATTGACGACCTGATATAACGGTTTATCTGAAGCTACTGTGTTCACAAGCTGTTGGCTAACAAAACGTCCATAAGCAAACAACATTGCAGTGAAGAAAAAATACCTGCACCCATACATCCATGAATAAGGTTGACTCATAAGCCAAAAGGAAATATATGAAACAATTCTTGATGATGACAAGAAAACATGCCATCTTAAGAAATATTTTGAATACCTGGTTGGTACAGCACATACAGATCGGTGTTAATCAGTCCGATAAAGGACCTATATCAGACCATATGGTCTAGCACCAGTCAGGGTTTTTGTTTTTTGTTGCTTTTCAGTTGTTACAGATCAGTATACCACCTGATATACTGATAATGTATTGGTCTCATAGATTATCGAAACCAGTACAGGTTTGAAATTCAAACTTTGACCACAAGTTCCAACATTATCTCTCACAAAATATTAGGCACATACCAATTCAAAAGTCTGAACCCCGGCAGTTGTCTATCTTCATTAACTTGTTTCCGTAAGTTGAACAATTCCCGTGCCATGAAAATTTGGATTCCCACAATTAAACCACAAATATAAAGATGTCCCATATAGACAACCAACGAAAACCCAAGCAGCATCCACAAAGATGAACGTGCCCGAACAAACATTGATTTATACTTGTTTTGATCATTGACAAGTAAATTAGCACCACCAGGACCATTGATATCAGGAGTAGCCTGTAAAACAAAAAGAAAAAGAAATAATACTGACCAGATCTCCTGGTGAAAGAGGATGTCAAATCACAGAAGCATCATTATCCTAATATGAAAAGAAAGGTACGAAGCAGATAGAAACACTTAACAGTTGCATACTTGCATTAAGACCGAGCACTGTGACTGGTTCATTTTCGTAGAAAAGAGTTTAAAAGAATAGATCTCTAAGTTTCACCCAAGAATACTAGAACACTGCCTATTACCTTCTCCCCAAGGCAAGACGATAGAAAAATGATTTGAAGAACAAAGTTTTCAAACCAAAGATATTGAGCCAGTAGCTTTTGCAAATTAAAGTTTAGATTAACTCATTTATTGTATATGCTAAAATTGTATTATAAAGATGACTCACAGTGCTGATTCCTGAAATGTCAAGTGACAATTAGAGAATCAACCACTCCAGTAAACTAAAAAAGTTTTGCATTTCTGAAATACTGAGCTGGTAATGACAAACTGACACCGACTGGTTGTTAGTACTTTAAGTAACAAACCTCTGTTGAATGCCTACGATGTCGAACCCTGCCTGAATGATTTCGTTGAAGTATGTTCATGGTGTTCTCTCTCTGCATGTTTGCCATGATCTTCTATGTATTATCATACCCAAAACTGCAGAAATCAGGTTGATGAAGTACCTGGTCAAAAAGTTGTTTTGCATAATCAATAAAAGAGAAGCAATTGTCTGCCTCATCAACACAATAAAGAAACCAAAATTAAAAACAACATATAGAAAATATTTCAGAAGCCTCTCTCTGCAGTCACATCAACAACAGCATAATAACCAATAAACAATCTCTAACTAAATGTCATTTCCAAAAAAAATCCGAGATAGCAACAATTGCAAACAATGTATTACTTGTTTTCGAAAGATGTACTTTGCCTTAGTACAATAGTAAAACTGCTCCTTACAATCTGAATGACCAGCCTTTGAGTCAAGGAAACTACCATTCTATTGGTAGGGATAAGACTACATAAATTGAGCCTCATCAAACTTAACTTTGGTGGGAGCCGCATGCACTAGGCCCGTGCATTTTATTGATCAATAAAAAAGTGCACTGACAAGCAAAAGGAAAAAAATAACATCAATAACTACATTACTTTATTGAGAAAGAATGTGATGGAGATCCAATAATATAATGAGAATACCCCCCAAAAGATAAGAAAGAAAGATATTGGAATAACACAGATTTTAAAGTGCAATAAATGAAGATCCAAGATTAGGGTAACACAATGCAGTTCAGTAGCAGGTAGTATTTGGACCTCAAATTAAACTAATCTATCCACTGAAATTTTAAGACACTAGAGCAAAGTACATACCAACTAGGACTCGAACCGAAACATTCCAAGTCTCAAAAAAAGCCTAAAAAAGTCTGAAAAAAGAAAACAGAAACTTCTTGGTTCAGAGCCCATACCACCCTGTACCAGGTGGTACCAACCCTGTACCAAGCGGCACAGGGCTTGTACCACCCCGTACAGGTCCAGGTGTACCACCTGGTTTACACTGGTCCATGTACCGGTAACCTATGGAATCAGCAGTAAATACTGCTTGTATCGTACCATACTAGGCAGTATTGCAAACCTTGCACTAGAGGTCACTGAGATGGGGCAAGTGAACCCAGTATTTATGGGGATTAGGCATTCATGTATGCATACAAGTCAAGTTGAATACAGATGCTCAGTGCATCCAACTAAACAACAACTTAACATTCCTGTTCATAACAGATTTTCAAGAGATGGCCTACCTTAAGAGTAAAGACATCGAAAAACCTGCAAACATTATGACACTGATATCAGAAACTGTGAGTTTGTAACCATCCAAAAGATTATGATTGAATCCCAAATTACAAAATTCACAGTTTTTGTTTTCTTCACAGAATCAACAATCCTTGGCACCACACGGAGATATTAGCTTAATATGAATTGAAAAGCCATAGGACTTCAAGCATCTAATCAAAACTAGAAAAAATATGGAAAGCACTCACTATTCTATCCATTTGCAGATGCAGTTCCATGTTACATGGTTGACAAAGAAGCCAGTAATTAAAAAGTGCAAGCAGCATGCAGTCATTTGGTCAGGGCAAAGGTTATGCGCATAATTTATTTCACAATGTCTTTGAAGCACTTGAAATAAAGTATAGATAACAAAATTCATAATGAAAACTGAAGCAATGTAGTAGGAAAATGAGGGCCATTATGTGGCATGAATGGAAGCAAAACAGCATTAGGGAGAAGAAACTATATCAGATAAATTTAAGCATGACCATCAAGACCAAGATGTTATCAAAATCACGACGACCTAAAAACATCAGTGACAACGAAAACAATAACAATATGATGTAAGGTTCAAACTATTTGGATTTGATAACATGGATCTTCTCTTACCAATAGTTTATGTTGAAATAATATCAAATGTCAAAATGCAAACCAACAGATCTCTTTCAATATTTCCAAGATGTTCCTCTGCTTCTCCTTACACTATTGATCTTAAATATTTGATTCGCCTAACCAGTGCATACACAGACCTGCTTTAAGCAATTGCATACCAGCTTAAACAGTTCTTGCTCATTTTAGACAATTACAATACCTTTAATTGGTAATGAATGGAACTATTTCTTTATTAACTTTTTTCTCATAACCAAGTCATCCATATCAGCCTCCTTACCTTAGCAACACTAACTTTAAGTATTGTTTCCATACCTAGTAAAATACTAATAAGCTTAGTTCGTGAAATGTAACTGTACTTGCAACTGAATTTTCTTTTTAATCCAAAAGGCACATGGCAATTAAACAATACTCTTGATGCTGTACTTTAACTATCCCGATGTATCTCCATATATAATGTCTTCAACAATCTTCCCTCATTACGAATGGTAAATCCAAGATTTCTAAATCTTTTAATTTCTGAAACATCTTGTCCATTTATTTTATCTTTCCTCTCAATTTTCTCTTTCCATTTGCTTTGGAACTTGAACATGGTTTTATTCCTACTTAGTCCGGTCATTACTTTAATATTTGTCTTCCTAACTCAAGTTTAGTTCAAAATTGACCACATTATTTTCAATCAATTAATACTATTAGCAAACAATGGAAGTTTATCCTGGAAATCTCGATCAAGTTCATCCATTGTCAGGAACTCTTAGATAGTGAAAAGCCACCCACTATTCAAGCTAGTAACAACTCTATCAAGCAAATGTGTTATCATATCAATATAACTACTAGATATTCTTTCCTCTTCCAAAACCCACCGCATAATACCTCATAAATACTACTATAAAGGTTTCCTATGTCAATGAAAAGTAACAGCGATCACCTTCAGATCTTATTTCTCATAATTAATAGGGAAAAAAGCTTTCCCTCAAAAAGAAAACACTCTTGTTCTGTTCGTTATCCTACATTTATCAGAAACAGAATCTAGATGCACATTCCGCATCAGAAAAAGATCAGGTATGACTCCTCAACAGTACAAGGAAAGCACTGAATGTCCGAGGTACTACGTGACGAGAAACAAGATGGCAAACCCTAAGAACGTAATGTGCGTCGGAAGAATTTATTGTATAGGCTTGCTGTTTTTAGCTAACCCAACATCCAGAGAAGCACAAATCCAAATTCTTGCAGCCAATATAAGCCTACAATTCTTGGCGGCAGAACACGCACATATTTTTGGTCGTAGAAGCTTAAATCTCAACCTGGATACCTCGGATTCGAGTTGGATCGATCGCACCGTAGAAGCGGAAGCAGAAACCAAGATAGATTGGAGAATAAGTTGGTGTACCTCGTGCGCCTTGTTACGCGGCGGCAGCGGCGGAGAGGATTACGGCGACACCATATCGAGAGGGCTCGAAAAGATTGGAGAGAGAGAGAGAGAGAAGGAATCGATGAGGAGACCGGTGGTTATTCGGCGAAGCAGAGCGGTGCGAGAGGTCCGTACATTGAACAACGGGTTCTTGATCCCACGGCCACGATCGCATCAAGAAAACGAGATGGGGGGAGTAGTCGGAACGGAGGGGCCCCTCCACGATCGCGGAGGGATTCAAGGAGGGAAGGAGGGCGGTGAAAGGGTGGGGAGGGGGAAGTTGGGCGGAACCAACGGCTGTGATCGCATCAAGAGACGAGGTGCGGTGAAGCAGAGTGGAATTCACGGCCGTGATCGCATCAAGAAAACGATCACGAAGTTTCATGCAGCGAGGAGGAATAAACCGTTTTATTACAATTATTTTTATTTATCTTCGTATATAATAGTAATATATATTATTATTGTTATTAATTGAAGGAAATAATTATTGTAGAATCCTAAAAATAATGAATTTTCTTTGATAAATTATAAGTCATATACCATTTTTTAGCAACAATAATAATAATTAGTTGATTGCCTAATAAAATTTTATTTGCAGATTTAACTATTTATTTTTAATTTTTAAAAAATCTAATATCATTTATCACAATCCGATCAAATAGGATAACATGAATACAAATATGTTGATTCCCAGTCAATGTATCATTGTGCTTATCCTTGAGGATGTGACTTCCATGAACAAGAAGGTTATACAGCATCTCTGTGAATCTCACAACTGATCTCAATCAAGTACTTAATATTTTGTTTCGTGGAGTGAGAACTCAAAAGTCTTCGCTACTGTGTTTTATTTTGGGGGCATTGCCAATCTGTCAGGAATCATTCCTACCTCCATCCGTGTGTATAAGATCTACATGCTTTCCCATCTTCCACACACCAACACATTCTCTCTCTCTCTCTCTCTCTCTCTGGGGAGCCATGCTGAGGGCTCTAATGGCTGTTGCCATAATGGCAGCAATGGCTGGATTTGCAAGGGGGAGGAACTATGTTGTAGGAGGTCTAACAGGTGGATGGGATCTACGCACTAACTACACTCTTTGGGCTTCAACCAAGACATTCTACCCTGGTGATACATTGAGTAAGTCCTCTTCTGTTTCCCTTTCTCTTCATCTTTTCTTGTTCTCCATCTCCTCTTCTTTGTAAGGTGTCAGTTCACCATGCGTTACATTCATTATATTCATATATATATGAAGAAAGATATCACGTATAAGTAAATGCAGTACGTGCATTGCAACTGCAATAACTTCGCCTGTGTTCTTCTTCTTGGCATGCAGCCTTCCTGTATGGATCGAGCCACGACGTGTTGGAGGTGACGAGCGTCGCCTACGGCTCGTGCGGGACGCCAAGCAATCCGATATCGTCGGACAAAAGCGGGAACACCACCGTCGCGCTGAAGGCCGCAGGGACGCGGTACTTCATCTGCGGGACGGCGGGGCACTGCAGGAGCGGGATGAAGATGGTCGTCCGCGTAGCTTCGTCGGGCTCGCCGCCGCCCTCCCCGCTACCGGACTTCCCGCCCGACGGACCCGCCGATCCGCCGTCGCTGCCGTTTCCGCCCTTGTCTCTTTCGCCGCCGGCTCCGATGGGAGCGGCGGGCGGGGCCTGCGTGCATGCCAAGGTTGCTGCAGATCTCGGGATCGGGATCTCGATGATGATGGCGATGGTGGTGGTGGCGGCGGCGCTTTGAGCTCTGTGGAGAAAGATGGAGAGAGAGAAATAGACGCCATTATACTGGTTTTGGATTCATTTGATTACTTTCTACATTTGTTCTGATCTCGGGATGAAACGTATTCACAGATTACAGGTTGGCTTCTCTTTTCTTTGAATTGGAATCAGACTTGTAGAGTTAGCTTTCTTCCCATGAGCTGACCAACTCTTAAGTCAACTCAAAGCTTAGTGTCAGCATATTACTACAAGCATGATAACACCTCGTGGATTGAAATATAAATATGCTCATCACATGGATATGAATTGCCCAACTCATATCCTCGATGTAGGGTTGCATGTTCATGGCACGTTCTTCGCATATATATATGTTGACGCATCAAAACAAGCGCACATCATTGCATGATGAGCTTCGTACTCTTCTAATATTTATTTGATAGAAAAATCAAGAGTAATCTAAAGAGTTATTTGTCATTATTTTTTGTCAAAAATAATGAAAAGATCAAATAGCATTCATTAAAGTGAAGAACATGATTCATTGTAATGACTTCAAAGTAGACAATGAAAAAAGAACTCAGCAGTTTGACTTGTGTAGATGCATACAAAACAATCACAGATCAAACAAAAACATCAGCAGCTTAAGTATAATCCCAAAATGCATCAAGGAAGTTTCACAATCTTTTTTCCACATTAGAATGGGGAATCAAGACAAGATATAGGTAGCACATCAATGACAAATAGAATTGTGTTCTGGCAAAAAAAAGTCTCCAAATCAGATAAGCCTCCACATCAATGATTCAACATGAAACCAAATATAACTCATATAGCATCAGCTACAATAAGCCACTCAGCTTGATCTCCCGGTTGCTTAAGCAACAGGTGAACATTTATCTGCATCCTGTGATGTATCGACATCAGAAGGCGGCATATATTGCCACATCGGGAACCCGGGGAAGCCGATGATCGGGACCATGAGCTTGTGTCCGGCAGCTTGCCCTTGGGCTCCATAAGGGGTTGGTACTAAAGGTGGCTGAGGCACATAGCTTGATCTGGCATTCAAGAGCTTTACTTGCTGCTCCAGACTCCCCCTCTCGGCCTTTAGCTTCTGCTTCTCATCACGAAGCTCATTCTTCTCAGCCTGCAGAGCAGCACACTCCCATTAATGAGATGGCAATGGAGTTAACTAGAAGATGTAGCCTTTTGTTCTAAGAAAACACATTTTAGAAAGAATATTTCTACTGGAGAAAATTGTGACGGGTAATTTCATGCAAGACTCCTTTTTTTATTAAGATTTTGTAGTGAATCCACTAATATGTTAATCTTAAGAAGACCATACCATGTTACACGTTGGAAGTCGAAAACTTCTTTTCTTCACTTTTTCTTTACCATTGAAACCGCGTATGTTATTAAAAACAGCTATGGTCTTTCTTCTTTCTTGAGCATTTTATTCTTTCTTGTCCACATTGGTGGGTTGGTGGGAACTTCATACACTAGATCCCATTCGTAAATATCAACAGCATATCATCCAAAGAATTTGGATATACACTCATCTCAACCTTGTTGAAATTAAGGAATTTAAGTGAAAAGAAAAGAAAGAGGCAACTAACAAACTATAGTTGAATACTAATTAGATTTCACAATCTACAGGTACAGATATCTTAGTATTGACAGCACACACAAGCATAGAGCTAAGTGTAAAATGAAAGAAAGACATACCTTCAATTCTTTTATTTTCTCCTGGAGACTTTCATTTGATTCTTTTAGCTTCTGTGCTTCATTGCGCAGTTGAGTCACCAAACGAGCAGCATCACTTAAAATAGCTGCCTTGTCCATCTTTGGTGGGTTCCCAGGATCAAGAAGAGAGTTCAGTTCCAAGAACCTTTCATTACAAAAGATTGAAACTATGAAGGAGGATAAAACATAATATAAGTACTAAGCATGTACAAATAAGGAAAATTTACCTATCATTTAACCTTTCCCTTCTCATCTTCTCCCTACAGGCTTTGGAGGCTGGTTTACTGCAGGATTCTGCTCTGGAACTGCAACCCATGAATGATTCAAACTTACAAAAGTGACACACAATTCTGTATATAAAGTAATACTATAAGGATCCTAAATCTTGATCTTTAAGCACAAGGACTCAAACCGCTTTGCAGAGCCTGGTTCTTTCAGACCATCAGAATTTACAAAGGAGCTATCAATTTCCACACTGGCAAAAGAAAGATTCATGTAAGAAGCTGTGAAAAAAAAAAGGATAACATAAAGAAGAAGATACAACATAATTAAAAGAAAAATATATCTAACGAAGCTAGGCAAAACAATGAAAATCAGTACAAATGCAAATTTCAGTCCGAGATAATAGCTGGTACATATTAACACACATCATAGGCATGTAATAGCAAACGCAAATGTTTGTCATATGGGTTTTAGCATAAAGAATGAGAAGGTTATCATATTGCAAAACTTTTAAATGTCCTAAATAATGTTTGGATCAAATTAAATGATTTAGAAGAAGTGACCAAATTAATCTTCGGTCATAAAATCAAAGCCATGATTAAATGATTTAGCAGATTTTTGCCCTTGATCAATGCATTAATAAAAAGTATGAACCTAAGGAATCATCATATAAATCACTGATAAAAGAACCACACCAACAAGTCAGTTATCCTAATAAAAAGCAAATAATATCCAAACATCAAAAAAGAATCATCATGCCTGAATGCTGAATCAGATGCTAGATGGATTGGCCTTTAAGATGAAAGAATTCATTTATTGCATAATGGATGTAGGATCACATTACAGGGACCAGGAAAAGTGGAAAAAGGTCACAAAAATATGGAAGAGATGAGCTGTTCATATGGTGTGGGAAAATCAGAGATTTTGATGGTTCTTTCTCAACATCAGAGAGGTTTTCTTTTTCTTGAATAGAACAATGGAAATTTTGACATTAGTTTCATCCCAAAATATTGGTCATCCTCCCCATTCACTCATCGTGATATAAATGTATTTAGACAGTTGTCTAAATGCATTTTGCACCCAATTGAAGCCACAAGGATCTCCATGCCAAGAATGTAGTTAATCACAACAAATATGAAAAAGAAAAGATATCAAAACAAGAAGTCAAAATATTAAAGAAAAAAGAGTTCTCCAACAATATTTCAGTAGGGATACGCAAACATAAAAGGTGTTTCAAATAACCACTAGAAGACCACTTGATAAACTTAACCTTAGAACATGAACTGATTATTTCCAATATGTCACCTACTGCCATATCTTGAGCTTTAGATAACTATGTCTGAATAAAACCCAAAAAGTGGTACAGTTTAGTCTGGGATGAAAGCTGAAGGGAAAACAAAAAATTTTGACCTTTTGTTTATTTAAGAAAATTAACATTACTACGAGGCAAGATAGACCATTTTGTCCACACTTTAGCCGATGCATCAACATAACTCATTGTAGATAATTCTGCAAGAATATTTGCCCCAAGGAATAAGATAACCATCCAATTGAAAACTTCCTTCTTGAAGGCTGTGCTATGTCACCATAAACTCATATAAAGATTTCACATAGTTAAGCTTGTCGCTCTCCAACACTTAGTCGCTTTCTATTAATCAGAAACAGAGATACGAGTAAGCTTTGGCATAGGTCAGAGCTTCCAAAGATTAAAAGTATACCTTATTTCTTTTGTTGCAAGTGATGTAAACTAAGTTTTTCAATAACATTCCAATGCTGAGAAATGACATACTATACAGATTGCAGATCCCTAAAAGGGTTTTGATATTTCAAGATTCATGAATGGAGCACCCAATTGAAGCCTCAAGGAACTCCATGCCAAGAACATAGTTAACTGCTACAAATATGTCTAAGAAAAGAGATCAAAGCAGGATGTCAAAATAATTAAGAAGAAGAAATTCACCAACAATGCCTCAGTAAGGATATGCAAAGATAAATGTGTTTCAAACAACCAATGGAAGACCACTCGGCAAACTTAACCTTAGAACATGAACTGCTTCTTTCCAATATGTCTCCTGCTATCAGATCTTGAGCTTTAGATAATTATGTACCAACAGAAACAAAAAATCTTGGTACAATTTAGTCTGAGATGAAAGGTGAAACAAAAAATAAACAAATTTGACCATTTGTTATTTAAGATTATTAACAATATTATTCTATTTTTAGTTTTGCAAAAAATATTTGCCCCAAGGAATAAGATTGTCATCCAATTAAAGACTTTGTTTTTGATAATTAAGCTATGTTACCATAGAATCATATAAAGTTTTCACATAGTTAAGCTTGACACTCTCCAACACCTAGCCGCTGTCTATTAAACAGAAAATAGAATCCAAGCCAGGTTTGGCATGGATCACAGCTTCAAAAGATTGAGAGTATATCTTTGCTCGATGTCACCAGATACTGAGCCTTAACCGTGTGGGTTGGATTCCAATTGGATCGACAATTAAAGATGTAAAACCAACACTCATCTCTGTTTGATTAAATGCCATGTTTATTCTTTTCTCCAGATGAATATATAATTATTCTGACTAAATATGTGCTTTGGAGTTCCAATATGAGTTTTCATGCAAGGACTTTCCGTTCATACAAAAATTTTATTTTCATCATCATCATCAGAGGGAAGTTATCAGTTGGATTGAAATTACATTTGAGATTTTTAATCATGTCCAAAACTCCTCTTCAGTGTGCTATAGTATATACTAGGACAATCATATTCGTTTAGACATACCATGGTCACTCCCTTGATCCTAGTTAGGAACATAAAATGGAGGAAAAGAATTATAGTGAGAAAAATCGCAGCACATAATCACAAATAGGAAATCTTTTCTCTAACCATACTAACATAAATTTGGAACTCATGAAAAGCACCAAGAAAGAATTTTCAATGGATAAATTACCTCATCCTACACCATTAAAGATCAAATATTATGGTCAGTCCACTACGCCTTACATAATAACAAGTACACTGCAAATTGATATCATTACTACCAAAACACATCTTGCTTAGCACCAGCATATTTAGATGACAAGGACAAACAAAAAGGTTCTAGAACAGCGTATTATCCTAGACCACAGTAAGAAACCTAGGTTCTGACCAGTACCATACCAACAAATTTGTTTGCAATCAAGTAAAAACACAGTGAAAGATCGATCTGAATGATGAAGCAGCTCAGACCATGCATGATCGTTTGGTAAATTGATTAGTCTCCTTTCAGACCACAATAAATTCTAGCAAGCAACTACAAATGATTTCCCCACAAAACCTAAATGGTTCTCATAATACATATGTCCAAATTATTCACAATTTATGCACGAGTGAGTCTATAATCCGAAAACATGCAACTAACAGAGACAAACTACTATAAAGGATCAAGAATGACCATTCGAAGTAGAGTCAGGACGCCTCAGCAGCAGCATCAAGCACTAAATTAAAGAAATCCCCATTCGACCAAACAAGAAAAAGAAATTTCAGATTTTTCGAAGCTAAAAAGGAGGGGACCCAACACGCGAAGAGATCGAGCAACGGGTGGACAAAAAGAATCCCTAGAATCCGCTTCAAATTACCTGACACTGGAGGCTGGGTCGAAGCCCTGAGGGTTCCAACCGAAATCGGCCCCGGCATCGGGGATGTCATCGATCAAGGAGCAATCCAAGAACCAATTAGGGTTTTCGGTGGAGCCCATTCTCCAAACCGTCGCCGGCAACCTAAACTTCTCCGGCCGGGAGCCGTGGGAGAATTTCGATATCGATCCGCCGTCGGGCCAATTATTCGCGGCCCCTTTACTTCGTCGTCGTCTTGTGGTCTGAGAAGAACGTAAAAAACAGGCTGTTTTCTTTATTTAGGGCTCGTTTAGAGCGAGGATTGGGTGGGGGATTACGTGGCCGACGGAGTTGCGCGGAACCCTATCCAATAGGATTTCTGGGCCCACCGCCCACCACATGCCTTGGAATAATCAACCAAATGGAATCGACTTTTTTTTCGTGGTGGCAAATAAATATTACCAAATGAGATAATAATTGTAGATTGTGCAGAAAAATAATTTTTTTTAATTTTTCGGGATGATACAGCTTTTTAAAATATTTAAATCATTATATCCTATTTTTAATATTCTAAAATACTTATTAAAAATGTTGCCATTTTTTCCTAAATCTAATTTTTTTTCCATTAACTTTAATAGTATTTGTGGATTGGTTTTTATCCACAAAACATTGTATAGTATTCTAAAAACACTATATAATATTTTTTTCAAAAATATAATGCAACAATATATTTTTTAAAATTATATAATGTTTTTGATGTCACAGTATTTTTGAAACAAAAATATTATATAGAATTTAAAAAATATATATACAGCTTTTTTTGGATTTGGACAGAAAATTTTATATAATAACAGGAAAATCTTTTGGATTTGGACCCAAAAAAAATACTACGAACAGCTTTTGAAAAATAATTCTAAAAAAATCAAAAAATTGATCTGAAAATCTTTTGCCATTCACTTGCTTTATGACAAATCTTTCTACTTTTGGGCAAAAAGATGACGTTGACAGAATGAATGACATCATGATTACAAAGAATACAGCAATAATTGCCATCTACGATTCCATCATGTAGAGTTATAAACCAAACGACCATCAAATGTGGGAACAATTGCTGACATCCTATAACAATTCTTTCTACTTTTGGGCCATATAAGATGACTTCAACAGAACAATAATAGTCAATCTTGTAGACCAAAACATGGTTGAAAACAATATCTCGAGTTAATAGTCGTTGTTAGCAAACACACGTAGACACTCCAATCTGCGTACAACCTCAACTTCACATGCTACAAACCCAACCCACACCAGATGATCAATTGCAATCCCTTAGTGTACAGACTTACAGTGACAATGTCAGATCCGTATTGATCATTAAATAATCACGATAATGAGGGGTTATCGAAGACGATCACAGGCCTCAGCCGTAGCTCAATCGAGAATCCAAAAGAGGCCGCGACTGGGTCTGTCGTCGGGGAATGCCAATTTCGCATGAGTTAACCCTGGCGGCGAAACGAAGTGAGCAGATGGACTCCCCGGCTGAGGATGATTCCGGCGAGATATTGACGAACATTAGTGTCTTCGAGTCTCCACCAAGACAAGGCTATATTACACAGAAAGCAATTTGATAGTTAACAGGCATAAAAGATGGAAAGGTTTGTAATAAGGACATGCAGACCCGGAGGAACATTGCATACCTGCAGAAGATACGTTAGCTTGGAGTTCCTAAATGGCACATGGTCTTCTTTCTTCGCGATCGCAGCGATTACATCACTCAAGGCAGATAAACTTTTATTGATTGCCTACGTTAAAAGTGGGGAAAAGCAATTCAATGAACAGTTTCACAAATCACACACCATTGTTTAATTGGAGTAATACTACCTGTGTTTCTTTTAGGCGATCTCCGGTGGCACCACTTCTTGCTAGGCGCTCGCTTCCAGCGAGATCTATTAAGTTTAGGACACCTTGAACCTGTTGTTCTGTGCTCTGGAATGAAATCACAAGAATTTATGTCGGATGGCAAAACAGATTCAACAATATTAAGATCAATCGGTTGATCACCTCATTGACACCAAATATACGCAAGGTGAAGACAAAATGACTTCTCGAGGACTGTTCGTTCATGTGTGTCCTACCCACAGATCTGGCCAAGGAATTCAACAGTCTATTAGTATGCCGGAAAATTATTTCATTGAAATAGATAAGACAAAACAGATATAGATCCATATTGATGTAAGTGAACACAAGCCAATAAGGAAGACTGCTAATCCCATGCTTCCAGTATCACTTTTCTTTGATAGTTCTGATATGGTTGATAAAGTTTGATGCAGCAGTCTTTATTTTGTAGCTTAAAATACGTTTGCATTTAATTATAAACCAAAAACTAACACCACATAGAGATTGGTTAACCTCCAATGTTCAAAGTTAGTTATCCTCAGATTTGCTAGACAATATGAGATTCACCGCTACTTCCAAAGCTAAGAAAGTTTCTTTTCATGACTGATACAAAGTACTTCGATCTAGCTACTCCGGACAAGTATATCTTGTGTGAAAAGATCAAGCCTAATACGAACAGTAAATAGTTCTGTGCAGATATTCACCAAATAATATTGAAAAAAGTCTAAGCTATCGAGTCCATTAAATCACTGCTGAAAAAAAAAACTGGACAGAAAAATGACTAATGGTTACCTGCTCTGTGCAGCCTGTTGTAGGAGAAAAGACACCTCCTTGATACTGCATACATCTACGATGGTAAGGTCAGATACAATTGTATTTCCACCAGAATCATGTTTGATTGAATATTGTTTGTTAACAGCAGCATTTGCCTCTAGGCTGCTTGGCCGACCTGGTGATAACAAGTCACGAATTGCCTCATTGTAAATCTCCAGCATGGAAGCCTGCAAAAATGGATGGGGAATAAGCAAACCGAATGTTATATGATAAGGCAAACTATTAAGAACAGAAGTTTACCTGCATTTTGTACTTCCAACCTTGACATTGTAATGATTGGCTAGTTTCAAACACCTGCTCCAAAGAACGGGGTATAAGCCCTTTCTGTTCTTGAATTTCTGGGTTCCCCATCATAGTGAATGTTTTACCAGAACCAGTTTGCCCATAAGCAAAAATGCAAACCTGCCATTTGTGATAGTAAGTATTTTTAGATAAACGAACAACCCAAAAAAATGGCAAGATCTAATAATACCTGTCCCAAACATACAATAAACTCACAAGAGTTAGGTGATTTAATTCTTACAAGCATTAGCTAGCCAAATAATTGAAACAGAATACAAAGAAAGTTTAGTTAAACAGTATGTCAACAGACAATTAATAGAGAGCAAAAGATTACTCTTGACAACACTGAATTGGGGGTGATGCAGCAAGAAAAGGTGTCATTTTCAGTTATGAACATAAAAAAAACAAGATCAAATGATTCGTTAAACCACCTTGTACCCATCGAGTGCACTCTGCACCAGCTGTGAGATTTCAAAAAACACATCTTCTTGTGAAGCTTCATGATTGAATACTTTATCAAAAGTGAAAGAGTATTTCTGAGCTGCTAACAAGATAATTGACATGGTCAGTGTCTCATGACACTAGAAATAGCTATAAAACAACAGGCATAATCTAAATATAGTATCTTAAAAGACTGATACAGAAACATATCCATACTACTATGCATCAAGTCGATGCCCCGGCCTGCAGTTTCCATTGAGGTTGGATAAGAAACCACGGCTCCATCTGTGCCACTAGAATCATTGTCAGGTAAAACTGGGCGAACTCTACAGAAGACTCGAATATTTCCCTTAAGTTCCTGCAACAGCATATAGTCTTAGCATCCAAAACACTTAGCAAATTCGATATAAGAAAACTAAAAGTACCAGTATAGTATTATGCAGTTTTTTTCGCAATTTCTCGGCTTCCAGAATTTGAAACTCAGCTTCCACAAGACGATTTTGCAAGTCATTTACAGTTTTCTTTTGTTCTTCATATTCAGACATTGTTTCAGTGGCTGTCATATCAGCTTGCTACAAAAAAATAATTAAAAAAAAGTCAAGACTGGATATTTGCAGCATTACAGAGTGAAGAGAAACAAATTTTGTGTAGAAAAGAACTACTCCCTTTTTCAAACAGAAATGCACTAAAACAATGTCAAAGAAAGGCATAAGCCAGATGACTGAATGAGTGACTACTACCAACCTTCAATTTCTCATTTGAAGCAGCAAGCTGGTGCTGCAATAGCCGTATTTGATCCCTTTGGGAAGCACAGGTCTCCTACATATCGTTATGAACAAAATAAGTGTTGTACACAAGTAACAAAAGATTTATTATGGCTAAGGTGCAAACAAACCTCTAGTGCAATTGTTTTTGTAGTTATCATATCCAAATCTTTCGAGGACTTCCCAGTAATTTCTTTAAACTTAGCAACTTCTTGAGTCAAACTCTGGACTTGTTCTAGTGAATGCTCACGATCATCCCTTACTTGCTGCAATTCACTTCTCAGGCAACTTATTTCTTTCATTAAATCCTCTTTCTGTTTAACTGCCACTTGTTGAGAAGACTGGCACAACAACCAAGTAACTGTGTCATGTAAGGAGAGATGGCACTAAGAGAAAAATATGCAAAATACTCAAGCTTGTCAAATAAGTTGGGTGAAAAAAATCTATGTAATCAAGTTTCTAAATTCTAATTAATACTATTTTCTCACGAGAAAAACCCTAGACCCAAGAACAGCTGGATGTTTATCCAGCAAAATGGATAAATTGCAACCAAGGCAGATCAAACCCATAGTGTCCCACGGGTCAGCGTCTCTACCAAAGAGGTGGCATTGTGTATCTCAATTTCAAGTATTTAAGACATCTAGTGTGTGTTCACCTCATGGAATTAAGGAAAAAAAATGTTAGCATAGCACTCTAGTAGGCCTCTCTAAGATGTAGCAAAGATCATATTAGGATCCTGCGGCTAATGAAAATTTAATGTTAAAAATGATGAGTTTGATATGTGGGTAAGACATTAAGTTACAATAGATCATTCAAATTGAAGAAATTGGAATCGATTAATATTATAATAAAGCACAAGTATTGCGGTGATACCCCAGTTTAGTCTCAGATCAGATATGAGAGACTGATTCATTTGTTTATAGGATTGGTGTGGGTCTACAATAATTAATTTGGACTTAAACATTTAAGTCATGTGGTTCTTGCTTATCAAGTTTAGATATCAGTTATCCAATCATCATGGATCATGACAAGTGATATCAATAATAGACTATTGAGCATGGTGAGAGATATTAGTGAGAAAGGCATACATGTGGATATGACATGATATATCACAGCATGAAGTGCACCAGACTAGTGTTTGATTCAGACCAAGACATCAAGTCTTAATTGGAGAAATATAACACCTCGATTTAGATAATACTCGATGACACTAGACCTATCAAGCCATTTAAACTTATAAGCCAATTAAATTAAGCATTTTGGACCACATGATCCTAGGCCTAAAATGTTAATGAAACAGTTCTCATTAAGTTGGATCATTCATATTACATTGCATAAGAAAGCTCGATGAAATAGCAAATAAATGGGAGACAAAAACCAAAAGTAACTTTATTTTATTAAAAATTGACTAAATAAACAACATAAAAACTTGTAAACCAAAAAAACAAAACTAAGATTATTTTTTTGGCTTCATTTCAGAAAAAAATAATAATAACAAAGCAACCCAACTACTAGTGAAATTAATAGGACTATATAATGCATGTCAACCGTATAAAGGCTGATACACATGAAGGCACATACTAAAAAACAAATAGCTACTTTCATATATTCTGTATAATCTTTGATCTTTAAGGCTGGTCCACTGCAAAGGATTTGCAATTGAAGAAAAAATAAATAATCCCTTCTGCCATAACAACATGCCTACATGATGAGTATGTGTTGAAGTAAAACATTAAAATGAAATTTTTAATCAAATATGGTGCATCATGCTTCGCCCATAAAACGACTAGATTGAGAATTGACTTGAAAGAGAACCCATACGTATTCCAAAGGACACACACACATGCACACATGCATGCAAGCATGAGGTAGCAGCCAACAGTATGATACAACCAAGCAAACAAACACCTAAATTCAATTGAACCACAAATATAAAATTCCACATCAAATGCATGACAAAACAAGAAAACAATAATAAGACTCACCCTAGAAGAATCCAACTGACTTTTGAGTGAATTTATGTGATCCCTTAGACCAGATAAGTTTTCCATTATAGCACTCTTCTCATTCTGCAACCTTGAGATGGTCTCACCATTTTGCAAAGCATCAGCTTGAAGATTGCTGTTGTACAGCTGCAAACTGGCATTGTATTCCTGCAATCTCTTATTGTTGTCTTGGACAATTTTTAACTGGCATGGAAACAATAATTGTTAAAACGGATCTTCATGAAAAAGTATTGCAGGTCCAACTTGAGTGATTAACTACCTGATCATTAAGCCGACCAGTCTCTTGGCTGACTCTTTCAAGGTCTTGAGACAGAGCTGCACGTGAACTTTCAATAGCAATTCGCGCATCGCTTTCATCCTCATAAGTTTTAATGGCAGCCTGCATTGTTTCAGAAGATCCAATCAGGCAAACGGGCAATAATCAAATATTAGGATTATACTTCCAAAAGCTCCCACCAGTTTATCTGCTGCTTCCTTTTTAAATCTCTCCTGCAATGATTCACACTCTCTCTTTAACTCCTCGATTGTTGCCTCCAGCTCAGTTACTTTTGCCCTCATCTGGTTCTCTGCAGACAAGATAGTCCCAATTCTTGAGCTGGAAACAGCGTAATCGCTCAAACATTTCAACCGAGAAGCAAATTTTTCAGTCAATCTAAAGACAAAGCCCATACATGTTTGATCCTAATGACCATAATTCTCGGTTACATCAATGATGTCAGTTCTTTTTTACCCATGTAAACAGCAAAACAAAGAAATTACCAATATCACTGTGTCTGTTCTCTTCAGCTGCCATCAAATTTCTGAGATTTTCCTGCTCAGCCAAGTACTTATCTTCAAGATCCATGTACCATCTAATGCAAACCCTAAGCTTTTTAATGTACTCCATCATCTGCTCACTTTTCCCCTGCAAATCAATGAAACACGTCCCAAACAATAAGCACAAAAGCTCCATGTAATTGAGAACATAAAATTGGTCCCCAGTGAGTCAAGACTAGGTCGTTCACCTTATAATCATTCTTGTTCTTCCCCTTCATCTTCTCACCCAGCAGCCTCTCCACATCCTCCCTCGACTCGAACTCAATCGCGGCGACGTTACCGCCGTCGGACCCTTCAGCAGGGGCGACTTGATCACGGTTCCCGACAGGATCAGGGCCGGCGTTGACGGCGGAGAGCACCTGCCGCCCGCGGTCGTTAGGGGACGCCCCCGTCTTGCCCGCCACGACCCGACGCCGCTTGTCGAGGGACGCCTCATCCACATTCTCCTTTCTCTGCAAGAACCAAAGAAGGGGAATCATTCAGGAACCCTACATCCAGGCGGGAGCCGGAGCAGAGACGACCTTGGCACGCGTGGGGCTCCGAGGCGGGAGAGGGGGCTTGCAGGGGACTCGGGACGACATGAATTAGAGAGGGGTTGAGGGTTCCAAGCCGGCCGGGAGAGTGGGGAAGGGTCGGGTTTGCTCCCTTTCTTCCTTCTCCAACTCGGTCGATGTCAAAATGGGGGGAGGGAGAGAGAGTTTGGAGAAATTTGAAATGGTTTGGGGGCGGGCTTAGCACGAAAATTTTCGTGGACACAATTTCAATTTTACCCTTCGATCTCAAATTGCTTTTTTTCACATACGCCCTTCTAAAGAGTTTATATTATTCGTTGTTAAGCAGATGAGATGCCACAAAGCATAATGACATATTGCAAAAATATATCTTCATTTTTCTTTTTCCAAAGTATACCCTTGCAGTCATGTTATTATTATTATTATTATTATTATTATTATTATTATTATTATTATTATTGTTATTTTATATGATTGTGTATTTTTTGTATTTAATGTTCATATGCCAATTATCTTCTTTTTTTAATCTATATATTTTGAAATAAATCAAATTTACATTAGCTAAAATTCAATGGTGGGCTGTCCCAACACTAACAATCCTATCAGAAAATATGCTTTATTATTCCAAACTAGCAACCTTATGAGCTATTTCCTAGGGATGTAATAAAACTTTAGATTCTTAACTTCCTTTGTAACACTCTAAGAACATGAAGTCAGTCTGGTATTATTATTAGTAGTAGTATTATGATGTTTAAATTTATATTTTATTTTCATGCTTATGTAATTCCATATAGTTTTTTGTATTAATGTTCATATAAAAGCATTCTCTCTTTTTTTAATAATAAAATCATATTAGCTAATGATGATGTTAAGATCAATGACTTTTTTTTAATGGTTGGTAAATATTTTTATTAATATTAATTATATTCAAATTAGAGACATATGAAACTCTTTAGTGAATTACAGTTTGTTCTTATGTAATAAATACATATTAAATCTCAATATTTTAGTGAGAGGAAGAAGTAAGAAACTTTGGTTGTTGTTGATGATGGTCTTTAGTATTTCTAGAGAGGGTTAGGAGAAAAATTATTCAAAGTTTATACGAGAGGTGTACAAGAGAAGTGATACTAGTGATAACAATCTTGTAATTGATCTCGTATATTGAATAATTTAGTTTTATCTATGGATACATATGGATTTTTGGTATATTCTTTTGATCGTTGATCTTTTGATTTTTAAATTTTCTTTCCCTCCCCGATAAGTGATATTCAATGATAAGATTTAATAACGTGTTCATGTTGATTTTATCGTAAAAAAATTTTATAGAAGAAACATGTTTATCCTCGAGGAGGATGAAGAATTTTTTTATTCAACAAGTTATAACAAGAACATTAAAGATGAACAAGTAAAGTTAAAAAGATACCCAATAGAAAGAGCTTGAGGTAAAATACACGAGTATTATTCATTTTTATATTATTGATAATACTATCAATATTGTTTTTACGACGATTTTGTTATAGTTATTTGAGATAAATTAGAAAAGTTTTTATCTATCTATATGTTAATATTGGAGGAAGATGAAAAGAGCATTTGAATATATTTAAAGGAATATTATATCAATTAAAGAAGATTAATAAAAAAATAAAATATTGACGCTTTTTAAATTGCTCGTCACCTCTTATGTCAACTTTATGGATATGTATTAAGTGGGAATAATACAATAACTTTGGGATAGGTTAAAGAAGCTATAGTAACTCTTATGCTATCAAAACAAATAATAAATCCAGGAATATGATAGGTCAAGGTAAAGGTTGACAGGGATAATTTTTTTACAAGAGGGATTTCTAATATGATAGGTCAAGATAAAAGTCAAGCCCTTAGATAATGTTTGGTGCTATAAATATAAAGTGTATAAAGATATCTTCACAATTTTCAAATGTGACGATGCATTATTCCAAAAATAGTTAACTTTTAGATTTTACTTATATTATTCATACTTATTCTTAAAAGAATTATTTTAATTCATTGAATAATAAGTTGACTAGTAAGTTGAGTCTGAAAAATAACTTAAAAATGAAACTCGGGTGTTGGTGAAATGAATATCAAAATAGTTGATCGAGCAATCCATATTTTTTTAGGATGTGACTTATGTTATAAAAATACGAAACAATCTAATTTCTTTGAGTTTTTTAAATTTATAGAATTATATTAGAGATAGAGTTCTAAAAGTTATTTTCAATGACTAGAAAGATTGGTTTAAACTACTATACAAAATGTTTCAATTATAAAGGATTTATCGATGGGCTTATTAGAATTATGTGTTGAGCCATGAACTAATTCAATTAGTTTAATTATAGTGAATTTTATAAATAAATAATTTAATTTTTATATGAGATATACAATGAAAAAATACTCACCAACATGACGATTATTATGATTGATAAATATTTTTATAAGATAATATTTATATTTAAATTAGTTGGTTGAGTCATCATTAAATTAAAACTCATCAGTTAATTAAGATTTATTCATATAAATACATCTTAAATTTCAAAATTTTGGTGAAAATGAAAGATAAGACACTCTTGAGAGTAATCTTTATGATTTATACTTTCTATTTTTACATAAGATATGTACAAATGAGATTATACCTTAGCGGGATAAGAGTCTTATAATTAATATTATATATTGAAGAATTTAATTTTTTTAATATAAAGTTATCGAGTCATATTAAATTTTATGTCGATTTTTTTTTCTTATTTTGATGAATTTTTAATAAAAAATAAAACTATCCCTTACATCATTATTTTTATACGTAATATTCCTAGGTGTTGTAGTTACCAAACAATCACCTTCACATCCACGTGGAACTTAGCTATTCGACATATTTCAACTCGGAGGAATCAGATTCTCAAGTACCTATTTCCGTACTGGATTACCTGTTCAAAACCTGGTTAAAATGTACCCAAATCTAGTTTAGGTAGTTTGATTAGATCCGAATATCCAAAAACAGAAAAAAATCGAAGTTGTTACTATATCTATCTCACATTTAGACTCTGATTCCGAGTTCAAATATTTGCGGTCGGGTTGACTCGGATGTGGAGACTCGAGTTGGGAATCAGGTCGAGTTAGGTTCGATTTATCGGATTGGACTCCGATAAATGATTGTAACGGCAGTTACTTCGAATGTAACGTTTAAAACGCAGTTGTAACCCTCAGATCCTCGACAGCAAACGACGGACATCTCTATGTTCTCGGAAGACTCCGGAATCTCTCGGTACTCGGAAGAAGAAAACCTCAAATGAGTAGGGAGCATACGCCATTTCCATTGTTAACAACGTCTTCTCTCCAGATCCCCTATCGGCAATGGAAATCAACGTTGCTCTCTTCTGCAACCTGACCTCAAATCACAGAATTCGGAAGAGCAATTGGCCAGGTTTTTCCTGCTCCTCGATCGGTGCCAAGACCGGAAAACGCATAAAGATCGAATCTTTTTGCTGTCTTGATCTGTTCGCCACGAGAAACGTCCGATCTTGTGTCGTCGTCAGGTGTTCGTCCTCTCAGGAGAATTGTCTGAGGCCGAAACCGCGGCCAAAACCGAAGCCGATTGTTGAGCACGTCGACCGTGGCTCGAATTTGGACGACACCTACTCTGCGAGCCCAGATTCTTCTGCCTTCTTCGACCACATAGAGAAGTTGGTCTTCTTCAAGAGGTATGAGGAGGCTCTTGAATTGTTTGAAATTTTGCGGTCGGGGGGAAACCTCGTCGCCGTCCGGGCTAGCACCTACGATTCTCTCGTCAGTGCGTGCATCGGTGTCGGCTCGGTAAGGGAGGTGAAGACGGTATTTCAGCATATGATTGAGACTGGGTTTAAGTTTGATCAGTATATGAGGAATCGAGTCCTCGGGATGCATTTGAAATGCGGTATGATGGTGGATGCAAGGCACCTGTTTGACGATATGCCTGAAAGGAACATCGTGTCATGGAGTATTATGATATCAGGGCTGGTAGAGGTGGGTTCCTATGAAGAGGCATTTAATCTGTTTTTTTTTATGTGGGAAGAGGTATCGGATGCCAGTCCACGCATGTTTGCAACTATTATCCGGGCAACTGCTGGTTTAGGCTTCATTCTTGCTGGTAGGCAGTTCCATTCATGTGTTATTAAGATGGGATTTTATAAAAATATCTTCATTTCTTGTGCTCTCATTGATATGTATAGTAAATGTGGATGCATTGAAGAAGCTCAGTGGGTCTTTGATGAGATGCCTGAGAAGACGGTTGTAGGATGGAACACTATCATAGCAGGGTATGCTCTTCATGGGTACAGTGAGAAAGCTTTGGATATGTACTATGAGATGTGCAGTGCTAATGTTCAGATGGACCATTTTACTTACTCCATTTTTTTCAGAATATGTGCTAGATTAGGGTCTCTGGAACATGCAAAGCAAGCACATGCAGGTCTAGTCCGCAATGGGTTCGGGTTGGATATAGTAGCAAACACTGCTCTCGTTGACTTGTACTGTAAATGGGGCAGAATGGAAGATGCCAGGAATGTTTTTGAGAAGATGCCTCGCAGGAATCTTCTATCTTGGAATGCTCTGATAGGTGGATATGGCAACCATGGCATGGGAATTGAGGCTGTCAAGATGTATGAGAAGATGCGGGAGGAAGGGATGGTCCCAGACCATGTAACCTTTCTTGCCGTCTTAGGTGCATGTAATTATTCTGGCTTGTTAGACAAGGGGAGGGAGATTTTTGAGATGATGAGTCGAAATCCAAGCACAAAACCACGAGCAATGCACTATGCTTGTATGATCGAATTGTTTGGTCGAGAAGGACTATTGGATGAAGCTTATGCTTTGATAAAGAATGCTCCTTTCAGGCCCACGAAGAACATGTGGGCGGCTTTGCTGACGGCTTGTAGGATCCACAAGAACTTGGAGCTTGGAAAATTTGCAGCAGAACAACTTTTTGGCTTGGGACCTGAAAAATTAAGTAATTACATTGTTCTTCTCAATATTTACAATAGTTCTGGGAGGGTGGATGAAGCTGCCAAGGTTGTGGAAGCCTTAAAAAGAAGGGGCATTAGACTTCTTCCAGCTTGCAGTTGGATTGAGATTAAAAAACAGCCACACAAGTTCCTTTTTGGAGATAAATCTCACCCACAAAGCCTCAAAATTTATGAGAAACTAGATTCCCTGATGAGTGAGATTGTAGAACGTGGTTATGTTCCTGATTGGAAATCTCTGCTTCCTGATGTTGCAGACCATGAACAAAAGATGCTAACATACCACAGTGAGAAGTTGGCGATTGCTTTTGGGATCATCAGTACACCAGATTTTACACCCCTCCAAGTCGTCCAAGGCCATAGGATCTGCAGTGATTGCCATACCGTCATTAAGTTTCTGACATTGATTACAAAAAGGGAAATTATTGTGAGAGATGCAAGCCGATTTCACCATTTCAGATGTGGGAGTTGTTCATGTGGGGATTATTGGTAACTGTACTTATTCTGTCTTAGAAAACAGGTACGATGCGAGGGATGTAGACATCTTATTTATGTTCTGCCGATTAGGGCTGAAGACAGTAGTTCTCCTTGTGCTTCACATGATTTGCCATTCATATTTTTTGAACCACAGCCTAAATAATGTTGTACATTGACCAATCGAAGAATCTCAAATTTCCCATCTAATAAATTCCAGTGTATCTTAGTTATATTAACCTTGACTGCATTAACGTGTTTATTTTTCTGGTTCTGATGAGAGTACCATTACTCATGGATGGGCCTTCGGTATTGATATTTTATAGTTTGCATGTCAAACCAGTTGATGTGCACGTACAGTTTGGTCTTTTCCCTCCTTATAGTGAGGTTACTTGTTGTGAAAAGTCAGTCTTAAATCTTTTTATTCTTCACCTTCTGCCTCAATTGCAATATTTCTGTATACATTCATGTGATTGGACGGAGCTTATTCCTTAAAGGCCAATTCTTTGGTGCTTACTCAAATTCTGAAGTGGATACGTAGGATTGTTTGGAACAGGTAAACATCACTGGTTCTGTTTTCGAGAATTTGAAATGCTTTGATGACTATCAAGTTGTACATATCTTTCAGGACATTAATGATCCAATTTTATGCCCAATTTTACTAAGTGCACTGGCTGTTAAGAGTTCTTCAGGAAATCTGTGAGCTTCCTGATGGTTTCGTGCAACTGTTTGTAGCTGATGCAGATGGTCACTTTGCTTAATGGTTAGTATAGCTTTCTAACTCCTTTTACTTGATAAAATTCTTGAAGAAACCTACATGGTAGTTTCTAAACTTTCTATGTAGATCTGTTGGCATGACTAACATCTCTCACTAATTTAGAAAGATTCGTTGAATTGATTAGGGCAATTCTAGCTGCTGGATTCATAATGCTGATCACCGGAGCGATGGCTAATTCCAAGTCAAAATGCCTCTTGCGGGCTTTTCTCACTACCATATATTCATGGAAGGAATCTTGTGCTTCATTCATGGTGTGTTCTGTGCTGCATGCTCTGTTGCTGTGATTGCCATGTTGTTGGAAGCTGCTGAAAGATTTGTTGTCCATCAGGGTATCTTGTGCTTCATTCATGGTGTGTTCTGTGCTGCATACTCTGTCCACATTGTTGGAAGCTGAAAGATTTGTTGTCTTTCGGGGGAATCTTGCGCTTCAACCATGGTGTGTTCTGTGCTGCATACTGTCACTGTGACTGCCACATTGTCGGAAGTTGAAGTATTTGCAATCCATCGGGGGAATCTTGCACCTCATTCATGGTGTGTTCTACGCCCGTCACATCATCGGAAGTTGCAAGGAAGGCGATGGGGGATGTTGCCGCTGATGCCGGATAATCCCTAAAAACTTTTCGTTGTCTGCAAATAATAATGATTCTAATGCAACAATGTTGTCTAGTCTTGCAATCTATGACTTACTGTTTGTTTTCCTTATCTTGTCAAGGATGAAGGATATGTTATTATGGTGACTATATTGTTAGTTTTGTTACCATTTATCCAAAAGTTTAAGCTTACTTTAGCATACATAATATGTGAACCAAAGACTCCTTGTGTTATGGTAAGTAACTTTTTAGTCGTGACCTTGAGGTCGACGCGGTTGGTTCAGGGGTCCGAACGGTTGGGATCAGGCGTGACTCCTCTCGGGATCTTGTGCCGGTCGATTACGGGGGGCCCGACTGGAATGCTTTGCGACGTCGGGTTGGGTCGGCTTCGGTCGAGTACCTGCACACAGGTCGGGTCGGCGGTTCGGCCCGACCCTTCCGACGATCAAGTCAGTGATTGAGAGATGAGTTTTTGGGTGAAGTCGTGCTTCTGTGTGCTTGCCCCATTCGTTTGGAGTCCGGGAGTATTTATAGGTGAGTTTGATGTTACCTGATGTGCCATCCTGTCGGGACAGGGCCGTACCTCCGGTGGCGCCTATCGTCGTCGTGGGCGTTGCGTGGAAGGCCGAGCTGCCACAGGGTATGGTGAGCCTTAGTCAACGCCTTCCCTTGCCTCGGCCGATCGTGCGGGGTTAGATGATGAGGTCGTCTGGGTACGACGAGTGAGGGTGCACATTATGCTGGTGTTAATGCTCGCCCACTGAGGCAGTGTGCCGTCCAGGGGTTGCTGACGTCGTGGTGAATTACATCAAATCCGGTGTGTTACATCAAATCTGTTTTTATCCCTATCACCTTGTATAGAAATAATATACTTTTATTAAACTCATTGTCCTACTATAACATTTTAATATGATGATTCACTGATCGGTGATGTGATATTTTACGATAGACTTATTTATTTATTTTAGGTTGAATGTTCACCATAATTTAATTTTTATTTATGACCTAATTCTTAAGCATGATAGGCAAACTTAAAAAAATAGATATCGATTTGATCGGTATTTTATTTATTTTCATTAGGATAAAAAAATTAGGCAATAATTTTTTTATTTTGTGAAGGCATTAAGTTAACCTCATATAAATATTCCTTTTCATTAATGTTATATTATGGTTAAAATTAAGAAGCTAAAATCTATACACATAACGGTTTTTATAACGGCAAGTGTTACATTGATCCGTTACGTTTTGGAGGACAACATATCTGATATGTACCAATTATGCGAACGAGAATTAGCCGTCGGATGGGAAATCACGACAAGTCCATCTGACGGTCAGTAATATCAATCCGCGTGCTCCCATCGCATTGGTTGATTCCCTTGTCTCTTCGATGCTATAAATTAGAAGGAAAGCATCTCCATCAAAATCGCCGCGAGAAAGCCTTCGACCCCAAAGACCAAAACCCCGTGTCTTTCTTCTTCGCCTTCGATACCCAAACCCTAAGTCGTCTGTCGCCGCCATGGCTGGAAGAGGGAAGGCGATCGGCTCCGCAGCAGCGAAAAAGTCCATGTCGAGGAGCAGCAAGGCCGGTCTCCAGTTCCCCGTCGGCAGGATCGCCCGTTTCCTCAAGGCCGGCAAGTACGCCGAGCGCGTCGGTGCTGGCGCCCCCGTGTACCTCGCCGCTGTCCTCGAGTACCTCGCCGCCGAGGTGCGTTTCTGCCCTCTCTCTGCTTTATTATTTACCCTGATGGTACTGGCTCTCCGCCAATTTGGGGTCTTTTTCTTGATTCGTGAGCGAATCCTTTGTTTTCCAATATTTTATTGCTAAATCTAGAGTTTTAGCCGTTCTATCTGTGTGGTTTCTGGCCTCCTGGTTGTATCAATAATCGATCTTGTGTTCTTGTGGCTTGCCATATGTTTGTGGTTTTGATTGCATTTCCGTCGATTCGTCATAAATTGCTGGGATTTGCCCCATTGGCTTTCTTGTGATATACTTCCTTCGGATCTCCAAATGGCTCACTCCGTTGCTTTCTTTGTGGACAGGTCTTGGAGCTTGCTGGGAACGCAGCGAGGGACAACAAGAAGACCAGGATTGTCCCCAGGCACATTCAGCTTGCAGTGAGGAACGACGAGGAGCTCTCCAAGCTGTTGGGAGAGGTCACCATTGCCAGCGGCGGAGTGATGCCCAACATCCACAACCTCCTTCTCCCCAAGAAAGCCGGATCTGGCTCCTCCAAGGCGGCCCCTGGAGATGACGACTGAAAGATGAGATATTTTCTCTTCCCCTCTTGGCAGATTAGTATGGACTGTAAACTTTTTAGGTGCACGGTTGATTTTTTCCCCCTCTCTCTTTAAGTTTCTAGCTTCACCTTTGTCTCACTTGGGATCTAAGTAATGAGAAAGTGGGATTAATGCTAATGTGTTGTAGTATATGTTGCTGATATCCTTGTCCTTGGCTTTGTTATGCTCGCTACAGAGATAGCTTGTAGGAATGCTGGTATAATTTCTAGCTTCAGCTTTGTGTCACTTGGAATTGCTAAGCTCAAGTAACGAGAGAGTGGGATTATTCTCTGTGTTGTTGTATATGTTGCTGAATCACTTGCCCTTGGCTGTGTTATGCTAATTACAATGATAACTTGTATGAATGCTGGTATGATTTCTAGCTTCAGCTTTTGTCTTACTTGGAATTGCTAAGCTGAAGCAATAAGGTAAGTCGGATCGATGCCAATCTGTGTTGTAAGATATGTTGCTGAATCACTTGTCCTTGGTTTTGTGTTATTCTGATTATAATGTTAGCTGGTATAATTCCACAAGGACATCTGATCTTAACAGTTTGATGGTTCAACATGTAAAGTTTTGATTTCCATGTGTGTGTGTTGCAACAAAGTTGAAAGATTATATGGTTGGGCAATAGGCTTTGGTCCATGGGTGTTTGATATCATTAGTTTGAGCTAATTATAGATTATCTGTGAGTTATGTTTAGGTTTTTTTTAATCGATATCATTAGTTTGAGCTAATTATAGATTATCTGTGAGTTATGTTTAGGTTTTTTATATTTTCAAAAGCTATATTGGATTCCTATACAAAAGTAAAATATTTAATTTTCATCTTCGAGTTATGTTTAGGATTTTTACATTTTCAAAAGCTATATTGGATTCTTATACTTATTTATACTTATTAAAGTAAAATATTTAATTTTTATCTTTAATTTTATTATGAAAATATCAGAGGTATTGTTGCGTCAAAAAATGATTTTAAAACAGGGTTAAAAAATACTTTTGTAGCTCGTGTGTTATTACCAATTTTCCCCAACTCATTTTGCTCGCATATATATCCTTTGCTTTCATAATGGCACGTGCATGCTCGTGCCTTCGATGACTCCGGTGTAGCTTCATGATATGCTTAAGCAAGTCTCGATTATCGACGAACACAATCAGAAGGATGTAGAGGAGTATCATATAGTTAATGATCGGCCTTGCGATCTCGAATTCTTCGATAATATTGATGTTCATGATGTAGTAGGCATCGCCCTTGGCGATGATCGAGTTAGTTCTCACAAACCCGCCATCGAGTCGCCCTCTGACTCAGCTCGCAAGACCTTGAGCGAGCGCTACTAGTCCCTCCCTCCATAATCGTAACCTACTCTCATATGATCGTCCTTCACTTTCGGATTCGACTCAATGTCGCATAATGAATCAATGAGATCGGTCACCAATCACATATTAAATTGATTTATAGGGCAATCATTAACTAAGTTGATGCATAGGTTAATCTAATTCTTTTTCGGTCTTAATTTTAATCTTCTTATCCTCTAGAGCGCTTAATGAAAAATCTTAGTCTTACCCCGAACCCTACTCTCATGTTGAAAAGTTCTAAAAAAAAAAAAACTACAAAACACAGAGAGATTGGCCAGATTCAATATTTGTAATCCTCATGATTGCTTCTTATGCTAATGCTGGACTTGATAACCAATAATATACTTTCTTTAATTGTCCATTCTCTTTAAGGATCTGAGACTTCTATTGGTTAAATTACAATGATATAGGTTTTCTTTTACGGAACAGTGATGCTCACTGCGTTGCAAATTCATCAACGGTGAATTAGCCCGTGGTCCAATAAATTTTTGACTGCAAAGGAGGGTAATCTTGTTGCAATCCAACTGAGAATTGCTAAATTGCTGATTGAATTTGATGCGGAATGGATCGTAAATGTTTTGAGCAAGGAGGAACCCCCTCCTCCTTAGTTCTTCCTTAACTCTCTTTGCTCTACTCAACTTATTTGTCGAGTGAAAAATGATTCATACCTTTAGAGAGAACAATCGGTGTGCTCATTTGACTCCTCTTATTATTTGCCAAAAGGTCCAAATCTGAGCAGATTCGGACGGAGGACTGACATCCTCTTTTCTTGTAAGCTGATCTACCTGGATGAGAAGGGAGGTATTGATTTTGAAGTAATATATTATCTTTTTTGTTTGGAAAAAAAATCATATATTACACCCAGAAATTTTAGCACTGTTGTACAAGAAAAGAAAGAGCACCTAATGAAGATTCTATATGAGTTGAAGCTATGTCCAAAACCAGGGCTAAAAAACAACCTAATTGTTTTCTTTATATTCCTATCATTACTTACAAAAATAGAATACATGTGCTCCCATGGATTAGCTGGTTAGACCAGAAATTTTGGTAACAGCTGAGGGTTCTACATATCCTTCATATCATGGTGCTTTGAGCGCTCCCCACCCCCCTCGGGTCGAATACCATATCGTTCTTGTTCGAACCTTTCTTGATTCTTCCTGTGATCTATGTGCTGGAACTGGCAGAGGGATCAGGTTCAACAAGTCATAGTTTGTTTGGTCTTGCATAATCCAGACAGAAGCTTATGGCCAGAATATCCCAGGTAGCTGATAACATGATAAGCTTCAGATTCCACCTGAATAAAAATGAACTAAAGTTAGCATTGGTTTTACCAAATTATGGTCTTAAGAGAGGGATCCAAAGAAGCAAAATTTCAATGATGAATAGCAACAGATTAAGCTCAATGTATTAACAACATTTTAAAGCTCATATGCAACTGTCTTATCGGTTCTTACACAATAAATAACAAAGCTATACTGAGAGCATAGGTAATTTAGTGGCTTATCCTGTAGGAAAGATACAGATGAAGAGCATGTCCAAGGTCTGGAGGCTAAAAACTAAGATTAATGTGGGGTAACTAAATGATGGGATGGGTGTGAGGTTAACATATAACAGTGAACAAGCAGCAACATGTAATGTATTATAGAAAAGAAATGATAAGTAATGGGAGGACCTTGTAGGACCACACCAGCTAGAGGACAGGGGAGACACAGAACCACCATGGTGACATGATGAAAAATCCAAATTTTGAGCTCTAGTGAAAGATCAGAGCAGTAAAGAAGATGTACTAGCAATCTACATCGTATCAAAAACATTTGTGAAATCACCAGCTTAACAGGAATGCAACATAAGGTAGGATTTAAAATCAGAAGAATTGGGGGAAGGCTTGGTCGCTGACAATTACTTGTCTATTGGCATTTTAAATGGCACACCTCTTTTTCTGATATTGACTTAACTGCAGCAAATGAAGCCGTGCCTTGTTGTTTGACTTAACTGGTTCAACCAGCAAGTTCCTAGTGTTCCTCGTGACCATAATATTAATCAGAATATGTAATTGGAAACTAGTACCATGCGGGTGTTTCATGACCATCACACTATCAACAAAAAATTTCTCTGGTTGTTCATAGGAGCAGAAGAAGATCCCTGCCAGATCATTACGTATGGAAGAAAGAAGAACACTAAATTTCTGTTCATGATTACCCATCAGTACTGAATAGAAGGCTATTTCCAACAATATGAGATCAGTTGTTACCTTTTTCTGACCAAATTTTAGGGCCCCTCTTCATCTGAACTGGAACTGTCTACCCGCCGATCCGTAATTGCAGGAAATAGTCGCTGTCGGGGATCAGGAGTAGGATTTGCAGTTGCACTGTCCTTAGCTTTTGGTGCCTTTGAAACTTTCTTAGATGATTCCCTTACTTCTTTGCATGTCTTATCTATCATGCCAAGAAAATCTCGCACGATAACAAATAGCCGTAAACCTTCATCTTTTGCTGCACTCCCATGAAAATAATCTGTGGTGCTCTGCACCAAGGATCTTATTCTCCTTTCTTCTTCCAACAAGAAAGTTATGGCAGCCTCAGCATGCTCTACGAAATACTTGAGGGTATCGTGAAACCCACTAACCTCTTCCAGATTTCTCATGTCTGTGTTCAGAAACTGCTTGATCTCTATCAACCTGCGACCAAAGCTTGCCACTGTACCTGTTATGGCATCAGCATCCAATCCAGCTGCCTTCTTGACATTCTCAAGCTCACCGCTAAGACCACAAACAACCTTAAGGCCAAGATTACGCAATTCGTCTCCAGATTCTTTAAGCGAATCTTCAGATACATCATCAGTGAAAAAGCTGTAATTTGTCAGGCTGGACATGCTACCACTTTGTCTTGCCACACGTGCAGCACGTATACCTTCATAGCGAATCATCTCTTTGACAACAAAATGCAACAGAGTGGTCTTCCCATCAGCACCCTTAACATCTGACAACTTCAAGAGCGTGTCAAGCTTAAATGCCTGAGCACCTCCACGGTAGGTGCCATCATTCATGCGGTTGCCAGTTTTAAGAACAGCTTCTAATAGCTTTAAGAACAGACGATTGCTTCTGAGTTCTGTGCAAGCTACCTATTACAAAATATTACTCGTAGCTTATTTTCACCAGAATATTAAATGTTAGAAACAAAATATTTATTTATAGCTTTAGTCTCCACTACCCATGACATGATCCAAGTACAAAGATAACAAGATACATGTTCAGCTAGCAGAGAGTATCAACCAAAAGCATATATAACAAATATCAGTGAGGCAAGCTATCCCACTCCTGTTTGGAATACTGAGACTGACATATTTAACATTAATAAGTAGCAACAATTTGACCATAGTAAATAATTCAAGTTGCTTATTCATATGAGAAACTAAAATCAAAACAAGAACAAATATTTCAGAGATTGCCCTGGTTGAAGCAGAGTTGTACTTACATATGGGATTAGCTTTTTGTGGATTATGTGCTAGAGATACATTCTGGTTGCTGTCTAATTGGCATGGAGACATGTAACTTGGCATGTTTAGTTGAGTGATTCTGATTAAATGATCCGGATATTACTATGTTTTGACAAAGAATGTAGTAGCAGTCAAAATATTCAAAGGCCATCATAAGAAATACATGAAAGAAACATCAAATACATAGAAATTGAAGTATTGTTTATTCAATCAATTCATAATTCCAGACAAATACTGAATGAATCTTAAGAATCTTTGGGAGAAATCTCATGAAAGCAATTAGAAAACTTCTCTTCAATATAAAGAATTTCACCATCAATAATTGGACTACATTAAAGGCTGAACTTGGTCATAGGTTGTTTTTATCAGACAAAAGACATTAGCTCCAGAATGTTTAGCTTGTAAACCTTGTGCATTTTAATTTAGCTTATAAACCTTGTGTGTTTTAACATTCTTATCCATGATAAATTCAGAAGTTCTTGAGAATCCATTTGTTGGTTCGCTCGAGGGAATGCAATGGGGCCCTTCAGTTCCAAATGGAATTTTGCTGCTACATAACATGCAGATGGTACACAGTTTGAGACTATCATATCACATGGAAGTTGTGTTTGTAGATGCACTGCATATAAGTTGAAAAACTAGTAAGAACAGGTGAAGCCTACTTATCAGAAATTCTTATCATGTATGGAAAGGTCATGAAAAGCCCGAGAAAGTTGAAGGTGGCTTAGACTGGTGACAACATGGGAGTATTTGTAGAGGCATTGAGCAGGGGACTCTAAAGATTGTGGGCACTGGTAGATCTTGGCTCTATGCAATTTGAATCTGCACCATATCTCGTGTAAATTGACTAATATTAGTAACTTTTGCTATTTGAACAAAATCATGGGTATGAGGTAGAAAAGGAAACTGCACACAGAGGTTGTACACTAAGAGTCGAAAATTGAAATTTTGATTTGTGCCTGTGATATGATAAAATTTGATTAAGAAATTGGGAAGGACTTGGCCAACTGTAGATCACTCTTGTGTTCACTATTTTATGGAAAAATGTTCTTGAATGTTGTGAGAGGAAGAGTTCTTTGTGTTGCATTGTGATTGAAAATTGCTTCCTTTTTTCTCTGTGTATTACTAAATTATTTACAACATCTATATGAATGTACTAATGAGAGAATTGCATTTTATGTTGGTTCAGGCTTAATCCATCCCTTCACCGGAAGCTGCATTTTTAAATGAATTAGGTTTGGGTTTGGACAATTGATATTGAAGACCAAGTTTGTAGATGCATCTGTGGAGGTGATTCAGACAAGAGTATAGACAGATTTAGATTGTTGAGTTATTTAAATTGTGGGTTAGCTATTAGATTCATGTAGTACAACTTACTTATTTCCAAATTGCATGATCATAATTAACAATACCTCATTGTGTCTTTTCCATAGTTAATGTTTCCCATGAATCTTAAACTGTTACACTCTTGATGGAGACGACATTTTTATTTTACTGAAATGACCATATTTTGCACATGCGGGGTATTTGTCAGTTGATGATAGTGCTGGTTAGTATGGTTAACATTCTTGTTGCAACCATTTAACATTCATTACTCATGAGCACAAAACAGTGCTCCTGTTTTCTAAATTAATCATGCATATTAAACACTGCCATTCTAGGGTTTGAGGTTGGTCCAAACAGCTTACCAGTCTGATAAATGAACAAACCCAGAATATGATTATTAAGAAAAGGATCCTAACTTTTCAGTTCTTTGTGCAGAAAAAAGAAGGGTTCAAATTTTTATGCTAATAATGTAGTTACTTTTGTCATACTCATGCATATGCTAGTAACTGGGTTTGTGATTGATTTCAGGATCTCTTATTGGGTTGATTGAAATGCAAAAGTACAAATGATAATTTTTATGTTCCAAACTTATTTGCAGAGTATATTATTTGTTCTGGAAGATTTGGATGTGTTGGATGATGGAAATTAATGTGTGGTTGACGTAAAACATCTAGGCCTCTGGAGTACACATAAAACATAATATCAACAGGACACCAAGGTTCCCCGAGGTATGTAAAATGCAAGAATTGTTTAATACCATGCAAGTATCGAATAATTATAACAAATCCAAGAGGCCTAGGCTCAGTGGAGCGTGGAATATGGTGGTGCCAATCTTCAAGATTAGTATATTGGAGATATTTGCTAAATGGATTCACATATATGAAAACTTTTAAATACAATGGAGATTGTTGGTCAGTTTGAGACAAACTAGGGACTTTATGGTGGTTTTTCCTGATTATTATGCAACTTGACTCTATATCATAATGTGCTGTCAGTAATTAGATTAAACCATGCACTGGTTTACATTCCATCCCCTTAAAAGAATGAACAGTAAAAATATGTCTTGCATTGCAACAAAAGTTTCTGATAATTTGGTTTAAGGTTTAAAAACATTTATATTTTACATCTATGATATGGCTTTTGTGCTATTTGTAAACTCGGCAGAGGTGTGGAATGCCATCGTGAATAGCCAACCTCTGTGACTCATCAAGATACTGATAATAAGCAAGATCTACAGTAGGCACACAAATGGAAAAAGTGAAAACATGAGCCTATATGAATAAGTGCAGTAATTTGCAAACAGAAGAATACAAATTCAAAGATTTATTAATATGCCTAAATGGATATACATATTTCCATCTAACAAGAAAAACATGAGCAGAGTTCTATTATAACTTAAAAAAGGATTTTGGCTAATTATTCTCAAGCTGACATCAACTACCTACCGAGTGGCAACATGGAGAAAACTCACCAAAAATCTGGTATCTAATTATTGAATAGGACACAGAAAAAGCAAAGATAGCATTTGAGTTGTCTGAGATTTCAAGACTTGCCTCAAGAGTCACAAATGAATCCTTTATGCTTGAGACATCTTCATGTAGAGAAGACATAAATAGCAAGACATCCATCCTTTTATAGGCAAAAGGAATATCAACCAAGTCCCTTAGGAATTGTTCTGCTGGCCCCAGTAGGGACAAATCACCATTATACAGCCGAAGTTTCAACTCTTCGTCGGTGGTTGGTTGCATTCTCAACAATGTTTGCAGAAGAGCACTAGGAAGCTCATTTCCTGTTTTGAAGAAGATAAACAAAATAGATGCAGTACATTAAAAATGATTCATATTGAAAAATTTTCATTCATGCACATAAAAATTGTTTGTCCATAATTGTTGTTGAAAATTTTTTTGAGATGCATGAAAGTTAAGCATAAGGTGTGTTACAAATATAAACTGGAAAAAGATCAGGTTTTATGCTTGCGCAGGATGGAAAATCAAATCTGGAATTATCTACATGAATGGATAAAGCAGCTACACTGATTATCGAGTATTGGTAAATGAAAAATCAAACACAAGGAGAAGAAACGGTAAACTTGTGGCTGACTGGCTGGGAAAAACTATGATATACTTTATTGCTATCCTGACAACTGAATCAAATACAGAAAATACCGCATCACCTAATCTCCATGTCTACCAAACACAAGATAGACTTACCTTCCATGAGTGCTTCATGGACTTCTTGTTTTTTGACACTCAGAGCCTTTAATGATATTGCCAAATTCTGTGATTTCTTGGGGTCAAGAAGCTGAATGTACTGTATAGGAGGATCACCAGTGGTTGATTGCTTCTTTATTTCAACTCTGGTTTTACCAGCAGCATTGTAGCCAAATAGTGTTTCTATCATCTCTTCATCGAACCTGCAAAATTTCACTAGATCATCATCAAAGCCAAGTTATACACTGATAATAATAGTTAAAAGTAATTGAATAAATAACTTACTGGAAAGATCCTGATCTAATCTGATTCCAGACATTGGACTGATCTGGGTTTGCAAGAACTTTATCCCAAAAGAATGGCTTCAGCTTTGTTTTAGAACTATTGCCATTACCAGCTGCACCAAGGCTTCCTGGATTGGGTGCAATTGGTGGTCGTATGGTTCTTGAACTTCCTTGAGATTGACGAGGAGGAAGTGCAGCTTTCGGTGGTGGTGGTGGAAGCCCAGCACCGGGCTTTTGGTTAGACAATGGTGGTCGTGGAGCAGGAGGTGGAGGAGCCGCCTTACTAGGAGGCATAGCAGGTGGAGGAGGAGGAGGAGCAGCAGGTGGAGGAGGGACGGCAGCAGGTGAAGGAGGGATGGCAGCAGGTGGAGGAGGGATAGCAGCAGGTGGAGGAGGGATAGCAGCTGGTGGAGGTGGAACAACAGTTGAAAGAGTAGGCCTACCAGGCGGAGGAGGAAGTGATGCTTTTGTTTCAGAAGTGTCTTTATGTCCAAACGATGGAATACTTGAGGTATGGGAATATCCTGATAGTCTGTCAGGTAGTAAGGTATTGTCTGAGTTGAGATCTGAGGAAAATACATGACCATTTTGGAGTGGTCCATTTTTAAGTGGCAACCCTCCAAAATTATCACTATGATTCGAACCAATTGGTCCAAATGACTTACTTGACGTACCTGAGATTGGAGAAGAAAAAAAATCAAATTAAACAATTGTCCCATTAATTATGTTAATAAGAAAACGAAACAATTTCATACCAGACAAATCACTTAAGCTTAGATGCAAGAGGGGCCTCTCATCCCTTCCACTAAATGAGTCATTGCTTTCCCTACAACATTTCCGATAACAACAGAATACACATGCAAGAAGAAGAGATGTCACAGCTGAAGATATCACTACAGCGATGATAACTAATTTTGTTTGGTTGTTTTCCTCTTCCTTGGGTGCATGTGGAGCAGCATGTCGTTTCTTTTTGGATGGTTTTGGACCTTTTGGTGGAGGGATGTCACTTGGCAAATCTGAGAAGGACTCATTAGGGAATGAAGAGCTTGCAGATGCTAGATCAGAATCTTGTGATGGAGTAGGACTAGGTGTTTGTGGTTCAGCTCTAGCGTCGGGTGATGGAGCTGGAGGAGGAGATGGTCCTGCAGCTGGAGACAAGGCAGGTGCAGCAGTTGGAGGTTGATCTGCTAAATGTCTTCTTGGAACAGGACGAAGAGTAAGTATGAAGTCCAAGCATTCCATATACAGATTTTTCAGTTTATGCTCATCTTCAAAAACATCAAAGTGGAATCCTTTCCTAATTAGGCATTTGAAAACTGCATGCTTTATGTCTGGTGAGAGAGATCTTATGACTTTAGAAACACGCATCACACCCTGCACAGACCAAAAACATTTTATTGTATGTCTATCAACTTCAGACTGCAAAGTAACTACTAACTATAACTGTCAAAAATAGTTTAATCATTTAAAAGAAACTCATCATCTGTAATGATCTAAATGATGACAGTCCTAAGTCAGATAAGTGGATTTCAAACCAGGATTTGGCAACATATCTTGATTCATTAGTTGATCCAAGATAAAGTTTAGAAGCTAAAGGTGACCACATGAAGAAGAGTCATTGAGTTTGACAGCACAAATCTTACTGACTTTACTAAACACAGGAAAATTTTTCGAAAAACAACATTATTTGCAATTTGACATTCCTTCTGGGTTATGAGTTCCAACTTACTTTTAAAGGTCACAACTAAGTTCCACTCTCTTATGTGCAACAACCTCATGGGACCCCATTAAGCATTTAAATAAAGTTAATCGCCTCCCACGTTATTGTAAAGGATCACAGTAGTCCAGCTAAAGCACAGGTAGTGATGATTTCGGGTGAGGAATAGCACAAAGGATCATATTCCCCATAAAGGATTTGACAGATGATGATAAAGAGAGCATTGTGCCCGCAAGCACAGGAAAAAGGTATAATACCAGATGGAGGTTAATTTTATCCCAACAGTTGGAAGCATTTCACACTTGACGCACAACGAAACTGGTCCATGAGCACACAAAAAAGGTAAAATACTAGACAGAGGTCGATTTTAACCCAATAGTTGGAAGCAGTTCATACTTGTTGCACAATGAAACGGCAACTGCATAAGCTTTTGCCCTAAAATGCTGGGGAGTGAATCTTCTGCATCATGATGGTTTTGGATGACCTAGCTCCCTTGGAGAAAACAGACTCTGCTGAGGGAAACAAAATCTGCCATTATTTTGCTTGTCATTTTAGCCTACAGACAACTACTACTTCCTGATATCTACTGTCATGATATTTGCAAGACCATTAAAATGGACAAGGTGTAAGCCAAAACAGGACAGAAGTTATTGTCAACAGCCACATTGGCATAGTAGTGTCATCTGGATGAGCTTGGAAAGACTTGATGAAGCATTGAAAATGCAGGAATCCTAGATGATAAAGAGCAGTCAAGCACACAGGAGATGGTCCAATGGTAGGCCAACTAAATTGTCACTACACAGTAATGTCTTCGTCGCATCTGCCATGTGGATCATCATTAGAGAGGAGGACAGTTGACCTCCTTCATCCTCTCTCACAAATCTATAAATTTTCAAGGATATACGATCTCTCTGGGTAACATATCTTTCATATACGCGCAGTTTTTGGTTTTGCGGGTTTTTGTACACCAATCTTTGCACGACGACGAAAAACTTTTTCTGCGGGATATTCTAGGATTTTGTTTTTTGTTCTTTCACTGCGCATGTGATACTGCCTCAGGTTTCCCAATAGAACCTACTTGTTTTAATGAAGCCAAAGGTGTTAAGGTGCGGGAGAATACCATAAATGAAGAAATGAATGCTTTTCATAAACATGAAACTCGGGATCTTGCGTCAAGACCTGTTGGTTTCTGTGAGGAATTTAGTGCTATTTCTGATTTGCATAAGCTATTCTTGAATTTGGTCGTCGTATGGATGTTGTGCCTTTTGCACGAAGTCCAATTAGAGATTTCAGTGGTCTTCCATCTAGTAAGTTTGGATTATGCTCTACGTCAAGAGATATTCCTGATGGTCCTAAAAGTTTCCGGATGGAGCAACTTGAGTCAGGGATTAGTGATGAAGAAGGTAGCATGGTGTCAATGGGCAAGGCGAGTGAAGAGAAGGCTATTGCGGACTCGAAGAAACCCATTTGCAATATGGTTGATTAAAAGACCATCTTCTTATAGCCTTTCTTGACTAGCCAAGAATGGAAGATCAAACCTTTCACCCGAAAGCACAACCAAGCCGCCATTGCCTTCTCTATATGGTTGTAATTGCTAAGATCATTCTAGGGATATTAACTTTCCTATGTCAAAGAGAACAAAACAAGCAACGATGGCTACTGAAAAAACCTCATGGGTGTTTCTTCTAGTTTATGTGCTGTATTGGATAAAATCAGAAGAACACTAGTAATCACCAAACAAGAACCTACTCCCTCCATAATAACTTGATAAACCCTAGATTGTTTGCCAGGGAATTTATCTCATATGCATGGAAGAATCCATATTGCATTAGCTGATGATAAACTATCCTTTTCAATTTGGTATCCATCCTGTTCCTATAACAATTTAGGTCCTTCTCCATGGCGCATTACCACAATTAGATTTCCAAGTATCATGACCCTAAATTGTCAGCACAGGTGAAACTTTGAGCAATCTAATTTGTCCGCAAGTTCATAACAAGAATTGCAAAACCACATAAAAAAAAGGATGAATGGCTGATTAGAAGTGAAAGAAACAAAATAACTAATCAACAAAAAGATCTCATACCGTGTCCTCGTGCATCATGGGGGGACTCATCAACCTAGCATCTCCCAAAGCCAATGACAATCCCTCCCCTCCCAGCCTCCCCGCTGATTCTTTCATCACCAGAACAGGGAAAAAAATCAGACAAAAGAGGAAAAGCACGATCCTTTTCGTATCCATCGTGTCTTGGATCAACCTTCCACCCACAATCTACCCTTTTCATCGCATCTGCAGCTCAACCTCCGCATCAAATCAGCTCGCAGCACGACACAAACAATGTCCCCTCCAGAAAACACCATCAAGAGCGACGCAACATCAACCAACGCGCAGGCAAGCCAAGGTATCGTATCTTCAACCGCCAAATCAAATGCAAGAAACCTGAACGATCATAGTCGGTCGCAGAGACAATGTCCGGACAATTCGAAGAAAAGATCGTAGCTTTGGTCCGCCTCCGCCTTGGGGGGGATGCCGGGGTGGGGATCTAGGGTTTTTTCTTCGAGAGGCAACGAGGGGGAAGGCGGAGGAGGCCAAAAAATTGGGGATTTTTCCCGTCGTAGTTCAAATTTCGCTGCCGGCGTTGGAAAGCGGAAACCGACGACACAATAACAGACGTGCGGAAGGGATTCCTGACAGGTGGTTGATCCAAGAGGATTCGCTGCAAGCATATTGCAAACCGTCACCTTTACAATACGTTTGCTGTTGTGACGTCCTGCAAGTCGTGGAGCAGACGCTACAGCTGTCGATTCTTTTGTGGTGATTGTAACTGTCTTCTGCAACTCAGTTTGCGTTAGAGAATGGTTGTCTCCAATGGAGTTAACTTAATTAAGAAAACGGAAAACCCGGATTTGGACTTTCTTCGTATTATTATTATTATTTATATACCAAAAAGACTTTGCATTGCTGGCAAAACAGCAGTTCATGGCTCACAATGCCTTATTATAGCCTTTTCTATTATTTTTCTTTTTATTATAATTTTTTGAAGAAAAATAGGATGTGAGGAATGAAAGAAAATTCACGAGTAGTTAAAAATTCCATGCACAACAAAAACAAAAACAAAAAACTAATTGGCTATCAGCTTAGTGGTGCCTTCTTTTAATATGTTTCTTTTTTTTACTGAAGAATTCCAGAACTTAACATGGTTTCCATGTTAATGTTCTTTAAAAACATGTTCAGTGTTCATGGGAATTAGGTTCTAATTCTGATAAAAAATGTTTTTAGAAAAAGGCTATATATATATATATATATATATATATATATATATATATATATAGTACAAAGTATAGAAATTTAATTGTCAAGGATAGAAATGGTACAAAGTATATCAGAAGTTTCACATCTCCAACTGAAGCAAAGGGGACACAAGATATTCCAAAAGACATCAAGAAAGCCAATATAGATTTTTATTTGCTATGTTGACAACCAAATACTGATGCACAAAGGTCCATGTTACAGAGGAATTAGAGACTATGCGACACTTCCAAGCCCTAATCCATGACAGTCAAAATTATAACATCTTTTCGGTGTTTGTTAATCTAACATGCATACTATACAAAGCTATCATTGTGAATGGATTAGTAAATGAATGAAGAAAGATAATGAAATACACTTATACAGAATTTCAAACATCAGGCAGATCCAACACTGTGCCGATCGATGCCACTCTGTGATGTTCAGATATTGACCTGTGATATTTTGATGGTCCTATGTCCAAGGATTCTACCTCTGCCGTGAAGGGCGATGATCTCGAGCAATGATGCTTTCTGAAACTGGCTTGTGAAATGTGGTATAGTGTCTGGACAACATCTCTTATCGGTGGCCGATTTCTAGAAAGTTGATTGATGCATTTATATGCGACAGCTGCTACATCATTAAGTTCTGTTATGTCGAACGCCCCATCAAGCCGGGGATCTGAAATTTCCTCCCATCCAAACCTTCCAGTGGCATTTGAAGTAGCCTGAAAAAAAAAAAACATAGTGAGCATCTATATATGCAGAATAGATATGTTTTATAACTCAGAAGGTCACATGAACTACCTGTAGTACAAGGGCATGACACAGATAAAACGAGTGCCAACTAGAATTATTAGTAAATTTCCTTGCCTTGAGCATTAGATATACCATTTTTTTCCTTCTCAAATTGCATATCTAGACCTTTTTTATATGATCTAAAATTGCTCACCATTATGGAATACTTGATTTCACAAGTGACAGTTTACTCATATGACAGTTTACTAGAAAAATCAAGTGACAGTTTACTCATATGACAACTCTTCCTTTCTTGTGGTAAATGACAGGCTTGGCTATACTTCAATGAATTACTTGGAAATTTAGCTACTCAGATCGAGTGTGCATGTACTACAAGGCTTTATTTAAGAAATAAGAATAGAGAACTCACAAAATTAACATATTCCATAAGACCCTGCTGTGGATTCCGCCCTGTGATCAACTCGAAAAGCAGAACCCCAAAGCTATAAACATCACTTTTCCTTGTGAGTGACCTCGAAGATATGTACTCAGGATCAAGATAACCAAAAGTTCCTCTGACACTGGATGTCCAGCACCCAACCATTTTTACTCTCGCTAGCCCAAAGTCAGCGACCTGATCAACAAAGCATTTTATTTATTTTGTGCTTGAATTCCACAAATTATGTAGTAAAGAAAGAGAATAGCAACAGGATGGAAACTTCCAACACAGAAGTCCTCTACTGATTGGAAAAGTATATCCAACTTCATTCTCTGATAAATTGGCTAATGGCAAAGGATTGCTATGATGAAAAAATGTAAGGTCTTCATGTGCAACAATCTCTCATCTTGTCATAATTTCAACTCATCGACAACTCTGTCTTATCAATCATCAAAGTTCTCTAACCAATTAATTAAAATTATTGTGTGTCACAAGCAAAACTGGTGTATGCTAAATCTAGAAAAAAGTACTGCTCAACTTAATAAATAGGAAGAACCTTAAACAGACTGGAGGAACATTAAAAAACAAATAAAAGGAACTAGTCAATCATAGAATATGATCACCACTTAGATGACTTAGTGTTGATGATTACGTAATGACATGGAAGTTTATCATTTCTTTTCTTTAAGAAATTTGTCATTTCTGACAAATAAAAAATCCAAGTGTAACCCTCTGCCGACAAGCGTATAAGAAACAAGCAACTAAAATATTCAAGATATGATAATGTCTCTATGTCACATATAAATTCCAGGATCCTGGTAAAAGAAAAGGTGATCTAATTAATGAGGATTCCCCAAAGGCAGGGATGTAGGAGTATTAATGTATGCAAAATTTTTAGAATCTTGATAGAAACAAAACACAACAAGTTTACTATATTAAACAAAAGATTAGAAAAACCCATAGAGCTTAGATCAAATCTAACAAGTTATTGGATGATACTGGGCAGTCAGATGCACACACACAAGTTATTGGATGAAAGAAACAAAACACAACAACAAGTTTAACTATTCATTCTTGGTTTTCTATTATTTTATTGAATGATACTGGGCAGTCAGATACACACACACAGCCCCCTTCTCTTTGTTTTCTTCCCCTATCAAACATTCAAGTCCATGTGATATTCTGGCATACCCTAGCTCGCATGAAGTTGTCTAACAATATGTTTGAAGATTTGATGTCATGATGCACTACAGGTGGGAAAACCTGCAAGATTAAAAGACACAAGGTGCTTGTTAAATTTACAGAGAAAAAGATACATGAACCTGTTCATCATCTCAGCCAAAAATAATGTATGTGATCTTACACCATCATGAAGATACTCTAAGCCCCTCGCAACATCTAGAGCTATATTAACCCTCAAATCCCAACTCAATACATTATGCTTTTCACCTGCAGTTAATAAAAAATATTGATAAATATCCTACAAGCGAAAAACAGAAAGCTATATGCAAAATTATAGTGTTGAATATAAGCAAAGATAGTTAATGGAGTTCATGTGTTTTGCATATTTGAAGAACTCTGTACAAGATCACAGAACGCTTTTCTGTTGAAAAGTAAGTCAAATTAGAACTGGTGCTAGCCAGACCTTCATGCAGTTATTAGAAACAACATTATGTAGTCTATCATTTCTAATTTCTCGGATTAACAAAATAAGGTTACATTGTAAAAGAAATTCTTGAACAATCGTATCAATAGTGATCGTCTGTCAGTTAAAAATTCCTATGTTAATTAAAAGATTAATGCCTTCTTATATCAGTCCACGAACGATGTAAAGCACTCTATAGTAAACCAAGAAAAGCTTGAAAGCCCTAAGGTAAAGGTGCAAACATTAATAAAAGGACATTCAGTAGACCTAACTATCAGGTTCAGCCAACCGTAAGACCTAACTATTTTTGTGTATGCCTGAGTAGCATTTCATTGTTGAATAACATAACCATCAACTTAAATCAACAAACATTTAATGCTCAAGTTTTGAAACTCTGCATCCCTTCATGATAAAGAAATATCACAGACCATACTATCAGGAACGGTCGTCGCGCACCCGCAACAACTCCGTTCAACGAACCGTTCGTCGCTCACACCCGCATGTACAGCTGCTTGACAGCATGTTTTCTCATGGTTTTTTTGCTGTAAATATGTAAGTTCGAACAAGCTGCAGCGTTGCAAAGCGATCGCTCACCGAACTGAGCAAAACAGCCCAAAACAGCCCAAAACGGCTCCGTTTTCGCGTGCCGCGGGAGGTGAGCGGAGTGCTGCCTCCGCTCACCAAAATGTTAGTCATCTCAGCACCCAGGAACCCCCCGGGTGGCACATGGCTGGATGGGGCTTCGGTTATATACCGGGCGTTGAACACTCTTTCGCAAGTTCGCACGTGACCTTTACGGGAACTTGGTTTTGCGCCCGGGACCAGGTGAGAGACTGTTTGTGGGCTTGCAGCTGTTCGTTCATCCTTGAAAGCCTTGTTTTTCTCCCTCTCCCTCTTTTCTCTTGTGCACACAAGGTGTTCGACGATTTGCTTGTAAAGCTTCCCTTTTCGCGAGACTTCGGGACTTGTCCGTTGCTCGTTCTTTCGATCTAACTTTCTTTCTCTTTTACAGGTCCTTCGGGACCTGCGAGAGGTTACAAAGTGGCTGATCCTTGCGGAGCAAGATCGCAAGGGCAAAGCGCGACTTAGGCAACACAAGCTAAGTTCGCGTCTTTGCCACACGGGTGACTCGCGACTTAGGCAACGCAAGCTAAGTTCGAGTCTTTGGCCGCAAGGGTGCCTCACGCCTTAGGCAATTCCAGCTAAGGTCGTGACATTGTGGTCTCAGAGCGGGCAAGCTCTTCGATCGAACAGCGAACGAACTTCGCAACTTCGCCATGGCAAAGCATCGTGGCGAATCAAGCAAGACGGGGCAAGCCGGAACCTTGCCCCAAGCAGCCGCAGGTGGGCTGCATGTGCACACTCGCTCTCATGCTGTTGGAGGCGCTCACGAGGATCGCGGCAGCGAACAGGATGAGCGAGAAGTTGGCAACTCTCCGCGAGCGGAGGAAGCGCAATATGGTGCGCTAACTGGGAAAAAGAGTCATAAGGAGAGACTCACGACGGCGGAAACCCGCCTGGATGTTCTGGAAGCGAGCATGGAGGAACTCTACCATGGCCAACAAAGACTTGTTGGGGTAGAGAGCTCGCAAGAGGAAGCGGAGTCCAGGATCGACAAGGTCGAGGCCCTAGTCGACCGACTGTCTGATAACACCAAGGACTCCGTGCAGCACTTACAAGATGTTGTGGCGGAACTCACCGCAAAGGTGGCCATGCTTACAAGAACGCTAAATGCGGGAGGAGGCAACACCCGCGCTGCACCGCCACAAAATTTGAGGGCATCTGAGCCCCATGGATATGGAGGGGCCAGAGATGCCAAGGAGCTCGAGAACTTTTTGTTTGACATGGAGCAATACTTCTGAGCTACGAGGCCCGATTCTGAAGATACTAAAGTTTCTATAGCAACAATGTATCTGAATGGAGATGCGAAACTTTGGTGGCGAACTCGTTGGGAGGAAATCCAACAAGGTCGGTGTCGAGTCGACACATGGGAAGACTTGAAGCGGGAGTTGAGAACTCAGTTCCTACCGGAGAACACAGAGTTCGTCGCAAGAAGGAAGTTGAGACAACTCCGCCAAAGTACCACCATCCGAGACTATGTGAAGCAGTTTTCTGCACTAATGCTGGACATACAAGACATGTCCGAGAAGGACAAGTTGTTCAGCTTCCTTGATGGTTTGAAACCATGGGCTCAACAGGAGTTGAATCGAAGGAATGTTACCGATGTAGTCGGGGCAATTGCAGCTGCAGAAAGGCTTACCGACTTTGTTTCCTCTGAAGACCCAGCGAGAAGGAAACAATCTTCAGGCAATCGCCCTCCAAAACATTCTCGAGGGAAGGAGCTCGGGGGCGAACAGAAGAAGAAGAGCTCCCACAAAGGGCCGAACCCGAAAGGCAAGGCCTCAAAACCTGGAGGATGCTTCTTGTGCGGAGGACCGCACATGGTAAGGGAGTGCCCACAAAAACAAGCACTCAATGCATTGACGACTTCCATCCACCCTCCCCGATCGGACAAGGGCAAAGCTGTCGCCCTTAGCTCAAGCAGTTCTGAATCCAGCAGCGACGATGAGGAGTCGCAAGGACCCCGAATGGGAGCAATGCGTTTGCTGAACGCTATGCGGGGTCAAGTGGGGGAGAACATGAAGACGAAGGCACAAAAAGCAGGAAGTAGCGAGCTGATGTATGTGGACATTAAGCTAAATGGCCAAACGACCCGTGCAATGGTGGATACGGGCGCTACCCACAACTTCATAGCCGATCGCGAAGCACAGCGACTTGGGTTGACCTTGGAGAAGAGCCCAAGCCGAATGAAAGCGGTGAACTCGGAGGCCAGGCGAATCTCCGGGTTGGCGAAGGGTGTTCCTATCAAAATCGGGACTTTGAGCGGAAACACCAACATGATGGCCGTGCCACTGGACGACTTCCAAGTGATTCTTGGAATGGAGTTTATGCACGCGGCGAAGTTGGTGCCGATGCTGTTCTTGAACTCCCTATGTATGATGGGAGGCGATGACCCCTGCGTGGTTCCCGTCTCTCGGAGAGGAACCAAGGAGCCCCAACATATTTCGGCATTACAATTGAAGGAAGGGGTGCGAAAGGGCGAACTGACATTCGTGGTTGCTATGAAGCTAGAGCCACTCAACGAAGAGGCCATTCAAGAACCTGTTGTGGTGGCGAACGTCCTGAAGGAGTTCAAAGACGTTATGCCACCCGAGTTGCCGAAGACTCTTCCACCACGCAGAGGCGTGGATCACAGTATCGAGCTGGAGCCAGGAGTGAAGCCTCCAGCGAGACCACCCTACCGCATGCCCCCGCCAGAGTTGGCAGAACTCAGAAAGCAGTTAGGTGAACTACTAAGCGGTGGTCTCATCCGCAGCTCAAAAGCACCTTTCGGAGCTCCAGTTCTCTTCCAGAAGAAACAAGATGGGAGCCTCCGATTATGCGTCGACTACCGAGCCCTCAACAAAGTAACAGTGAAGAACAAGTATCCCATCCCGCTCATTGCGGACTTGTTCGATCAATTGGGCAAGGCGAAGTATTTCTCAAAACTCGACCTTCGGTCGGGATATTGGCAGGTGCGCATTGCTGAAGGCGACGAAGCAAAGACTACTTGTGTGACCAGATATAGAGCGTTTGAGTTCTTGGTGATGCCTTTTGGCTTAACTAACGCTCCGGCCACATTCTGTACTCTCATGAACAAGCTATTCAAGGAGTATTTGGATAAGTTCGTGGTCGTCTACTTGGACGATATCGTCGTCTACAGCCAAACGCTCGAGGAGCATGTCAAGCACCTTCGGACGATTTTCAAGGTTCTCAGGGAGAACACGTTGTTCGTAAAAAGGGAGAAATGCTACTTTGCTCAAACTGAGATCCTATTCTTGGGGCATCGAATCGGTGATGGCTCCATTCGGATGGACAAGTCGAAGGTGCAAGTAGTTGCGGAATGGCGAACTCCAAAGAAGGTGCCAGAGTTGAGATCCTTCCTTGGTTTCGTCAACTACTATCGACGCTTCATTGCCGGGTATTCGAAGCGGGCAACCCCACTGACGGAGTTGCTGAAGAAGGAGCAGCCTTGGAAGTGGTCGGACAAATGTGAGATAGCATTCCAAGACCTGAAAGCTGCTGTCCTAGAAGAACCAGTGCTCAAATTGCCAAACTATGGAGAGCCCTTTGAAGTCCACACAGATGCTTCGGACTTCGCTATTGGAGGAGTACTCATGCAGGAAGGTCATCCGGTGGCCTACGAGAGCCGCAAACTCAACGAGACCGAGAGGCGGTATCCAGTGCATGAGAAGGAGATGACAGCAGTGATTCACTGTCTACGAGTTTGGCGACACTACCTTCTCGGGTCGCGATTTGTGCTGAGGACAGACAACATTGTCCTGAGTTATTTCCAAACTCAGAAGAAGCTCTCCCCAAAGCAAGCACGGTGGCAGGACTTCCTGGCTGAATTTGATATGGCAATGGAATACAAGCCCGGGAAGGCGAATGTCGTGGCCGATGCGCTGAGTCGGAAAGTGGAATGCGTGAATGCTGCACAACTGGAGGGCAGAGGCCAAGCAAGTCAGTTACACTCCAACTTCCTTTCCCGAATCAGAGATGGACTGTATAGTGATCCCCAAGCAGTTATCCTGATGCAGCTCATCAAAGAAGGCAAGGCACGACGATTTTGGGTCCAGGAGGGACTTGTTTACACAAAAGGGAATAGGGTTTATGTTCCCCGAGTGGACAATTTAAGGCGTGAACTCTTAAAAGAGTGTCACGATTCCCTTTGGGCTGGACACCCCGGCATTCACAGAACATTGGCTCTCGTGGAGAGGGCCTTCTACTGGCCAAAGATGGGGATTGATGTGGAGGAGTATGTTCGAACATGCCTTACTTGCCAACAAGACAAGGCGGAGCAGCGGACGCCGGTGGGACTTTTGGAGCCGTTGCCCGTACTAGAAAGGCCATGAGAGAGCATTTCCTTAGACTTCATATCAAGCTTGCCACCTGTAGGGGGACTTGGATCGATACTCGTGGTGGTCGATCGATTTTCAAAGTATGCAACTTTCATTGCTGCTCCCCTACATTGTTCAGCTGAAGAGGCGGCCAGACTGATGATGAAGGGTGTAGTGAAGTATTGGGGAGTCCCACACAATATCATTAGTGATCGTGATGCTCGGTTCCTGGGACGATTCTGGACCGAGCTATTCAAATTGTTGGGGTCAAAGTTATACTTCTCTACAAGCCTCCACCCCCAGACGGATGGCTAGACTGAAAGAATAAATTCGCTCTTGGAGCAGTATCTCCGGCACTACGTGAGTGCCAATCAACGAGATTGGGTGAAGCTGTTGGACATCGCCCAATTCTCCTACAACTTGCAGCGGAGCTCTGCATCCAACAAGAGCCCCTTCGAAATTATCACAGGACAACAATCGTCGACTCCGCACACTATGGCAATTGGGTATACTGGGAGTAGTCCATCAGCCTATCATTTCGCAAAGGAGTGGCATCGAAATGCCGATATTGCGCGAGCTTACTTGGAGAAGGCGGCAAAACGGATGAAGAAGTGGGCAGACTTGGGAAGGCGACCACAAGAGTTCAAAGTTGGCGATTTGGTGTTGGTAAAGCTCCAACCAGCATCACTCCAATTCTTCAGGAACAGAGTTCACAAAGGATTGGTGCGTAAGTATGAAGGGTCCTTCCAAATTATCAGCAGAGTAGGCAATGTTTCTTACAAGTTGCAGCTGCCGGCGTGGTTCAAAATTCACAACGTTCTTCACGCCAGCAACCTGAAGGCCTACCATTCGGATCCGCAAGATGCTTCTCGAAGTGTTCCAACTCGGCTTCCTCCCATCACAGCCTCCTACGAGAAGCGAGTGGAAACCATTCTGGCGGATCGTAAGATAAAGCTACCCAGCGGAGCGGAACAGACAGAGTACTTGGTGAAGTGGCGAAAGCTTCCCCGAACTGAAGCCAGTTGGGAGCCTGAAGACGCCCTGTGACATGAAGAAGAAGTCATCAACAACTACCAACAAGCGTCGACGAGGGCGTCGACAGTTTAAGTGGGGGAGAATGTCACGAACGATCGTCGCGCACCCGCAACAACTCCGTTCAACGAACCGTTCGTCGCTCACACTCGCATGTACAGCTGCTTGACAGCATGTTTTCTCATTGTTTTGGGTCATTTTGCTGTAAATATGTAAGTTCGAACAAGCTGCAGCGTTGCAAAGCGATCGCTCACCGAACCGAGCAAAACAGCCCCAAAACAGCCCAAAACGGCTCCGTTTTTGCGTGCCGCGGGAGGTGAGCGGAGTGCTGCCTCCGCTCACCAAAATGTCAGCCATCTCAGCACCCAGGAACCCCCCGGGTGGCACATGGCTGGATGGGGCTTCGGTTATATACCGGGCGTTGAACACTCTTTCGCAAGTTCGCACGTGACCTTTACGGGAACTTGGTTTTGCGCCCGGGACCAGGTGAGCAGCTGTTTGTGGGCTTGCAACTGTTCGTTCATCCTTGAAAGCCTTGTTTTTCTCCCTCTCCCTCTTTTCTCTTGTGCACACAAGGTGTTCGACGATTTGCTTGTAAAGCTTCCCTTTTCGCGAGACTTCGGGACTTGTCCGTTGCTCGTTCTTTCGATCTAACTTTCTTTCTCTTTTACAGGTCCTTCGGGACCTGCGAGAGGTTACAAAGTGGCTGATCCTTGCGGAGCAAGATCGCAAGGGCGAAGCGCAACTTAGGCAACGCAAGCTAAGTTCGCGTCTTTGCCACACGGGTGACTCACGACTTAGGCAACGCAAGCTAAGTTCGAGTCTTTGGCCGCAAGGGTGCCTCACGCCTTAGGCAATTCCAGCTAAGGTCGTGACAATACGGCTAGTTCAAAATATTCATTATCACTTCATAAGGAGACAAAACAAAATGAAAATTTATCATACGATTATAAAATTCCAAAATTTTGAGTGTATGAATACCTTGATACAGTTAAATAAGCTTGAACATGAATAAAGTAATAGTTCCAAGTTCCAACCAAGAATTTTAATTTCGAATGATACCGCCCGTACCGAGTGGTAGATACTGGTTCGCTAGCAGATCGGTACAGCAGACCACCCGCTATCGGGCAGCATTGTCAATTGGGGATGTTTTCTCCCCGTTACTGCTCGAAATCAGTCCGTAACGATCGATTTCGATTGTCGCCACCTGCTACCAAGCGGTATTATCTGAGGAAGAAGGAAGAAGAGGGAGCAAAAAAGGGAGAACTTGGAGATCCGACACCGCTCTCCCTTGACGATCCCGATCCGTCACCGGACGCCGCATATGAGATGTCGCCTCCTCGGCGCTGTCGGCGACGAGGCCTCGGCATCGTCGGCAACAAGGCATTGGCGTCGTCGGGGACTTCTCCTCATTCGCACAGGGAGAAGAAACGAGGTGACGTTGCCTCGACAACGTCGACCTTTTTTTTAATTTTTTTTACTTTATTATTATTATTATTATTATTATTATATATATATATATATATATATATATATATATACCGAACGGTACACCAAAGCGTATCACTCGATACGCTCGTACCGTATCATACTGAGTTGAGCTTGAAACGTCGGTACGGTACGAAATTACAAACCTTGGTTCCAACCTTCAAGAGTTCTAAGAATGAGCAAATTAAAAATGAAAGACATAGTTTGATAAAAAAAGCATAGCATTAGATACATGAACACGACCATAATAATTCATTGCTCATCATCATACTTGAGAAAATAATATAAACAAGTAACAAGCATTGAGCAATGACCAAACATACTGTACAATTGAGACGCAAGGCTGCCATTGGTCATGTAATCATATATTAACATATGCTGGCCTTCTTCAGCACAATATCCAACCAAATTAACAATATTCCTATGGTGTAATCTCCCAAGAAGTACCACCTGAAAAGAAAGGAAAAGAGCAAAAATCTCTACCAGATTAAGTTAAAATACCACTGAAAAGTGAAGGGTGAGTGGAGATAGCATCAAAACGATGGATGTTACCTCTGTTTGAAAATCCTTCTTGCCTTGCTTAGAATTAGTAGCAAGAACTTTAACAGCAACTATCTCACCAGTGGGCATCTGAGATTTATAAACAGGACCAAATGCCCCCTGACCAATCAATGTTTCAAAATTACGAGTTGCCCTTTTCAGATCCCTGTAAATAAGAATAACAAGCTACATTATCAGGCAAAAGAGAAACATGGATCCAAGTTATACTGGGCGCTCCCATATTAAAAATAACACAAGGAAATTAGAAAACAGAAGCATAAAAAAGATTGCTTTCTGGCTTATGAGTGAATTCCATTTTTGTAAAATCTTTAGGTAGAGACCACAACTGTAATTGGAATTTAATTTAAGAGGCTTTAGTAACAAACCACTATGTGGTGGTGCAATTTCTTGTGCCATATCATACTCATCATTGAAAATACTTAATGAAGTATAGAAGATGATAACATGCATATTTGTACATTAACTAAGTTAAAAATTGAGCAGATTTTTGTTTTCACCCATACTTGAAAGAGTATTTTGGAAGTTTTTTCCTCTTAGTTCCTTTCATCCATAAGGGGCCACCTGCTTCAGAATCAGAATGCCTGGGGGACTCCTGTTCCATGGTAGAGTCTGAGACTACGGAAAAAGCATCAACACCATTGGCACTTATGGGAATAGTTGATGCCCTCCTTGAGAGGCTTACCTGAGTGCGCTTCTTATGGGACAAGATCCAGAGCTTAGCACCTGTAACTAGAAGCATGCAAATCACTACCCCCATTGTCAGCTCTAGAATCAGCTCCGCTGATAGAACACCTTTCATCTCGCCAATACACCTTCAGTTCTAGCAGCTGGACACAATCCACTTGAGGCAATATCCTGAAACAAAAGTCTTGGTTTAATCCTAATCCATTCAATTAGAAGAGCAAAACACAAGCTAATTCCTCTTTGTCTGCCCAGAATGAATGAACAATGTTTTAAGACAATATGGCCAAGAAGCACTAGTAATTAAGACAAGCACTTCTTGGGGAAAAACCACATGTTTGCACATCAATGTGGCCACAGAGATATCTAGATCGAATCACAAGTGCTCCATGGTCAACATCACGTAATTTAAGACAAGAAGCACCAGTTATTAAGGTCAAGTGGATGATCAGAAAAATAACCACAGTTGGCGTCATCTCAAGTCAGTTATTTCTATCAGCATTCTATATGCAATAGAGGGGGAAAAACTCCTGCTTTTTTTTATCTCCAGTCAACATTGACATAGATAAAAAAGAAGAAGAAAGGTTTGCACTTTTGACGAAAGAGCAAGGATGGTGTAATTTCAATTCATACCCAAACAACAAACCTTTCCCCCCTTGCATGAAGAACACAAATTATGTGTAAATCAAACTGAAACAAAATTGGCCTATAAAACTGAGATTGCAAGCACAAAAGCATGACAAGAATAATCAGACAAGGTGTCACATCATGCCCTTTTTGGTTTTCACAATGCAAAACTTGATCAACTTTCCACATACATCATTCCAAAGCAGTATAAAAGTAAACTAATCTATTCAAACAGAAATTTCAATTTTATTTTTCAAAATAAACAGCTCTCTGAAAAGTAGCAAAACAAGCTCTATTAGCTTGTGCTAAAAGTCATAAAATGCTAAGACTCATTGCAATGTTACCTAGCTGTAAATGAAGGACTTCTCTATGCAGGAATCAGAGATAATGTTGTTACAAGGTTAAACTGAAAAATAAAAACACAATATATCAACAAACACGTTGGAAAGGAACCTCATAAACATCCTCTCTAGACATATGAGAAATATCAAAATAAATTGAATCATAAAGCAAATGTCAATCAAATCATGTTGCATATCAATATCATGATCATCACCAGTCACGTCTCATATGGTGGCATAGGTTGGACACTTGATAGTGCACTCTCTCAATAGAGAATAAAGAGTTCTTACTTTATACAGAGTGGATTGAGAGAACCCATAATGCACTCCTAATAATGGATGGAGCAATGCCTCTCACCCACTAAAGTGGAGGCACATTCTTGTCAACAGTGGATGAAACAATCATCTAGCTGCCACTTCCAGCATCCCACTAAACTCCGAAGGGAATCATCCTATTAGTAATTTATTAGGGAAACATAGTCCTCATGTATCATCTCATGGCGTGCATTAGTCTAATTTCAAATTCAAATTCTAGTAATTCAATTGAAATCCACAACAAATGCATCATATATATCTTTTGAATTCATTAAACATCGAAATCATGAAGTGTCAATCCCAGTAAAACCCTTAATTGACTTGAAGTCTAGATGAATTGGTCCAATTGACTTGAATAGTTTTCGCTAGAACCCACTTGAATCAACTTTAAATTCACATAAAGCTGACTTGGATCACCCTAAACCGCAATAATTGAATACGAATTGGTTCAGTTTAGGCTAAACAAGCTTGAACCAATCAGAATCGACTCAGACAGAATCAACCTGGACCAGCTTGAACCGACAAACCGATCCGATTCAACCAATGTGCAATGCCAACGACCGAGCCACAAGGGGCCATGGATCAAGCCTCTCTGCAAAGAGGCTTTCTACTAGGCTCAAACCAGGATGCAAATCACATAGGTGCTGGGTGATGCTGTGCTGAGCCATAGACCACATTGAGACAACCCGTCGAGCCATGCCAATTGCCGCCACTATAAGCGTTGTCAAAGAACCTAGATGCTAAAAGGTGCCAAGGTTCCAAAACAATCATTAGGGTTAAAAGCAATTATTAAAATAAAATGTGAGGTCTTATTAACAATTCATAATATGTTATTAACAGGAGTTAAATATTATCAATAAGACCCAACTATTATTTACAAGAATTAATGGCAAGATCAAAATCAAGAGCGAGGTATACCGGCAAAGTGCAAAGGAGACAAGAGGAGAGGTGCAGTGGCAGAGAAGAGTAATAGAATCCGATTGACTCCAAAGGCAGTGTAGTCCAAAGGTAGAGAGGAGCAAAGGAAGATGCTATCACAACATTGGGGAAGGGTGCTATCACAAATGTTGGGTGTCAAAGAAAAGGCTGTCAGGTGAGTGTGACAGGGATCAATGGAGGAGGGCCGCAGGTTGGAGAGATTTTAATATTTTATCAATTGATTGAGCCAAACCATATGGCTCAGTCAGATTAGATGAAATTGAGAGGGTGAGGGGGTTTTAATCTCTAAACAATTGACTAAGCCAAACCAGATGACTCAATTAAATTAGATCAAACTAAGGGGATTTGATTTAATGTGCTTGGGCTGACCAAGCGAGTGCCTAGAGCGCCCAACGTCTAAACCTAAGCACACACTTAAGCGCCCAAGCACAGCTCCTCACTTGGATTGTCATGAGGTGCTTGAAACTTGCCTTGCTTGACCGCCTAGGTGAGCCCTGTTAATTTCACTATGCAAGGGTCGCCGGGCCGTAGGGTGTGGCCCATTCCATCAACGATTGGTTCGATCGACTAGATGGGCTGATTTGATCCGATCGATGGGTCTAGGCTTAGGTCAAATTCGATCATGGTTAGACCCGAATGCCAATATCAATTCTATCTTTCTTTGAATAGAAAAATTAAAACCAATTGATTTAAAAATTTAGTAGATAATACAAGTTTTAATATAAAAATCATGTTATCAATAATTAGATTCTTATCTACTAATTTATTTAAACATAGAATAAAATTCAAATTTTATAATATCATAATTCTGAAATTTAAAGAATGAATATCTAAAAAATAACATGAACAACCTAGATGAAATATTAAAAATATGCATAAATAACAAAAAATTAATCGCAAAGATCATTGGATTTTAATATTGGAATTTTTAATCAATATCATACTTTTAATCTTTAAAATCATAACAAGCAACATTATTTATTAAAATCCTGAAAATGTAAATAATTGACAAATGATAGTTGAAGAAGCTACCCCTTAAATCTTCCTCCCTCACGATCCCCCTTGTTGACCGTCAACAATTGCATTATCTACCCGTTATTAAATAGGAGAAGAGGGAGAGTTTCCCACTAAGGAAAGCAATAATTGATTTTTAGATTTAATAATTAATTTTATTTTATGTTATTTTATTACCAATTTACCCATATGAATTAGGAATTAGATTTCAACTTGAAAAAAAAAACAAAATAACATATCCAAGTAGAACTCTAATCATATAATTTTATATTTCAAAAGAAAAAATATTTAAAATTCTCGATGATTACACAAGGGATCATAACATGAAACGGAATAAAAAAATATGTTATATTTTTGAGGGAAAATAGCTCTCTTCAGCAGAGCCACATTTCACCCCTCTCTGAGTCCTGGCTTCAACTCAATTTTCCACAAGAAGTCAATGACCACCATCACAACTACTCCGTGCAAAACACTACTCCTTATTGACCCCCATGCAGAACATTCAATCTAAAACCTTTACATGTCATGCTCTCTAGCATTGCTACATCTGTTTCCTTTGACTACCAAGGCACCATGTAGACGCTATACATTAATTATTCTTCTCTGGGTTTCCTCATACATACATGATGTTTCTTTCCTCACATAAAGTATTTCCACATTTGGGTTTCCTGACCACCAAGGAGACTAGCAAAAATATGCACTAACCCCAATAATATTTCCCTTGGTACGTATTTATGTCAACCATGAACATTCTATAAAATTCATGCACTGTATCAAGCTCATTACATGAAGTTCTTTCCAATTGCATCTGCATTGGGTTGTCATGAATGTATCTGGATTTCTACTTTGCACATTGCTAAATCATCATATTACTTATCTTAATGACTATTAAGTTTTATACAACTTGTAACTTAGACATCCACATCAACATCCTACAGACTCATACGCAAACGATGGAGCCGCACTCCTATCTGATTCCCCATAGAAGACCAACCATGGAAGATCATGTTGCACAACTGAAATCATGCAGCATTTTGCACAACTGATTCCCATGTCTAGAGACCTTTTCTGTTTGTAGGTTGCCAAGGGTTGGGGGGTTGCCATATTTAGCAGTAAGAGTTTTGGTATGCATATGTAAGAATTATATAGGCCCAATTCTTTTCCACACAGTGGAGAGGTCTCTTATGCCTAAACCACCCCGATCCTTAGGAGAAGTAATGGTATCCCAGTTGAGCAGTTTTTTCTTCTTGTTGCAGGTAAGTTTCCCGAAAGAATCTAAGTTTTTCCTTACCCCTGATGGCAATGAGGACATCATCTTCAAACATTAGATGTGAGATTTTAGTGCGAAGGGAGTAATTTTCTAGCTAGAAACATAGGAGATCAACAAGCATGAGAAAGTTTATTGGACAACGACAAATATATAGGGGAGATAGGATCTCCTTCCCTAATTCCTCTAAAACTGTGGAAAGGTCTAGAAGTGTTACCATTAATGATACAAGAGAGATCATGAATGGTCAAGCAAGAATGGGCAAGCTCATTGAACACTGAGGGATTTCCTGCTCTTGAAATTGAACATTGAGTGGGAAAGCTCGTTGGCAATGGTGAGTATGAACTTGCAAGTGAATAAATACATTGAAATTATTATGTTATCATTATCTATATGTTTCAATATATAGGCTAAAAAATTTTCTCGAAGTCTTCCTTTTTCATTTTAAAAAGGATCTCTCACACTTTATTTAAAAACAAACACAAGCAATTGCATCCTAATTTTTTGAAGTGAAATCTGATTTTGCAACAAGATTTAGTTTATATGCATGCATTATAGTTTGTATGACATCTTTGTATGTCAAACTAAATGGTGTGTATTCGTAACTATCAAATTCTTTGATCAAAGGTGTCCAACGACAATGTTATGTTATGTAGCAAATTCACGCCCAAAAATGTTAAAATTATACTCTATTGTTTGTCTAAATCGAAGAAGCATTTCTTATTTTTGTATTACAGTTCATCATTTTTAAGGTACTTAAACATAAAAAAAGGCATATCCAATGCACGAGGTTCCTACCAATATGGGATCTAAGGAGGTCAATGTAAGCAGTCTTACCTTTAAATATTTAAAGAGACTATTTTTATGACTCAAACCCTGGTCTCCCGGGTTGCAAAGAAACAACCTTATCATTGTACCAATGCCCACCCTCAATTGTATATTCAGTAAGTATTTTAAGTTGCCATGGTGTCATCAGTGCCAACCTTGACTATAATCCTCTTTATATTTTCCTAATTGGAAAAGGCAGATACGGTAAACATCTCACCTATCATTATCTATTTTTAAATTTTTTATACCGTTATATGAAACACATCTCATCAATTATTATTTATTTCCTATACTTAAATATATTAATAAAGAATAAATTTATTCAATTCATATAATAGTTAAGATTCTCCCTCATTTTCTATATAAACCCAAGCAAGCACCCTCTCCATTTTCATCTTGTCATTCGTTTGGGAGGATTAGACTACGAGGGAGTAGGCGAAGGTCATCATAGGAGATAGTAGATTTCTTCATATCTTTATTTCAAGTATTAAAATTATTGTTCAATTTTATTTCTTGTAGTTCATTAACAATTCATGAAAATTCATGACTTCAGATAGATTTATAGGAGAGTAGTGGTGTCTACCCGAGTTTATATAGGAGATAAGAGGGAGTATCATTATTGTGAGAAAATTTATTTCATATTAGTTTTATCTTTAAATAAGAATTAAATAAAATATTTATTATTAGGATTGTTATCATCGAATTGATTGTCATAGAGCCAAGTTGACTTGACCTAGTTACTGAAAGTCATTATGTCATGAGAATTTATTTCCAAGAGGTTAAGTCAATTCTTCGGGACAAATCCTTTAAGGTGAGTCCTTCACATCGTAAATGTCAAACAAGCACCAAGGGTATTCTAGACATGGTCACTCTCATGTTCAAGTCAATGAGAAGTTTGAGGAGAGAGTTAAGAGACAATTTCAGATATCGAACCATACCCAAGAGACTCCTATTTATAGTGTTGAAGGGAATATTCCTTTCAGCACCAAGAGACTCCTATTTCAGATCACAGACCATACATGGTGAGTTTGTCTAGTTGGGCTTTACATGTCGAGTTTTAGTTAATCTGAAATATTGGTCATATCATTTGCCCCCATTGAGCTTTTAGAATGCTTACTCATGCCGAAGTGCAATGTATGCCTCAGGAACATGCCAATATCCTGCATTAAACATCAGTTATAGGTACCTTTAGAACTTTTGCTTAAGGCACATGCGTTGAACATTGATGATGGAAAGCCACATCGAGCATCTCACATGCTTTGTCCCATTGCATGCTTTGCCCGATCAATGCATGTTGAGAGCGAGAGAGGCTTTCCCCATAGAGGAGATATCGAGCGTGTTGATTACGAGGAGATATGTTGACCATTACCCTCACAACCTATTGAGGGTTTTAATGTTAAGGATGCACTAGCATCAAGTGGTCCGCACATTGCATTGGTAACCCAGCATTATCTCGCATAATTCGAAAGTAAGCAAGTGAATCGACTTGCGAGTGTCTTTCCCATGTCTTTAGCCATCATCAGGATGGATGAGAGAAAACAAGTGAACCGACTTATCAAAATCATGCTTAGTCTTGCTCCTCATGGCAAGTATCACCTTGTAGGATTTTGTGTTTCTAAATTTCTATTGTCTCTAATAACATTTTCCTCTTCACAAACATGAATTTCAACAATCTCCATGACACATTGGGGAAGTCTTGTCGATTGAGCCAAGGAACGAGAGTTTGAGTCCAGGAAGGATTTAATTAATCCAACTCAAGTGTTGAGTCATTTCCACAATGATCGCTCTCGAGGGGCTGAAACTGAGAAGACCCATATGACTGGGGGTGCATTGGGCTCCAAGGGCACCCCTCTCTTGTGTTCGGCTTCCTCACAAGCCACAGACCATGGCTCCAATGGCAAAGCGATCGAGAACTAGCATCCTTGGCAATCAAAAGGGCCTCGCCTAAGTGAACCCTACGATTATAATGGCACTGGGTTTGCAATGAATTGGATCATGAACTCTCTTGAGTCCTCCGATCAGCTTGAAGCTAGGTGGGTACTACCCAAAGATGCACAACCTTGTAGGGACGCCCATCAAGGGATTAATTACCTTTGAGGTAGCTTGATCCTGAGTTGGCAAAGGAACTTTACTTCGCTCCCATTGAGGCAATGGTCACATATGTTGTAAAGGACATGGTGAAGGTAATCCTTAATTAATGTCTCAATGTTGATAATATGTATCTTAACTTGTTGCTCTATTACAGAGCACATCCATTCGGTCATGTCATTGATAGATCATGTTCTCTGGGATCCTCATAACTAACATGAATAAGGAGATTGACGATCTTAAAAACAAGTTATATGGAGAGGACACACTATCGAGCCCAAAGAGTTGACTCACCTTCAAGGCCAATTAGCAAAAATGGAGAAGTATTTGACAGAGGCCAAAGCAACCATTCCCGAGACGGAGAGAGCTCATAAGGAATCCAAACATCAATTGCACATACAACTCTATGAAACTCGAGTGGAGAATCAAAGGCTTCACGGTGAAAATGTTGACTTAAAGAGTCACGCTAAGGACCTCCAGGGTGAAGTTGGTGAGATGAGCAAGATCATTGACGACAGATCGAGTAGCTTCAAGCCGAGATGGTTCTTCACCCGACATGATTCGCCGAGGAGATTGCACATTACAAGGAGTCATTAGGATTCAACATATGAATGTTAGTTCATACAAGTATGGGTACAACTTGGCCATAGCTCGAGTGAAGCCTTAGAGTTGAGCCTTCCACAAAACCAGAACTCCAATCTTTAAACTTTGGGACCTTAGAGTTGAGCCACAACTCGCTTATAATTCAATGACCTCCGCAAGACAGATTTGGCTTCTCGCTTATTGGATAATGGACATTGAGGTCAAGAAGGTCATCCACTTCTAGGCCATTTCCTGATGTCATCCTTCTCCCCTAGAGATTCAACAACTGTGTTGATTCACCTTTTGAAGTAATTAAGTGAATGTTTTCGGGGATTTCTTGGTCATCGACAAGTGGACCAAAGATTATTATAGGATGTATATAAGGGCATAGATAAGCACTGAGGGGTGAGCATCAACTACTTAATTTGTCTTTTGAATCTTGAGATATAGTTTGGCAACAACTCATCCTTCCCTCAGAGGATCACGAGGACGACCATCATGCTTTTTCTTTTTTACAATGATTACTATTTTCTCGTATTTCCTATAGGGTGATGGGCAACAACCCACCCACATATTAGTGCAAGGCGCATATACGGTCATGGCCACCTTAAATGTTGTTGTAGGTGCTTTTGTCGAATATCTCCAAGTATAGCATCGAAAAATTGGATACCATAATAGTCAATTGATGCCACTTCCTCTCCATATAGGATTTCGCACCTCAAGTCTTTGAGCGAAGTATTTCTTACAATTAAGCCTGGACAACATAACCCATATTGGTTGATTGAGCCTTAGTGTCTTGGTGGGCATGTGAGCCACAAAGGAATCCTAGATTGTGGTTGATGAGGCATAAGGTTTTGTGTAATCACCAATTGTGCTAACTACAGAAGGAATGGAATGACTATCCACATCTCTCTCGTAAGGGCCTAGACTTACAAGGTGAATTCGAAGAAGGGCTTAGCAGGTACGATGACTTGAGTTGGATTTCTTAAGGCCGAGGGTACTGAGGGATCACTAAAGATTTGGTGATAATAAGGTGGAGCAAGAGTCAGTCCTAGTGTCCCCATGGCCCGAGGAATTGAGCCCGATCCAGGGTTAATCATCGTCCATAAGGCCGGATGAGGAGTTTCCTCACCTGCGAGTTCTTAAAGGGTTTCTTAATTCTAGATTTTATGTGATTGTGCCAAACAGTTAATGTCAAAATTAGTCACCGATCCACGTTATGAAACTAAATTGACTTGGCCCAATTCCAGAAGGTTAGTGTCACAAGAACCAAATATCCACGGGTTCAATCAATTATGCAAGATAGAATTCCTCAAGGTGAGTTGCTCATGTAGGAAGAGCCAAGGGGGATTCCGATCACTCCAATGCTTAGGTCAATGAGAAGTCTCAGCTAAGAGTCAAGCAAGGAGTTCTAAATCCGAACAATACGTGAGAGACATTTATAGAGTGTTAAAGAAAGTATTCCTAGAAACAATAATATTTTGAAGAATATTTCCCCTCTGACTCATGCTAACGTGACGAGCTCTATGTCGAGTTCTAATTGGCCAAAAATATAGGTTATAATAAGGTGAAATAAAAATAAATAATAATTGATGAGATATATATCAAGGTATAAAATATTAAGAAATAAATAAATGAAGGATGAGATGTATGTCACATTTAACTTTTCAAATTAGGAAAATAATAAAGAGGATCACACCCCTATTCAACATGAATGCTACATATTTTATTATTTTTTTCAGACAAAGGAAACCAGGTTATCAAGTTGGGAATGATGATCTTGCACTAATAGTTAATATGTTTCAAGGAATTTTTGTTTTACTCATAAATGAATGAATTAATTTATTTTGTAATGAGTATAGGGTAATTTCTCAGAAAAGCCACAAGTTTTGGGATTTTCTCGTATAACACCCCTCATTTCAAAAATGCCTAAGGAGCTTCTACTGTTTAAAATGACAAAGATGACCTCAGCTTACAACTTTAATTTTTGTTTTCGCTAAAACCCAAGTAGACCTAACCAGTTAAACTAGTTCGATGTTAAACTGAACCAGTTAAAAAGGTTCGATGTTAAACCAAACTAGTTAGACTTAGTTTGATGTTAAACGAGCCAAATAAACTAGTTCAACGCTGAACCAAACCCATTACAATGTTTTTGAATAGGATTACAGTTTTTTTGGTTTAGCCAATCTAGTTATAGTATTTTTGTATTGGGTCACAGTTTTTTTGGTTATTGACTTAAAAACATTGTAATCTTATTTAAAAATATTGTAACTAAGTCTTAATTAATTCAAATTGCCATAAGCATTAATTATTAACCTTATTATACGTATTATGATTTCATTTTATATTTTATTTGAGAATTCTTAAATAAGTTTGAATAAAAATTAAGAATATTTTGACATATTTCAAAATAAAAGATAGCAAATCTTTATTTTTGTTACATAACATGAATTTTTAAAAAATATTTTAACATTTTATTTATCAAAAAGACGTTAATAAAAAAAAATCTTAGTTAGAGTATTTTGAATAGACAAACAGTGGTTTTGTCACTGAATCAAGACATTATAACTCTAATAAAGAACATTATAACTTGGCTTCAATTAATTAAAATTTTCACTAACATTAAATATCAACTTTACAATAGGTTTGGAGGTATCATAAAATTATAATTATAATTATTTAAATAATTTTGGGTGAAAATCATGAAAGTCTTGGCATATTTGAAAATAAGTCATGCCAAAAGCTCTAATTCTTTTCCACTTTGTCTTAAATTTAAGTCTAAACATTTTAAAAAACCTTATAGTATTTATAATAATTTATTATAAAGAAATGATAATAAAAATTAATGAGATATTATTTTTCAGTGGAGTTATTAATCAAAAACACTATAACTCAATTCAAAATCATTATAAATAAAAATATAATAACGCTATTCAGAAATATTGTAGACAAAAAGCAACCAGAAACATTACAATTCTACATGACACTGTAATACTAGATCTGTTTAGCTCAAACTAGATTTTGATAAGAAAATATTATTTTAAGGGTATTTTGATCTTTTTATTTTTAGAATTATAATTACAATAATTTAAATAATTTTGGGTGAAAATTATGAAAGTCTTGGCATATTTGAAAATAAGTCATGCCAAAAGCTCTAATTCTTTTCCACTTTGTCTCAAATTTAAGTCTAAACATTTTAAAAAACCTTATAGTATTTATAATAATATATTATAAATAAATGATAATAAAAATCAATAAGATATTATTTTTCAGTGGAGTTATTAATAAAAAAAACTATAACTCAAATCAAAATCATTATAAATAAAAATATTATAACTCTATTCAGAAATATTGTAGACCAAAAGCAACCAAGAACATGACAGCTCTCAACGACACTGTAATACTACTGTTTAGCTCAAACTAGATTTTGATAGGAAAATATTATTTTAAGGGTATTTTGATCTTTTTAGTTTTTAGAAAGGGAATGAGATCTCATTGGGAAATATAGAAATGGGGATGCTATCCGAGAAAAACCCAAAACTTAAAAGCTTTTACCGAAAAATCGCCCATGAGTATATAAGTGATTGAGAAAATACAATGAAACATGAAAACAAAAAATTAACTCTGTAGTTATGGAATTTTAAGGTGACGTTTACACAATATCATTTTTTTCGATTTAGAGTTAAGTCATGTCAGGGCATAACATTGACATTATGCAACTCATCAACCATTCATGTAGTCAATAATTATCTTCTATACGTGATGAATTACCATAAGAATGTGGATCAATGCTAACTGTTATTTTCTCAAAAGCAAGATTAGGCTTATACAATCTCATACTTTATCAATTTTCTTAAAGCAAACTTAGGGTTTCATAACAGTCCTACAATATTTCGTTCTTTCAAACGGACTCAACAAGGATAACATCAAGAAACCACAATCTACCCTTCATGTTATAAATTCCACCTGGAATCAGCAGACTCTTCGGGATAAGCATATTTCATAGATCAACGTCACACAGAAAAATCGGCAAACAAGTGAAGAAGAATCTTTGACTGGTTTTTTCAAGAAAAGCAAATGAATAACCAAGCAAGCACACAACAAGAAAGACATTGAATACTGTAAGAAACTTGAGTACCGATAGGTATCAAAGGTAGTGCCTTTCTCCAGTTAATATGATCAGCAACCGCGGACGACGCCCTAGACACACACAACAAGAAAGAGAGGAGAAGAGAAGACAGAAAAGAGGAGAAAGCGGAGAGGAAAGGAAGAACCAGGGGCTCGCCTGAGACGAAGAGATTGGTGGAGGGCTCCGCCGATGGAGGGGCCGCAGCAGGAGGCGGAGATGGAGAAGATGCGCCGGATTCCCATTCGCACCGCCGCCATCGCTCGTGGTTGGAGGAGTCGCAATCCCCTCCCTCCATATAGCGAGAGCAATTTACAAAACCAACCCCGTTCAAACTCCTGCGAAAGGAAAATGCCACGCAGGTGGACCACATCACCCCGTAAACTTCCCCGGATGAAATCAGCCAGATACTTTTCCATGCTGATCAAACCAGCCCGAGCAGAGTGGTCAGACTCCAAAAGACATGAACGCCCAAATAATGACAGTAAACATCTCTACATGTACATATTACTGGCAAATAACTACACAAACAGAAGAAAGAAGATTAATAGTCATACATGGATACATGGATACATGGATAACAGAAGAGTTTTCAGTGCATCCCAACACACAAAAGTACAAGCATTTAGTCCTGACAGCATCTCAATCTATACTCTTTTGAACAATACAACCATGATTACGGTAATTGCCAGAGTCATTAAGGATGCTCCCATAGGAAACTGGGCAAATGGTCCATCAGTAGTCTTTGGGCTGGAAGTCCCTGATGAATTCCCGAAATGTTCTTGAAGGAGGCTGGATATGTTGCATGCGATTTCTACCACTTTATTCTTCACATTATGCAGAAAGTCTGAGAATGCTGGGCTTTTATTTGCTTTGGCACAAGAAGATCCATGATCGTTTTCAGCAACAGGCACCTCTGTGGTGACATTTGGTTCAGGATGAACAACTGCAGAAGAAACTGAGATCAGTCTCATTCGTAACAACTCAGATGTTTGTAGAGGTGAATAGATGCTTACCTGACAGGTGAGTTTTGTAGAATTCCATCACTTTTTCGTTCTTCATCACAGAGTTCCAGACATTCTCATCCGAAGCGATTGAAGCAACCACAGTCTGCACATAGAATCACAGAAATAGACTGCAATTCCCAGGGAATCTACATAGATGTTTTATGTTTAAACCAAGATATAAAAAACAAAAGAACAAGAATCAGCCAAGTACCACAATGTGTTCAAATCCTAGTGATTCTCTACTAAAGAAATATCATCTGAGCAGATGACGGAAATTCTGGCTGCTGTCATATTTATGTAAATGAGTCACCAAATTTCACCAATGACGAACTTTCAACAGTATAACAATATTACAGATCTACAAGCAAATACTAGACAAGTTACAATTCTGCTAATGACAGTGGTTGAGTCCTTTGGGTCATTATTACATTCTAAGTGGATACTAGACAAGTCATATAGCTACTGACAATAATTGAGTCCTTTGTGCCGTTATTTCATGCTGAAGAGCATGATCTCATCAAACAGTACCACCATTTGACTTTCCATGTAATCTGCAGTATTTTAAGTGGATGACCGTTAATGCCGAAAGTAACTTAACAAACATAAGTTGCTGGCAAGACACAAGCATTACTCTGAATGATCCTTAAATACGATAGCAAGTTTGGACAGGAAGACAATCATGTACAAGAGGAGGTGAACTACATAATTTGGTAATTAGAGGAAAGAAGAAAATAATATAAAAATTGTAAGGAAAACTGCAACTATATGTACATAAAATAAAAAAAATGAACGATTAGCAATCATCACCTGAATCCTTCTAGTCAGTATATTGTCCATCACAACCAAGATCTTGTATAAAATATTACAAACCACTACAAAAATGCTTAACCATGAATATGAGACATAGGGTTATGCTAGTGTGAAACGCTAATATCATGTGCAATAGAAAATTTTAGCAATCATAAGTATGCTCAAGAACAACAAAATCCATGCCCAAATTCATGCAGAAGTGTATCTTGAGATCCCAAGACTTCTGTATTATTTTGAACCTGAACTTCAGGGCTTCGTTGCAGCAGTGAAAATGTTTCAACCACATGCCTAGGCATTGATGGAATGATTGATGAAGCTTCATGGTGGGCAGACCTATGAGCAACTTCTATGGCAGGAACATTGTGGCTTGGAGGATACACCCTGCAACAAAGGCACTAATTAGTGCACTGTGTTAAGTTTCAACATGTGCAGTGGCAACCCACTTGTATGCTTCTCTTAACAATTGCTTTTAGTCAATAGACTCAATACCATGTTGTGCTATTAGAAACTATGCCTCTCCCTCCCAGACCACCATCACAGACGACAAAGAAAAGTTGAAATTGTTTCGTAGATGAAGCATGAGTTTGTACCATGAAGTCAACTTTGTGTTTTTTCTTTCCTTTTTTTTGTTGCATAAGAATCAGAAAACTTTGATGAAAGTACAATACAATATCTTATATAAATCTCAAATGGTGGAGGAAACAGTTCAGCGCCCTTGAATCTCATCCATCATGTAATTACATGTACACAAATTTAGAATGCAGCTCAACCTACTCTTCTGTGTATAACTATGTTCCCGATTATGACATCAACATTATTTCAAAGAGTGAAAGAGAACATGTGAATCCTAAGAGATGTTTTATGCACCAAGGTAAAAAACATAGGACTTTGCTGGATTTTAAATTCCTTAGATTCCTTTCAAAGAATCCTACCTCTTATTCACACCTAACACTTGTCTAGAATCATTATTTGTCATTCTACCTTGATAGAACATTAACCTATAATAAAAAAATAAAAAAAATAAAAAACATTCACTGCAACATAGCTCCTATTAACAGTCTATTAGGGCAAGGTACATGGCCATGTCCCATAATTTAAACACATAGGTAAGGGTAATCAAATGCCTGCATACTGTTTCTAACCAGGTCCTTTTCGTTTTTTTTCCTTCACCTCATGACATCTAAAAACAAAATCAAATTTTCTTGTGCACTAAATCCTGTCAATATTTGTTAATTAATGCTATGTTGGAGCAAAGTTGAAACTAATTTAGCTTACTGTCTTGGTTGTACTAGAATTAGTCAAACTTTATTTTCCTATTATTTCAATAGAAACATTTGTTAGACTTCTATTGTTTTGTTTATGTATTTTGGCATCATAATTGGGTTAGAAGCCGAGATAAGGACATTATGTTTCAGCTTTGATCACATTTGCTATTTATAGCTTAAATGAGTTTGTCAAGGGATTTATTTATTGGCATTGCTTATAGAAATCTAGCTGGTTATAGTTATTTATGTTTATCATAACATCCTTCTCTCCTCAGTTAAAGAGTCCAAAATGAACTCAAGATCTGATTACAACAGGTATCGACCAGACATGTATCTTGATATATTCCACTCAGTCCACTCAGTTGATGCTATCCCTATAGAGGACTCCTTATTTTAAGAGGGAGTATTTATTTGAATCAATGTATTTGTCGTACTCCATCCATCGATTAAGATTACTCCCATGGGTATACCCATGTTTGTTTACTTACCTCTTAAGATAAATGGTACTAAAGAATTGCTTGTGGTATTAAGTATTTTCAACATTTCATTAGTTTACAGGAATAAAAAGATAAATATATTCAATTCACATGATAAATAATGTGATCAAGACACACAAGAAGATATTCTTCAAAATGAGGTCAAAATCTGAATTAAAGGAGTGAAAAATAGTTCAAAGAGATATCCCAATCAAAGATAGAAATCTGATCGAGGATCAAGGTTTAAGCTCCAAATAACCATGATATAGATAAATTTAGAAAATATTTTCATAATTAAGTAACCTAATATGGTTGGTAACTTATCTTATGCAAACCCTAAGTAGTTTAAGGGGTTATTATGATTTCTCTACATTATGTGAAATTCTCAGTCCAAATTTATGATGTATCATGTGTTATTCGAAAAAAAATATTTGATTTGATGTTACCATCAGACTTAATGATGTCCATTGGCCCTCTCTATGTTTGGCTTCTGCTCTTGTCATTTTTTTAAATAATCGATATGAGGAGAAAAACCATAATTCAATTTCTTTATAAATAAAAAAATTATCTTTGGCCCTTAAATTTGTTACTGGAGAAACTCTAAACAAGTTGTCTATATTCCTCTCGAACACCAACACTGCAAAGCCAGTATGTTACACCATTATCCCCAATATCCTAGCCAATCTTGCATTAGCCAACACATTAAAGCTTGTAATCATTTACAGTAAGTTCATGTCCAGTATGTGAATGATTTCAATACTGAGATCAAACTTGCTTGGTATTTTTATTAATCATAAGATATCACAAATTGGAGATTTAACTGTAGTGATCTTACCTAAAAGATTCCGATCACTAAAATTGACCAATAAAATCTTCAAAATGAAATCAAGAACTCAAATATGTTTACCTTTTTCCCCAGAAAATCCTCATTTGGATGCACAGGCAAAAGTAACTTTCTTATATCGCGTACAATATAACTAAAGACGACGGAAATGAATAGCTTGAGCCACTAATGTCAATCCTACTAAACTTGTGCCCTTCACAAAATTTCCGCTCATAGAACACGGAATTTGGGGGAAGTATTCCCGATTATTAGATAAAGAGAGAAACTCCATCAAACGTTTAAGAAAAGGAGAGTTCAAAGACGAAGCTTACTTGTCAAAGGCATCTATCAGATCGGAAGTGGCCTCCTTGGCCTCCTCCAGTGTCGGAATGGACCCGAACACGAGCCTTGAGGCGGGTTGCACCGGATCTAAGGTGATCCCCTGCTCGTACTCTGCCCACCCATCGAAGTTCTCGTCTTTGGTCTCCCGGTCATGGGTCTCCAACGGCGGCCTCTGGACCGCCGAGACAGGAACCGCATCTTGGAGACCGTTATCGGACGTGGAGACGGAGATCGACGGCCCTCCCTCGGCGGCCGGTGCCGCTGCGGAGACGGTCACGTTGACCGGTTTGAAAGGCCACCGCGCGATTGCCGACGCACGGCCGGCGAGCGGGCTGACCAATCGGTAGCCGCAGAGGGTCGCGGCTTTCGCGGCGGTTTTCATGGCTCCTCCACTCATCTCGTTCACTCAGCCGCTCTGCGTCTCTCACCCGCGTGATCCCCAGAGGTTAAAGCCGAGCAGAGGAGCGCATCAGGCAACGACTTACCATACGACCTAGCGGACGACAAGTGGCGTGGCGCTCATCGAGAAGGTGAAATGGTTGCGATCCGATTCGCGACGGGACACGAAAGCGAAGAGGGATCCTATAAAGTTGTCGGGAAAAAACGGAGAGTAATGTTTGGCGTTACCGACAGACTACCCGCCGATGGCTCCTTCTGTTCGTGTCACCACCGGGATGTGTGGGGCCTACCTAGAAAGGCTTGCGTTGGGAGAAGAAAGCGAAAAGAGGGTAAGTCGAGCGGGTAGGATGCGATCTCAGACTGGATTCGAGGAATCGAATAAAGAAGCCACGATATTGCTTCGTGTTGACGCAACGACGTCATCTTAGTATTTCTTTCTCGCTTAAGGTGATATTAGACTAAATACATATTATTTTTATAATTATTTATTTTTAATATTTAGATCGTTATATTTTTAAAAATTATATTAATTTTTTTATATTTATGAAAGTGAAATAGTGGCTTCAACGAAGCTATCCTCTATTTTAATTTTTAATTTTATTAAAATATTTTTTTTAACTTTATATGCAAATCTCAATATTTTACTTTCGTAATCATAGATATTTTAATGTAATTTTTAAAATATAAAAAATAAGATATTAAATATAACTAATTATAAGAGATAATATATAATTAGCATTTTGATCTTATTTATTTTGTGAAATATATCACGTTGGTAAATCATAAGAATTTATTTCCTTTTGAGCCAATTTTTTTTTTAAATATAGTTATTTAAAGGATAATTTTCAAAAAAAACAATTTTATTTTTTTACAAAATCTTAATTTTTTTAAAAAATAAAATAATAAAAATAATCCTCAAGTAATCGCTCCGTGGTAAAATGACGATCTTGGCCCCCTTTTTTGGGATATGTTTCATTATAATTTTCTCTTTTGAATATAATAATTTACTAAAAAATAACCTATTTAATCCACAAAAAAATCATAATTTAAGTTTCAGCTTGAAAACCATTTGGTTCTTCTTTTTTTTTTTAATTATTTTATAATATTTACTAAAATAACAAACATAACTAGATGGCATAGAAGTCATTTCGCTTAATCTTTCATACCTATTAGTACACTTACCGCAGTCGTACTTCCTCTGTCGCTAACGCAGGCAGCTGCGTCTTCCTCACCTTCTCCACAGTAAACAATGGAGCCAACCTGCCTCGAAAGAGTCAAAACAATAATGGTTGAGTCATTACCGAGCATCTAATATAAGATACGATCCGCCTCGACACACACCTCCACCCTCGTATCTCCAAGCTTCCTCCTTTAAAGCCCCGAACGATCGATGCGTACTGTTCTATCGATGACACGCTTCCTTCTCCCCCTCACTCTGGTCTTTCTTGATCTCGTGGCAGCACTAGCAGTGGCCCGGCCGACGCACCTTGCTATGGCGTGGCCGGGGCACCCGAGAGCACGTCGCGCCACTCGATGCATCGCCACCGGTCGTCGGACAAGTCGGTGGCGGGGGCCGGGGTGATCCTTGGAGGGCTCGCCGCCGCCATCTTCGCGCCCGTCTTCGCGTACATCCGGGTCACCAGGAAGAGGAGCTCCGAGAGCAAAGTGTGATCTTGTTCTGCTCTGCTCTTCGTTTTCCCTGGGATCTCAACGGAGGCATGCATGCTCATGTAATATTTTGATGTACAGAAAATAGCGTAGAGAGAGAGAGAGATCTTCCATTAAACTATATATTTCCTTCCTATTTGTTCTCTGATCTGAATGCTTACAAGAACTTGGTGTTTACATCACTCTGTCTAATGGGTAATGGATCTCCCTGTGTTTTCTTGTCATGGAATTCCTTTGGGGGCTTATTTAATTATCTTTTTTCAAAGAAAAATATTTCAGGGATATAATTTCTGTGATAACAAGAAATTCTCAAAGATTTCAAGATATCTTTTTACCAGTAATTCAAGATACCAATACACTAGAGTGAAAATAAATCATGACAATTATGAGCAATATAAAATAGGGTTAGCTAGATATCTTGTTGAACACACAACAACAACTATTATTCTCAGTATATATCTTCTACTGACCATAGACCTGAAAAATAAATATATTGCACTCTTTGAACTAAAGAAATGTGCATTAATTGTAGTCACATGAGAGAGGCTACCAACAAGCAGAAACAAGTTGTTAATGCCAATAAGTGGAAGAAGATAAGAGTGGCTATCAATTGAGCCATGAAAAGTACAGAAACAGCAGAAAGGTTTGGATGTAAAATTATTTGGCAATCTTTTTACCTCTAACACAACAAAAACAATGGAATGAATGTACATGATGAACTAATCAAAGCATTGGGACCCATGCAGCACTGCTGCAGTAGTCACAAGAAGCATAAGAAAGTCAAGTGTCTCTTTCTTTTCTGAGCAGTGCTTTTGAGACCCACAAACACAGAACAAAAAGAAAAAAAAGCCACCCAAAAAAATATTGCTGTGGGATTGATGGGGAATTTAGAATTAGGGTCATCAGGATTCCTTTGGCACAAAGCATTTCCAACATTTTATTCAATGCTTTCATGCTAAGGCAAAAAGAGGAAGAGAAAGTAGACTGAAAGGAAGAAAAATGCAAAGCATCTTCAATTCTTTTTCCTTGATTTTGCTTTTGGAATCCTTTCTTTGTCTACAGTAAACCTGGTTCAGTTAGAACACTTTGAACAAGAAGCACTTGCAAAGTCAAAAGGTGAAATTAACACCAAAAAAATGTCTTGAGCTATGTTTTCTTTGTTTACCATCAAAATAAACATTTTTTTCAAAATTAACTTGAAGCAAGCATCATGGAGATACATTAGCAGGACACACAGATATACGTTAAAATACTAAGATTTGGTGAGGACTTTTCTACAGACTTAAATCACTAAAACCACCAAGAACAAGAAGAAAAATCTTTATTAAACTAATATTTGAGTACTTGAATCCTACTTTCATGGGGAAAAAAATAGATTGTATTAATTATTTTGATGTGAGGAGATGCAGTTTGAAGCCTATCTGAAAATATTCAACAGAAAACAAATTACAGTCATCTACAGAGTACAACAAAAAGCAATTCAAACTCAATACGACATCAGAATTCAAACACAGCCAAGTTTGGACAATTTAATTGCAGAAAATGTTTCACTTGGATGAAACCCACAGCCACAACTCATGTCACACAACTCAGATAAGTAAATAGCATCATATTATAGCACTCTTCAATTCACAAAGTCAGTATTTGCAATTGAATACAGTATATTTTGGAATGAACAAACAAATCAGAAAGAATTAGACTGAAATCTGTAGATCAAAGCAACAAACAAGAAGGAGATCCAACTATCGAAGCAGAGTCCAATCTTATTGGTAAAGGAAATCAAGGACTGACATTGAGTTGCAGCAGAGGTACAGGATTTAACAGCAGAGTTATCATTAGACAATGAATCCCCAAATCAACTATATTCAAAACCAAAATTGGAAGACCAAATCAAGATGAAGACCTGTTTCATCTAGAAATGACTCTCTTCCACCCTTTAGAATCCATGCAACCCAGCAGAGAAAAAAGAGACTATATTACTTCAGCACAAATTCATAATCAAGATTGCATCTTTAAGACTTCTCCGATCTCTGTCCCAAGTCTCTCTTTCCCTTCTATGGCCAAGTGGTAGCAACTACGACAGCTGCTATTGGCCTCTCATCTGATTTTAATTACTCAACAAGCAAGCTCTTTAAACAGAGAAGATGAAATCACTCAAACAATAAATAGGTTATGAGGCAAGAGAAAAAGCACTACTAGAACAGAAACAGCAATCCTGTTATCATTTACAATCGACCCGGAAGACAGGAACAGAGACTATATGTTCACCTCAAGACCTTCATCAAAAACCCATCTTTAGTGGTTGGTCACCACCTCTGGGGCCGGAAAGCCCTTCCCCTTCCTCGCCCGTGCTGCAGTCCGGTGGGGACTCGAAGAGGGAGAGGGAGAGCTGCTTGTGGGCGAGGCCGATGTCGAAGAGGATGACGCCCGAGGAGGGGTCGGAGACGAGGATCTCGCGAACGGGGAGCCAGAGGAAGAGCTCCTCCTGGGAGACGCCGACCAGGGCGCGGAGGCCACCGTAGGTGAGATTGGCCCGGACCACGCTGTCGAAGAGGACCATTCCATCGAACCGGGCGTAGCAGGGGCGGCCGAGCCGGACCTCGAGCTGGCCGGACGGCCGATCCAGGGTGTAGGAATCGACCTCCCGGGGGAGGAGCCCCCCGGGCAGGCCGTAAGCGCGGAGGAGGTCGTGGATGGAACTGGCGGCAGAAGACGACGTGAAGGAGGAGGCAGCGGCGACGGCCCCGAAGGGGAGGAGGAGCGCCGCAAGCCCTAGAAACCCTAGAAGAAGGGAATTGGCCATGGTAGAGAGAGGGGCGAATGATTTGTGTGCGCGCAAGGGCGAAGAAAAGAGCGACCTTTTTCACTGTTTCTACTACTTTCCACAGAAACCAAAGCTTTTATTCCCATTTCTAATTTCGTTTTTAAAGAAAAAAAGGAAATTATAAATTGGAGAAACCGAAACCCCTTTTATTTCTAACAAAAGGAAATTAGTAATTAGAAATTAGAAATCTTCATCAAAAAAATACTCAGATTATAATACAAATTATTTTATGAAATCTCAAAATCTAAAATAAAATCGATAATTAAGATCAGAAGGAATTTAAACTAATTAAAATTAGGTTATTATAATTAAATATTTCACATGAATAATAATACGTGACTCTTTTTTAGAGACATTATGACGAATGGAAATTTGAGACTTTTTTTTGAAAAATCATTCAAAACGAAGCTCATGAAATTTCTAATTGAACTTAATTATGAATTAATGCTTTGTTTAGTTAAACTTAACTAACTAATTTGGTCTTTCACATGAGGAATATTGTTATGATGTTTCCCCTTTTACAATAATAAGCACGTATTTATGACATAAGATTTTATAATAACAATATTTTAATTAAGAATTTAGACTAATTAAATTACTTATACGAAGCAAAGGCTTAATTTAATATGGCTTAATAAAAGTAGAATTATAGCATCTCTCATGCAATAAATGAACCCATACTGCATTAATTGTTCTGATGATTTGAACTCATGTGGAATTGGAATTGGAATTGGGAGCGTTGTCTGCAGAGTCACGATTTTGGAGTGGGGAAGGAAGGAACACAAAACGGATGTGGCAGCAGTCACGTCTGTGCTTGTTGTCATCAGTTTGTCTGCCTCGAAAGCTCAGAGCAACATACAACAACAATAATAATAATAATAATAATAACAATAATTTTATTGCATCGGCTTTTCTTTACTAATGAAACTGATGAAAACAAATTTATTCTGCTCACAAACATCTCGTGCAAACGTAACCCTAAACTCAAGTATAGTCATCCCCTTCCATCCCCCTCATCAGCCGTTATGGTGCTAAAAAAATATCTTAGCTTTGAAAATTTCTCATAAACTATCTAAATTTTAAAAAATTATCATAAAATATATTTTTTTAAATGATTATTTTATTCTTGACCATCATTAGACTTGTCATCTACAACTCTCGCCCGAGGAAGGAAGAGGTGGGAGCCGTTGTCATCACTCATGGTCATGCATAAGGATCTACTATACACAATTCTCATCACTATCGCTTGAAGCTCTCGTGGGATGGCTTATTGTTGCTACTCGTAACCCTAAATTCAAGCTTGATCGTTGCCTCCCATCTCACTCATAGCTCTTATTTGCATGGGAAGTCTGATGGGGTCGGTAGGGTTTGCCGACACAATGATGATCCTCATCCTTGCATGAGGGTCATGAGTGAACATAATAATAATAGTACAAAATGATCATTTATAAAAAAAATTTAAGTTTTTTTAAATTCAATCCTATCCTAATATCAAAAATAACTTTTTTACCATCATAAATTTTTTACTTCAAAAAATAAAAAGAGTTTATTTGAGAAAGAGAAGTGTTAAATGACCTCCACTCATTAAGCATTTTTCTACCATTAATGTTGTTAAATGAAGGAAATATTCCATCACCCACACATTGCTCTTTGTTGCTACAAAATATATCTCATATAATTCACTCATGAAGAACAAATACATTGACAAACTCACCAAATTACTCCTTTAGATTCCCATATAAATGAATGCCACTATTTGTTGGTGTAATTTTCTTTTCTCGATAACATATTCAAAAGCGAAGCCAATAATTCCAATATCATAACATAGAGCTCTCATTAATTAGACTAAATTAATTACTGATTACTATTTTCCATAATTTCCATTGTTTTGATCGTACAATCAAAACTTTGAGATTCGTGTAATCAAATGAACCCAACTGAACGGTGCATTCTTCATGTCCATGTAAAGGAATTTACAGGCCAAACCTACACATTATCTTATCAGTTAACTTAGCTGATAAAAATATTAATAGTTTATTTTAAATTCATCTTCATCACTTTATTTGTTTAAAATATTATCTTAAATAATATATATTAATATACATTTTTAATTTTTTAATAAAAAAAATTATATTTAGTTCTCGTAATTTATGTGATAAAAAAAATCCACAGTTCCAATCAGCTAATTTTTATTGTATTGAATCATTAAATTGATACTATTTTAATAGACTATTTTTTATTTTATGTTTATTTCAGCACTAAATTGGTATTCCTATTTTGGTGGGAATCCAATTTCCTATATCATCACGTCGGGACAAGTCTCGGGAGAACAAACCAATCGCATCCTAACTAATCTAATCCTAAAAAGGAAACAAAATCTAAACGCAATCTTATCTGCACCACAATCCTTGGATTGCTGGATTCCTACCGTAACCAAGCTTAATTCGAATCTAATTCCTCCGTAGGTTCGCCATCTCTGCTGGACTCCTAAATCGCCTCTTGTTCCGCCGAATCTTCTCTTTCTACTTCTTGATTTGCGATGGTTGCAACGGTTGAGCTCTCTTCCAACGTTCTGCCATTGGTGCGCACGGAGGATTGCGATGGCGGAGTAAGGAGGCCTTCGTCCTCCGGGCTTTGCACATGGCGCTGATGAGGGGCCTAAAGTTCAGAGTTTTGTTGGGTCCCAAATGTGGGATGGAATAAACTCCTTGGAGGTGATTCTGTCTCGCGACGTGCACTATTTGCTCTCCTCTGGGAAGCTGCAAGAGAACACCGTCTTCCGGCTGCTGGAGTTCAAGTGGACGGTCCAGTGAGTCTTCAATTTTTCGATTGCAATCTATTAATTTCTCGAGTCTCCTTAATCTTCTTAAAAAGGATTGAGATGGGAGGTAGATTAGGTCATGAATTATCGATGGTTGATTCCCTTTGGCCATCTTTGATAGGGCCTACCAAATTAGGTTAGAACTATGCAATTTCATTGATGTCGGATCAAGACTAACATGTTCTTGAGTTGAAACAATGTTGTAACTTTGATATGGTCACCAATGTGCTGCTGAGGAAGCAACACTGTCCAGTTATCTGTTCCTGTAAGGATGTGAAGTATTGTTTTCTAGTATTTTTGGTGTAGTAAAATGTGTGTAATCGATGACAAGTTTTTAATTTCTCTCAGAATTTTAGTTGCTTTTGATGTTGAATTAATATGCTATCTATTGCCAATTACATGTATGGATTGCTTTACTTTGTGTAAATTTTCAATGATTGTTTGTTAAATCCTCTTCTTGCTGCAATTTTTACTTTTATTTGTTGCGGTATGCTCTAAACTTTTCTTCATCGGTAGTAGGGCTATAATCTCGCAAGATATTGAGATCCTAGATGAAATTTTTTATTTTTCCGACTTCACACTCCCGAGCACTTTGAGCTGTCATCTTGATGATTCTACACCCATAGAACCATCTCAAGAAACTTAAGATGAACGCACTGCAAATATCTATTCGTTCTCTTATACTACTGTTGTGGCTGAGTCATTTATCACAGGAGAGAAACATTCTCTAAATGCTAGTAATGTAGATGAACATGAACATGAAGAACTTGATAATGGATTTTTAGCTGGTTCGATAAGACCTGATGCAGAGAATTATGGCCTTTCCTCTGGAGTGCTATGGGACATACTAAATGGGAAGCATCATACCTTGCCTGTTCTTCAAGTTTGTGGTTGCTTCATAGATTATTAGGGAAACCAAATGCTGGTGCTCAGCAACGGAGATCATAAAGAGTTAGTTCTGCTTGTTCCTCAGTTGAAGCATCTCATCCTGAAAAGGGTGACATTGTTCAGGTACTTGAATACTTCTGTTTGAATGTATGTTCCATCAGTAAGTTTCTGAACATCCTATGCTCTGCTTATTTTGGATTTCATATTATACACTGTATTTTTTGGTTTTGGAAAATTATATTGTTGATTTCATCAAATTAATTTTCTCGATAGGAAGGGATGACCTGAGGGTATAATCACTTTCAATGATTGCATTATCTACTTGAGGTTACCGATGAAGAATTAGACAGACAAACTAGACAAGTGAACAGTTTAGGATACACTAACCCCAGAGTTAACAAAACCAGGAAAAAAAAAAGGATAGAAGAGCATAAATCATAAAATTATTATCATTTTCTTGCATAAATAGTTGTTGCTTGAAAGTGTTTTTTTTTCCTACCTTGTTTCATCAATAAGTAATACAAATATATACTTTGTAGACCTAAATAATTTGATAAAGAACTCTATGGTTAAGCAAGGGATGTTATATTCTTAGAAGAAAGATAAATCCATTGGTGAAATATGGAAGTTGTAATACAAACAACATAAAATTAGTACAGATTATGTATGAAAACAACTTGACTAGCAGAATTTTTTATGGCCATGTCATGATATATGGAAAAACTAAACTAGTCGTGGTAGAATTTATTTACCAGATGAGAATTTTATTGTGATACTTCTCAAAGTTGCAAATGACTAGTTGCTTGATAATTTTTGACAAACTCTACTTCTATTTTAAGGTCTTGCAGATCTGTTATCTGTATCACAGAAAATTCAAGAAAGACTTGGAAAACAGTACTTCATAAATTTAATTGATAATGTTTCAGAGTTCTGGAATGTAAATACAGAATTAATTTGGTTGATTATGTTACAGAATTCTATCTAAAATTTATACCATTAATTTGATTGATTGTGACAGAGTCATTGAGTGCTCTAAATAAACCATTCAAGCAAGAATCTTGGATCAATGTTCCTGTCTTCCATAGTTACTGTCGCTTCTGCTTCTAGTTTGGTTTTCCTAATTATATTCACTTTCTTTGTTGCAGGTATTCTATCATAATCAGAATGGATTTTATAGATTACATTGCAGAAATCATGAACCTGAAACCCTTAATTGAGGATGCAATGGATAACCCAATTCCTTCAGAGGAGCTTCTCCATATGCACCCTTATTCGTCTTATCTTGGTGATCAACTCAATGGATCTTGTCCAACACCCGGCACTGCCGACTACTTCTCGATAACACCATCTTATCCGCCTCAATCGAGCAATGCTTATGCAGATTTAACGTATCCCAATTATCCTTTATATGATAGCCATCAGCCACATCCATGGCATTTGTATCCACAGACAGAAGCAAACGGAGATTATGTTTTAGGGATGGCTCAACAGATAGAGCAGCTTCATTTTGAGCTGCAGAACTGAGGTCAGAGCTGCACTCGATCTGTGACAGCCATAAATTATAGATGGTACATGTTGATCGAAGATAAAAGAAGACATGACTAATCTTGAAGACCAGGTCTGATTATTATTATTTTGTTCTTTTAGCTTAGCTGAAGTTTCAGAATTATGTTTCATCTTTTCCTCATTAGTTTCTTTTTCTTTTGATTTGCTCTCTTTCAAGTTCAGTTGTTACAGAAGGAAGTCGACGAAAAACTTACATCGGTAAAATAGGCCGTGAAGAATATATCAGAGAATTGAAAATAGAGAATTTTTTGAAAATTTGGCACTGAAAATGTTCTCTTGCATCGCAAACTGTCTTGTCACACTGATTTTTATTTTTTATTTTTTTAGGATATATTATCAGGCAATTGTTGTGAACTTGGATGTATCAAAACCGTTTCAGAATTTCATTTACCGCGATCAAGGGTACTAAATTTACTTTGTAGAATATTTCATTTACATGAAAATTGAATTTTGAAGAACATGATAAAGAAAAAAGAAACACTTTGATCTCTGAATAATTAATGGAAAAGTATTTCGAAGAATATTTTCCATACTGAAATGATGGATCTGATTGACTGAGCTCTAATTTTGAGTCCCATTGGGGAGGAAATCATAGTAATAGTAGATTGGATTGCCATCAAAATGTTTGCATCAGCTGTTCACCTGTGGTGGTGATAAGATGACGTTTTGAATCGAAATCTCACAGATTGATCATCATATGCATTGAAAAAGTCAACAAAAATTGCTTTGACCGACCAAAAAACACGGCCTGGGAAAACAAGATTCCATCTCTCATCAACCTATCTGTGTCCGTGTCTCTGACATCTTCTTATTCAACTCCCACTTCATTCATTCTTTGACTTCGAACTAAGTTGACCGCGAAAGTCAACCCCCCTCCAAAACCAGCATTCTTTTGGAGATCTGAATGACTGTTCTCTCCGGTGTGCATCAATTCCTCAGCATCTATCATGAAGCTTCATGCGAGAGTCTTGTCGTCCCCATCGGTGTGCATCAGACTGTTGTTTCACGCTGGCTTTTGACTCTGTCACCACTGCTTACCTAGTCAAAAGCTTGTGCATTAAGGCATCGATCCGAAACCTACTTGGATCGGCTTAACCGAGAAGAAACTGTTGAAACAACAGTCTAATTTTATGTTCCTATTAAAACATCTAAAAACATAAAATAAAAGTAGCTCAGTGGAAAATAATATGAAAAGAAAGGGAAGTAAAAAGGAAGGAGAAACAAATAATATACAAATTTGATCCCTATTGTGTTTCCAGCAGAATCATCAGAGTATTTTCCTTTTGCCCTTTTTGACCGGAGTGGACATTTGTTTGGGTTGACGTTGACCTGTTCCATCCTTCGTTCTTCCAGCCAAAGAAAGCGTATGGTTTCAGATACCACCAAAGCGTCAGTTCCACATCGACTCATGCGTCATGACTCACGTCACGGATAACTGGGACCCTTTGGTGGGCCCAACCAGATTCTTACAGTTGCTTGGCGCACAAGGTGGAGACACGCCCGGGTTGGTAAGTCGGTGCGATCGGACGACGCGCACCCACTTCCGCACCCGCATTTTTCTTTCTTTTTTGGGGAGATCGGACACGCGTCGTCATCTCACGAAATGGATTGGCCAATCCGACGGCATCGGCATCACGCCATCGTTCTCCTCCCCCATCGCGCCCTGTCTTCGTCTATCTCCGTCTTATCCCAGCTCATTCCGTGTCTGAACTCGGCTGTCATCCGCTCTCGGTGGCCTCAGCTTCCTCGAAGGTATCCAATCCATAACTAAGCTCCTATATTTAATGCTCCCACCCCCACCAAATCTCCAGACGCCATCGTCCCCCACCTCGTCTTCCTCTTCTTCTCTGCCCTTCGGTGTGCTTTCGATCGATCGATTGAATCCATCTCCCATGGCGGCGCGGCGGCAACCAGTGGAGTTCGAGGACTTCCTCCCCCTCATGGTGGAGAAGCTGGGCGAGGAAGGCCTCATGGAGGAGCTCTCCAACGGCTTTCGCCTACTCATGGACCCTCGCCGGGGGCTCATCACCTTCGACAGCCTCAAGCGCAACGCCGCGCTGCTGGGCCTGGGCGCCCTGGGGGACGACGACCTCCGCGCCATGCTGCGCGAGGGCGACTCCGACGGCGATGGCGCGCTCAGCCAGTGGGAGTTCTGCGTCCTCATGGTCCGCCTCAGCCCCGACCTGATGGACCACCATGCCTTCGCCGCTTGATTCATGAGCTAGTTCTCACTATTCGATTTGTTTCCCTCTTCCTCTTCCTCCTCATGTTGATGTTCATATGATAATGGAATCGGAAATTGACATTTATTTATACGGTAAAAGAAGCTCCTTAAGATCTCGGTGAATTATCCTGAGCCTTGAATCCTGGTGAAGGTAGAGAAGTGTTCGAGCAATCCCCTTGATTATGCTGAATCGCCTGCCCCAGTCAAGCTTTGTCTTCTGTGTTGGATCTGTCAAGAATGATCGAGAGAGTGAGCCATCTTAAGGAACAGACCAAAGAGGAACGAGTCCAAGCTTTTGTTGGGCATGTACTCATCATAGACCAGGAGCTTCTCTTCGCCATGGATGCAGCAACCAAGTTCCTGTGCTGTAGCTTGGCGATCAGAACGACCTGTCTTGAACTCCATTACTACACCTTGCCTGGATCTTCCACTAACAAGTCTTTTGACAGCAATTTCTTGTCCCCCAGGAAGCTTACCCTGAGAACATGATGCTGTCTTAGTAACAAGCAACACATCTGATGAACAGTTCTTTCATTAACTGATCAGGGTGTTACATTAGATCATACAAAAGCGAGCACGAAAGCTAATCAGAAACAGGACAATGAACAGACACAAATAATGATTAGATACCAATCACGATCTTCATGCATGTGTTTGTTTTAGATAGGGTGAAAACAACTGTTACCATTTGCGTGTGATTCATATTAAACAATCGAAACATGCAAATCATATTAAACAATCACGATCTAATGCTTCACCTTGTAATCTATGCCGAGCCCTCCTTTTTCAAGCTTATTTGAATCAGAGAAGCTGTTGGTGGCAAACAGTATGTCCTCAGACTTCATCAATGGAAGTTCCAAACCTTGATCAGACTCCCCAGCTTCCACAAATCCTTTCGAGCCAGCCATGTTCTTCTTCTCACAGTCTCCACTCCGATGCTTAAATCTACCTGAGCAGGCAATCGAGATAGTTAGATTGCTCCTTCCACTTCTGATCAAACTTAGTTCGTGAACTTGTAGCAGTGACATGCTCACCTCCATACAAGATGAAGGTGCCCGCCAGAAAAAGATCGAAACCAACAGTGTCCTCATCTTCATCAAATTTTTATAAGTCAATCTTAATTTTATCCGTAGAACTAATCGAAATGTTACACTGTATATTAAATTCGACTCTAAATAACTTAACAATAAACTGTTAAAATCCCTTGGATCCTCAAAAACATAACGAATCTTCATCCATGTCAACAATCTTCGTAAGACAATAACTTGCTAGTATTTTTGGAAGAGGCAATTCTCCTTCATCCGTCCTATTCGAATATTTGATGATTTGATCTAATATTTTTCCTTCAAAAAAAAAAAAACTACAGTAGAACAAGAAAACTCATGTATTAATCTTTAGGCTCAACATGTTTTTGGATTTTACACCCTCCACTTCATTCATCATATGGCAACACCTCTACTTCTATGTGACAGCAAACATCTTAATGGCGATATAATTGGATTACAATGCAACACTGAGCAGCTGCATCTTCCCAGCATCACAAGAACAGCTCACAACTGGACGATCGAAAGATCACCCTGAGAGGATATCCGCTTGCTGTCATCCATGGATGAAATGGACGTCGTGGGGCTTCTCCCTGCAAAGAATGCAACCTGCTTCGGCTCGGGAAGATTAATGTCACCATTGAGCACTGCGACAACGACTGACATGGTTGGCCTATCTACTGGTAGTTCTTGCACACATAGAAGTCCCAGTTTGATGCATCTCATCACTTCCTCTTGGCTCCACGAGTCTCCTAATGATGGATCTATCAACTCCACCACTCTGTTCTCCTTCCATAATGTCCAAGCCTGCACTCTCCAGTGCAGTTCGATCACATAAATTTCAATGATCAACAAGTAAAACTAGATGAAGAGAAGAATTGCATATGTACTTACATAGCCTAGAAGGTTCAGAGCTAGATCTTCATCAAGGAAGTAGTTGTTCCTCTTGCCACTGACCACCTCCAAAAGCAGGACACCAAAACTGAAAACATCAGATTTCTCGGAAATTTGCCCTTCCATTGCGTACTCCGGGGACATGTAGCCACTGCATTCATGTAACACCCCTTTAGTCAAGAACTCAAGTCGGAGATGTGATAGATTGGAATTAAGAAATTTGGGCATATTAGAACCGACATAATATCGAGCCTGAATAGGAATCAATGGAACTAGAGTCACATAGAGACATACTAGGCTAATCTTAAACTGATTTATAAAGGCTTGATCTACGCATAAGTATTTTGGATCGTAACATCAGTTTCAATCATGACAATTAGACTGTTTTCGGCACACGATCAATTGGTGTTCTTTGCTTCACATGGTTGTAATCAAGAATGGTTTTGCAGACTTACATTGTTCCAACTACTCTATCAGTTCTTGCTAGAATCTGGTCATCATGGAGTATGCGTGCCATGCCGAAATCTGATATCTTGGGGTTAAAATTCTGGTCCAGCAGAACGTTGCTTGCTTTCAAGTCTCGATGCATAATCTTCAATCTACAATCTCGGTGCAGGTAGAGCAATCCTCGGGCAATCCCTTCGATGATATTGAAACGCTTGGTCCAGTCTAAAAGCCTGCTCTTGGATGCATCTACGTAACATGTCGATCAGTATCTAAATATTAGTTTCCTACGGATGCAAATGCTCATCGATCAAGCATTTCTAGTCATCAAATTGAGGTAGTATTATGTGTTGCCCCTCGACAAATCAACTGACCAAAGAGGAAGGCATCCAAGCTCTTGTTCGGCATGAACTCGTAGATGAGAAGCTTTTCATCTCCATGAACGCAGCATCCCAAAAGCCTAACCAAGTTCCTGTGTTCGAGTTTTGATATCAGCTCCACCTCATTCTTGAACTCCCTCGAGCCCTGCCCAGACTTCTTGGACAGCCTCTTCACTGCTATCTCTTGGCCGTCGTGGAGCTTCCCCTGGTCAGCCATGGCACCCCTTGTGTCATGATCAAGCTCAAATCGAGTTATCATCGAGAAAAGAGGAACTACCTTGTAGACTGGACCGTACCCTCCTTCTCCGAGTTTGTTTTCATTGCTGAAGATCCCTGTTGCTGCCAAAATTGTGTTCAGATCATATAAAGCGGAGACTAGTCCTTCTCCATACACTATCTCGTTCTCAAGCGAAACCGAAGGTGAAGGAAGATCTAGTGGTGTTGGCACACCATCGATGCTTGCTTCTTCAGCTCTTCTTCTTGCTGTCACAGAACAAATCAGTCTGATATCAACAAGGAAAGGTCTCTTGCGTGACCTTGCAAACTGGCAGTGTAGATGGAGTTACCTATTCGTTTCTTCAAGAACTTGATCAACAAGTATGTGCAGAGGGACATCTCGTTGAATTCCTAGCAGAGGCTGAAGAAGATATGCCTCTCACTCGATTTGTCCTCCTCCAACCAAGACGATCCTTATAAACACTCGAACAATTACAGTCTTTTTCTGATTGCAGTCAATATGGATGGCTGTAAAATACTGCCATGAACGGAATGACTTTGGCATAAGAAAGGCATTTGATGACCCATCAGCAGCTTCAAACTTGTAGACTACGATATTGACAATGCTGCATCCGTCACTGTCTCCCAATGAGATGAGATCTGTTTGTGAGTAACGAAGAAAGAGCCTGAATGAATGATAACGTTGAGAGGTAGAAGAGTAGAGACTTTGACCTCCATGACATTAATTTGCGCGTGTCGTGGACGAAGAAAACTCAAGTCAACTTCATGGTTCTGGCAATTTCCATGCAACCAACGAATCAAACAAAATCGTGTGGAACAACCCCGCACCAAACACTGCCTCGAATAGGATGTGTGCCAAAAGAAGAAGGAGATCTTTGGGTGTATGGCACTCTGCTAGGGATGTTGCAGCAACAGCCTGGTGTCTCTCCTACCTCGAGGAGGTAACATGAACCTGAAGCGTCTTCATCCTCCTCATCCACTTAGGAGTTGCAACAGACAAGTTCTCCACACTCCATCTGCACCAATCATACATGATAACAAGTTGTTTGTTTCTTGCTAGAATTACTCTGCAATCAATGCAATGTTGTTCGTCATACGAGCAAATGGATAGAACTAGATAGAGTCAGATCCTGCTTAGCCATTCGTGAAATGTTCAACTTGCTGCTATTGAGCATTCCCATCCATGTGGATCGATTCCGTGGGCTTTTCTCCTTGCCAATATATGTTCATGGCTCACATAGGAATCGATTCCATGCCACCGGATTCATTCACAGGTGAATCTCAACCAAGGTTTTGAAGAAGTCAACATAGACCTGTAATAATGCCTATCGAAGACCATCGCACAGTCACGGAGAGAAGTTCTCTGAAATCGCAGACAACCACACACAACACAAACTAAAAATGCTCCTTCTTTTCTCTTCCCTGATGAAGACCACGTGATTTATGATGAGATTAGGGTGAGGCAGGTACTGATGCAGATGGAACACCCCGGCGGAAGACATACCTCCTCAGCGCCGTCGCCGTCATCCTTATTCTGAGCCATCCACAGCCAGGTATTCTTCCCAGTCCAGGTTCAAAGCCGTGCCTTCACCCTCCTCCTCAGCCCTCCGTCCGTCCCATTCATCTCTTTGTACTCACTCCGCACGCCCATGCTTTCGTGTCACAACAAGAGCTCATCGCCGTCGCCATCGCCATCGCCATCGTCGCCGTACTTCCGACGCCACATCTTTCCCCACGCGCCCTCCGATTACGATCGGACGGCGGAGGGAACCGAGGAGGGCGGACCGACACGTGTGACAGGATCGGATCTTGCGAGGATCGCATCTTCGATTCGTGGCTGGAGATAGGCGTCCGTGCCTCGGCAAATATCCGCCGTCCGTTTCTGTGGGATACCACCGGCTTTGAACAAAAGGCAATTCTGTGGGCTGAAACAGGCGGCTTTGGAGATGGCCGGTAAGCGGTAAGCGCGCGCGTCGGCGGAGCGCACCTGATCCCCCAAGTCTGAACAGGAGCGGACCCCGCATGGTGACTCAGATGTCTCCACGTGGAGCAGCGAACAAAGGACCCAAGGGACGGTCAGGTATAGGAGGCGCGGTCCTGAATCACGTGGGCAGGGGCGAAGGCGGGCGCCACGCTAATGCGCCCTGATTCGTGCGTGGAGTAATAGCCGAAGGATGACGGCCGTGATCGGTTCCCGGTGGAGTTTAAATGACGAAGTTACCCCGGTGCGTGTTCCATTGTGAATCAGGTCACCGCCTGCCATGGCGATGAATCGAGTTCCAAAATCTAATTTATAGTGGTAGGGGTGCCGAGAGCGGCCGCAAGTAAGTCTACGACGGTGAGCGGATCTCCAAGGCGATAAAATAAAGTGACACGTAAAGTCTTTATCAGTAATTTCGGTTCTTTTTTGACTCACTGAAATAATAAGACCGGCAGAAGGAAGCGGAGGAGAAAGAACCGAGGAAGAGGAGAAACGAATTGAAGGCGCAGGTGGGACCGAGAGGAGATCTATCGAGAAGGGGAGGGATGGGGGTGAAGCAGTGCGAGCTGTGCGATCGGCCGGCGAGGATGCTGTGTGAGTCGGACCAGGCGAGCCTGTGCTGGGAGTGCGATGCCAGGGTACACGGCGCCAATTTCCTGGTGGCACGCCACACCAGATGCCTCCTCTGCCGGAGCTGCCAGTCGCCCACGCCATGGCGGGCGGAAGGTGCCAGGCTGGGCCCCACCGTCACCGTCTGCGAGCGGTGTGCCGCTGCCGATGGCGCGGAGGACGGCGACGGAGGCCAGGGGAAAGGATGCGGCGTTGACGACGAGGGGGGAGAGGGGAAAGGGGAAGAACGGGAGGTGGATGAGGACGATGGAGACGAAGGAGAGGAGGATACGGACGCGGACGAGGACGAGGGGGACGACGACGACGACGAGGGGGAGAACCAGGTGGTGCCGTGGTCGATGACGCCGCCCCCTGTGGCCAGCTCGTCGAGCGGCGAGGAGTCGGGTCGGATGGGGAATGGCGGTGGCTTCTTGAAGCGGATGCGGGAGAATGTCGATCTCGGCGTCTCACAGGTAAATCAGTCGTCTTCCACCTCTCTCTACGATTTAGACAACATGATTCAAGAACATCCATTCCTCAATATCTAAATCTGTGATCTGCATCATGTCTAATTTCGTCCACTATTTGGCCTTCAATTCAGACAAAAGTTTGATCCTTTCCCCATCTTAATCGATAGCCTTGAAGAAAGATACTAATTCTCTCGATTAAATTGTGTCTTCTAGCTTCAAACCTACGAAAAAAGAGCAAGGTTTTTGAATTTTGATTGGCAAAAACTGCAATCTTCCCATAAAATTTCCGCTTTTAAAGAGCAAATATGAATCTGAACCCTAAATCTGCTGCTGATATCGAGTCACCCATCCCGAATCTTCCATCATGTCACATCATTTGCACAAAAGGGAAGAATAATGCACGAATGGATGACAGGAGGCGACCTATCGCGCATTGACCCCCGCGGCGGCAAACGACGAGGCCACCTCCTTCGGTTCCGCCTCCCGGTCCTCCAATGACCGCAAGAGACCTGCCCTTCTCCGCCCCAGCACCGCCGAGCCATCGGTCTCATGAGTCCGCCTCCTGTCTTCCTCCGATCCAAGTGAGTTCAGCACCTTGTAGTGATCAAAGTCTCATCATTTACATCCTTGAATTCTGTTCTTAGGACTAATGATTCCCAAAATCCCATCATTTTGGAGACGCAAATCGACACGAGGATCGAGAAGATTAGATTGCAGTGTGCAGCTAGCTAACTACAGAGTGTTATGATGAGCTAACTCAAAAGACTAGTCATGGTAGACACCTTATAGATCGATCCTCTCCAGGTTTGAACTCGGCAGATCTCAGGGGGTTGCAGAACTTAATCACTGAAGTGCTATTTTTCTTCTGGTTCACTGGATTTCAGCAGTTATATCACAGATCATACATGTTGTTGGATTCATTTCTATCAAAACAGTATGATGCATCAGGAGTTCTTCCTTGATTTCCACCATAACAAGTATAACAAGTTTCAGTAAGATTTATCAGCTATGAACATCTCCACAGTGAGCAGCTGCGTGCTATCAGGGAATACACATGCAGACAAGTACTGCGAAGGATGCTGCAGGTGCTGCTTCATCAGTGAAGAAACAACTCTAATATGCTGGTCCTTGTTAGAATAACAAGTTACAGAAGTTGGCTTGGCCAGTGGTTACTGTCCCTCTTCATCTTGGAGAGGTTCCATGACTGAAACTTTGAGTTGTTTCAGGTATCTGACAATGAGTAATTCAACCTAGGTAGAGGATCACTGCTACTTCTACTTCCAAAAAAGAGTCAGATAACCCAAATTTTGTGCCAACAATAAGATAGCAACCACAGCTCTAACAGTCTCACAAATTCAAAGGAGATAAACAATGCGAAGCCCATGATTCTCTCGACATTGGCCAGTGAGAAGAACTCTTGAAATCAGAGCTTAATTTCTCCTTCCTGCAATATCCTTTAAGTAGAGTCATGAAATTTTCCATGTGTTTGTGTGTGTGAAGGGAGAGTGATGATATTATATAATCCAAGACAAGGGACATGAGCCTGCCTACACGCTGAGAAGAAAGAAATGCCTGTTACAAATAGAGATTTCTTGCAGATCTAGAAAACAATGTTCTTTTCTCTATTTGAAGAATGATTTTGTCCTTGAAGAAATCAGATATGAACTCTGAGATCAACAAGCAAGTTTAGTTTGGTCATCAGTGACAAGTTGGAGCACTCTCTACATCCTTGAACAGTCCAGCACTAGACCAATTCCCCATAAGCTTATTGGTCAAACACTTTATGGGGGATATCTTCACATTTGTTACTGAATGACAATTCCAGACACAGGAAGCTCTCTTTTCCTTGTACCTAATCTTTGAAGAAAAGGCCCATCTTATCTTCTCTACCAGCCTAAACTACTGATGATTGCAACTGCTCTTTCAGATGCTTGTGTGATAAATCCAAACCGGCCAATTTGTCTTGAAGCAGCCATCGCTCTCTAAGAAAACCCTGTTTTCTTTGATTTCACTATCCGGCTTACAAATGAGAATGATATTGCTGACAGAAACTTGGACTTCTTTTCCATGAATGAATGAATGAGTTGCTTCATTCCTTCTGCTGGAGAATGATCTGTGTATGGTTGGAAGACTCTCTCTTTTACCCATAAGGAAAATTCACATCTCACTTAGTTAAAAACCAAGTCTCTTATTATCTTTCTTACTCTTAATCTGTCATGTTTTATTCTGATGTGAAGATTAATGAATTCAGAAGGGGAAGAAAAAAAGAACTGTTGCCTTAGATCATTTTCTTTTTGTGATATTTCAGATCATTTTCATTGATAAGCAGCAATTTTTTTAACCATTACTGGTGGAATGATGAACTCTAGAAGCTGAAAACTGTTCTCTCTATTCTCTAGTAAATGTCCAACTCTATAAATCTATATATAAAATCCATGTGAAAATGAAGTAAGGTTACTCAAATGTGACATCAATATGATGGGAAGCTGACGTTATTGTACTTTGCATTGTTTGGCAGTGCTCACTTAACTTGGAAATGTTTGATTATGAATCTTAATCATCAGATGATATGATGAAATTGGAAAGAAGATTAGAAATTTTTTCTTAATTTCTCACTTTTTATGCTTATATTATAAGAATTAATACTGACGTGCCAGTAAAATACAAGTAATACGAGTAATGCTTTTGGGTGGCAAACCCCATACCTCGTGGTTGGACCACTCAGGTTGACTTTTGTCGACGACATACGTTTTACCTCCATCGCCTGGTAAACGCGTTCTTATCACTTTCCCAAGTCAACGGTTTTATATTTATTATTATTATTATTATTATTATTATTATTATTATTTAGGCCGATGACTATCCACTACTAGAGTTCGGATGCCTATCACTGGAGTCCGGTCACCGTCGGTGAACGAACTTAAAACCAAACCCATCAATTCTTGAGCCAAATGTAATTGAAAATAATATATTTATCCCTACAAAATTTATTATAAATCTTATGTCCCTCCAAATAGTAAATGGTCTTCAAAAATAAATTCCTCTCCTTCACATCCTTCATCAACCACCATTAATTATAATTATTTAGTATATCCTACAATCATAATATAGTTACCGGGTACTAATAATAACTAGGACTTATATTAAAGGTGACATGGTGAACAAAGATTAATTATACATGAATTTCTTTAGGTTTTGCTAGGAAGATATATAAATATAGACTGAAAAATATCAATTTTGAAGATATATATATATATATTTGCCTAACTAAATAAATATTAAGAATAAAGAAAAAAGGAAAAAAGAAAGATGAGTGGCAAACTTAATCGGGAGTGAGCGGATGAGTGAGAGAGAGAGAGAGAGAGAGAGAGAGAGAGAGAGAGAATCCAAAACCATTCCAACGAAGCCACCATCCAACCCACCCTCCTTTCTTAAATGCACTTTAATTCCATCCTTCTTCCCTATCCCACCTTCTCTCTCTCTCTCTCTCTCTCTCTCTCTCTCTCTCTGGACGACTACGGCTCACAGCTCAAAAGAAGCCCCACGCGGTTTGCAAAGCAAAGGCTTTAGCCTAGCCGGAGTGCTCGCTTGTTAAGCGTACCTCCCGGTGACGCCACACCTCTTCCCTCATCCGGGACCTTCGTCGTTGACCCAGGAGTCGCTGCTCCATGAAGTGAGGCCAGTTGCGTCGGCGCTTTGGGAAGAGCTCGCGATGGCGATCGCCGACGGCAAGGAGGATGGGAAGGGGTGGGGAATCTTCCGGCTGCGCTTCTTTGGCGGTGGGGGAGGAGGCGGAGGTGGTGCTGGCTCGTCCTCCTCGAACTCATCGTCGACGCTTAGCTTGACGCACCACCGCCACTCCCGCTCGTCGGGGCGGAGCCAGATGGGGCAGGTGTATCGAGGAGCCGCTGCGGCGCCGGCGGCGAGGCGCAACCCCGGTGCGAGCTCGATCTCCTCGGTGGCCTGGTCGTTGCTGCCAACCAGGCGCCGCTTACGGCTGGATCCGTCCTCCAAGCTCTACTTCCCTTGTGAGTTCTTGTCCCGATGGTTCATTCCGAGTCCTTAAAGGTCAGATCTTTCGTTCTCCCGTTTGGATTTTGGTTGTACTTTGTGAAAGGAGTCATCTTTTTTCTCATTAGCGGGACTCGAAAGCCTTTTGGGGGTGCGTAGGGGTTAAGTTTCTTCTTTTGATTCGTGCCCTACTTTCTCGTAAAAGGAACTTCGTTCGCTGACGACTGTTTGAATTGGGGCAAAAAGGGTGTTAAATTGGATGATTAACTTCAACTTCTAGTAGACTGTACTCGGTGCTGCTTGCCTTTACCTTTCCCACCCACCCTCCAAAAACAACTCTGAGGATGATTTGATGCGAGTTATTAGATGTAATTTAATCTACACTAATTTTGGGTGTCCTTCTGTGAATTTTAGTATGTTCTAGAAATATCTTTGCTATTGTTGATGGATTATTATCTTCAGTTCATGATATAGTTACCAGCAAATCTAGGGTATCAATTTTTTTATTTCAATAACATTTTGCTAGTTAAGAAATTTATGTCATGTTCTCGTCGTTTGCATCAATGAACGTCTCATATTCAGTAGGATACATAACAGCTTCTTGATATCAGGGTAACCTGTTTTCAGATTAAATCTTCTTACCCTATTTTCTTTAGTTTTGGTTGTTTCTGTAATGATTCAGATTTTTAGGTCTAATTTCTGATGTTCAACTTTCTCTCTCCAGAAACTGTATGCTTGATAGAAGGTTCTTTAGTGTCTTCAATTAGAGGATTGCTAGTATAATTAACCACTATCAACATTTTCATCACTTTGGATTAGTCTATGCAGCTTTTTCTTCTTGTTTATGTCGTGTTTTTAAACAAGTGTTAATTGATTTTGAAATCTGTCCAATGGAGCAAACTCTTCTGAATGATCTATTAATCTGGCCACCAAATTTGCTAAAATCTTGTGAGATTCAAGTTAGTTTCTGCTACTGCTTGGAGATTTTTCGAGAAGCAGTTTTTCTTTGTGACAAATATCAAGGTATTCTGGAATTAACCATATGATTTATATGGTTTTCTTTTTATTTTTGTTGAAGATGAACCTGGAAAACAGGTTCGAAGTGCAGTCAGGATAAAGAACACCAGCAAATCACATGTGGCATTTAAGGTGTGTTTTATGTTCCGTCTTATGTTAGTTTTTACTCTTTTTTTTTACTTCTTACTAATAATAGACAGCGATCAGCACAATGTCTTTTGATCATTTAGTATCATGTTTCTGTTCGAATTATCAGCTGAAGTTATAATGGTGTTGTCTTTTTTTTTTTTCTGTATTCTTATTAACATTTTATTTTCGTGGGTAAATTTTGATTATCACGGTGGCTTTAGTTTCAAACAACTGCACCAAAGAGCTGTTTCATGCGTCCTCCTGGAGGGATTCTTTCCCCAGGGGAGAGTATCATTGCAACTGGTAAACCTTTTTTTCCCTCATGCTGGATTTGACTGAATTTTGATAAGAGTATGAAATAATTGGCTCATGCTGCATAAAGTTATTACTCTCATAAACTTCCATATTTGGGTGGCAGTTTTCAAGTTTGTCGAGCAGCCAGAGAATAATGAGAGGCCACTGGATCAAAAGAGCAACGTTAAGTTTAAGATCGTTAGTCTGAAGGTGAATGGGCCTGTGGAATATGTACCAGAGCTAGTAAGTCTGTCCATTCCTTTCTTCCAACCTGATTGGAATTGTTTCTTCCTCTTTTCCAAAGAATGATTGAAATACTTGATTTGAACCAACTTAAATTGAATAATTCAGCTAATTTCAACTGCATACAGCTCGATCCATTTAAGGTCTACAAACACAGATTGATTGGTGTGGCCTCAAATTTGCAGTCATATTTGCATTTAAGTAAAAAAGCAGTCCAGAAATTTTATAATAAGTATATGATTATATGACATTGAGAGATCTAAGTTGCTATCTTTACAAATGTATTCACTATTTTAATTGTCTAGTAATCTCCATTATTGCGTGTCCTTTGTAGCCATCTACTTTGACATGCATTGTTACAACTTCAGCATTTGGAGTCTGGCAAGATTGACTTATTTAGAATTTGAAAAAAGAGGTAACTGGAAAAATAAATTAATGAAAATGCAGTGTAGAACAATTATTATAAGGTCATGTTCACTTACACATATATGATTAAAACACGGTACTAAATTACTCATCCGAAAGATCATGAATTGTTCAAGAATTTTCCAAAAAATTCAAACAATGTTGAGTATTCTAGAAGTATTATGCTCTAGGACATGTTTAATGGTGCCTTCTGCGATTGATAAACATGTAATAAGCATCTTTGCTTGATTCTTTGTTTGTTTATTTAATATGAAACTGCATCCACTTTAAGAGTACAACATTTTTTTGGTCAAAATGACATCTGAATTAATCACTGAGACATATTTATTGAACAGTTTGATGAACAGAAGGATCAGGTTTCTGTAGAGCAAATTCTGCGGGTGGTTTTCTTGGACCCTGATCGACCTTGCTCTGTAAGCGGAAGTGACAGACATTTTTCATACCTCTCATTTACAATGATTACATTTACTCGTCGAGTAGTAAACTACATGTGCATCGTGATATTTTTTTTGAAGCAAATGGAGAAGTTGAAGAGACAGCTCGCCGAAGCTGAGGCGGCAGTTGAGGCACGGAAGAAGCCTCCAGAAGACACGGGTCCTCGTATTGTTGGAGAAGGACTGGTTATAGATGAATGGGTATACTTAGTTTTCCCGGTATTTGGTTTCTGATGCATTTTTCTTCTCATGTAAGAATGTTTTCCTTCTGACGTCCTTTTCTTTTAAATTTTCAGAAGGAAAGAAGGGAAAGGTATCTTGCACGGCAGCAGGTTGAAGGGGTGGATTCAGTGTAAAGTGTGGTTGCTTTTAGTATCTCCATAATTATGGTATCTTTTTCTATTCGAATTGTATGATATATTTGTGTAAGAAGAAATAGCATGTCATGGGGCTGCCTGTAATTTTCAGGACCATGAGGGAGTTTATCTAAAAGTTCAAGTGGCAGAGATTATGGTAGTATTGTGCTTGGATTAGGATTATGTCTTTGTATATAGTGGCGTTCTGTTTGTCGAGAAATAAAAATGTTTTCAGTGGAAAAGGCCGAAGAGCTTGCTGTTCTCTGCGTCTAGATTCCCGGTGACTTCAAATTATGTTTGGCATCATTAATGTGGATCTTGTCATGTTGCTGCTTGTTAACTTCCAAGTGTTGAAAGTAGTAGATGGTAAAAGTGGTGGTGATGTTTCAGTTGCTTCTCTGTCTTCATGTTGTTCCAGCATAAAACTGCTCCATGGTTCTAGTTGTTCTCAGTCGCTTCATGTTGTGTATAGCACTAGTAGTATCAGCTACTTATGGTTGATGTATTGAGTCTGTGTTCCTGTGCTTCATTTATATATGTTTGTTCTTTGAACAAGTTTGTTTTAGTCGAAAGCTCATATTTGAAATGTCCAATATTTGCATGCAGTAAATAATTACTTTCTTGTATGGTTCTATTTCAGTCTGTGCTCGGATCAGTTTACATATATCTCATTGCTCTTTTTTGTATAAATAATTTGGATTTTGTCCTTTTATTTTCATCCTATTCTTGTTTAATTCATCTGTATGTATGATATTATTTTTCTATCCAATGTGGCCATCATCCATAAATAATCAGGAATCAAAATGTAGAACCCAATCAGTCTGCAATGAACACAGAGTCGATGTTTGATTCGGATGGATTTGTAGTCCGGTTTATAATTTTTCCGGTCCGATGATCCGATTCGATCTGGATCTGATGGTCGGTTCATATCGCTATGATTGCGCTCCATTTGGGTGACAGTTGGCTGTCTTGCGCTGCAAACAGTCTTAGTTTGGGCCCCGCTGGGGAGCCTTTCATCGGAGCTAGCAAATCTGTACGCACGTGCATGAGAACTCACGGGCACGTGCTCCAGACCTCCAACACAAGCCGTTTCATTAAACCGGACCAAATCGAACCGGTCGTAACACTTTGATTTCGGTTTACGTACGACGGCTTCCCATATTATTAATATTATGCGCATTATTATATCGTTAAATCACATCGGAGCGTCGTCAGTGGGGCCGTTCGTCATCCGATGGTCACCATTCCACCAACCCTCCCAACGTCTCTCTTGCCCTCTCCCCAACGGTCGAAAACCTCCCTCTCTTAAACCCCCAATTCCAATTCCCATCTCCAACCAACTCGCCATCTTTCTTCTCCTTCTCCTCTTCCCCCCTTTGGCTTCGCTTGATCGTGAACAGGGAAGAAGCGATCTCCTCTTCCTCTTCCTCAGTAAGATGGGTCTCCCCACGCTTTCAGACTCCATGGCCTCCCCGAACCTCCAGATCTGGAACAACGCCGCCTTCGACGATGGCTCCGCGTCGAAGGCGACGTCGTCCCATCCTCCTACTGTCCGATCGGTCTCCACCAATCCATGCGGATCATCGCTCGACCTCGATCCCTCCAAGGAGAACCGGAGCCCGGACTCCGCCAAGCCTCTCGCGGCGCACAAGAAGCCGGCGGCGAGAGTGGCATTCAGGGAGGACGACAAGAGCATCGACGAAGAGATCGAGAAGATCGAGGGGGAGATCGCGGGGCTGCAGTCGAGGCTGGAGGCGCTTCGTGTCAAGAAGGCGGAGAATAGCTCGACGGCGGCCGAGGCCGTCGGGCGGATGCGCGGGAGGATCGTGCCCGCTAAGTTCATGGACCTGAAACAGGGAACTCCGCCCATGCCCGCGTCGAAGAGAATGGAGCCGTCTCCGGTGGCGAGCGCCGGGCTTCGTCGCAGAGGGTTGAGCCTGGGACCGTTGGAGATCCTGGCCACCCCCGCGAAGTCTCTCGACCCGAAACGGACCGCAGCGAAAAATCTCTGGCCCTCGGCCTTGAAGAAGAAGACCCAAGAGTCTCCGGCGCCAAGTGCGAAGGTCGATCGTCGAGGCCTCAGTCTCGGACCATTGGAGATCCACGAGAGTTTCACACTGGATCAACCGCATAAGGCTAGTGGAACCCCTCTTAGATCGGTTCAGAGTTGCAAGAAACCGAGCTCTCAGAAGCTCCAAGACAGCAAAGAAGTGAAAGGGACGACAAAAGAAAGGGGGAAGAGCTTGAGCCCTAAACCTCGGCCACCGGCCACAGCAGCCAAAAGGACGGCATCCGATGCGAAGAAGGCGGCAGGGACTCCAGCCACCGTCAGGCTCCGGCAGAGGAGTGTCAGTCTTGGGCCTGCCGAGATAGCCAGCAACGCCCGCTCTTGTAGGCCGAACAATCCCCACCAAGATGGGGAGAAAACCACGAAGACGGATAAGCTACCGAGACACGGTTCGAGCATGAGCCCTAAATCTCGACAGCCATCAACCACGGCAGCTAAGAAGCCAGCAAAGGAGGACCAGAGTTTGGGCGGTGTGAGACCCAAAGCGCTCTTCCAGGAGAACAGCAGCACAAGTTCTTGTAAAAGGCCATCAAAGACTGTTAAAGTGAGAGTTGTCCCCAGCCGTTATAGTTTGGCGAGCACTCGGACCGTCGGTGATGAGCCCGGATGCAAGCGCCGCAAGTGGTCATTGCCTGAATTAGGCAAGGAGAAGACTAGAGGTCCGCGGAGAAGATCGTCTGGGCCTGCACTTGACTGTAAGAGAAGCCAAGGATCAGATCTATCAGAGGATCAAGTGATGATGGATTCAAAGATCCCGGATAATTTGGATGCAGAGGTGAGCTGCCCATCATTGGTTCAAGAATCCCCTCCATCCGTCATGAAGATCGCTGAGACACTACCAAAGATAAAAACTTTGAGATGCAACACCGAGAGCCCTCGTGATTCTGGATGCGTAAAGAGAGCCGTTGAACTGGTTGGGAGGAAGTCATATTTTGCTGTGGCAGAGGGCGAGGAACTGAGTTCGCCTTGCGAGGCACTGAACTTTCACGAGCATATGTAGTGCAGGTACGATCATCATCTTTCGGCTTGTAAAAGATATAATCGGTAAGTCCTTTCGGAATAAGTCTTAGTCTTCCTCTCTGCTGACGGTTTCAGCTTGTAAAAGATCATTTTCAAGCTGTCATTTGTCTGTTCACGCCCTAAGACACAAGTCATATATGAATTGTAGTGTCTGCCACTTCATGTATATCAAAGTATAGTTTCGGGAACTTGCATTTTGTGAATTCTGAACTTTCTTTCGTTCCACATTTGCATAGAAACTAGATATGAATTGAGACTTGTATGTTGCAATGGTGGAAAAGAATTAGAATGTTGATTTCTTGCATGAAGCAAGCAAATAATCTGTTAGTTATTGAAAACAAAGGACAAGTAACTTGTCCTTTTCCTTTTGTTTCCACTTGATGGTTTTAGTTGTTTTGCAATGGAGCATAGAATTAGATTGTTGCTTTCTTGCATTAAGCAAACAGTTCCATTTAGAATAATCTGTTGGTTTATTGAAACAGAGGACAATCTACTTCTCCTTTTCCTTTGGTTTCCAGTTGATGGTTTCAGTTGTTTTGCTTTGTGAAGTAAATGCTCTGTGACTACTTACTAAAATTGGATTGGTAGTTGCTTGGTTACAGTTGATGTGTTAGCTAAGAAATACTTTGACAATATGATGTCAATAAGTAAAGTTGGAGGGAGAACAAACATTTGGCTTGCAAATGAACTGCATTTCTCTTCCACTCCAAAATAAGCAACTTGTTAGATGTCTTTGAATACATAGCAAATAGTGATGAGTTTTTTTGACTGATGAGAAGATCATCCATCTAGAGAACTAATAGGTCCAAGAGCCACCTTCTTGATCTAAATTAGATGGTCCTGAGACATTGTAGAGAGATCCTCCTATCCACCAAGAAAAGCATCACCACCACCTCATCCAACCATAACAACATATGACAGCCGTACAAAACAAATTCCTATCGGATCCTCTTGGCTGCAGCCACATCTTCCTTCTGTTCCGGTCAGCATCTTCAGAAAAGATAGCTTTCATCGGACACCGGCCTCTTCTTCAAGCACCAAAAGCCTTTGTCCTTTGATGATTACGAGACTCGCACAACATATTTGTTTTGCCTGGCAGAGAGTGTTAGCCATCCATGATGGAGAGAGCAGGGCGGTGATCGGTGTGACAGACATGCTGCAGAGGCTGCAGCAGGATGCACTCCGCTTGGCTGGGAAGGCGCTCGTCGACCTCTTCGATATCACTGAGGCTACCGAGATAGCTCGCTTTATCAAGAAGGCACATGTCATTTTACATTGGATGCAGATTCCAGATTGTAACAATAAAATCTCAATTATTTCAGCTTAGTTATAATTTTTTTTGTCGTTATTAAGATATATATAATTATATTCTTAGTTAAATTTAAAATAGTTTTTATTATTATTTTTAATATATTTTTTTATTTTTTTCTTATAACCTTAATAGTAATTATCTCACTTTTTTAATGACAATATCTCTCTCTATATCTTTGTAGCACATGTTTTAACCATAAAAATGATAATTATGTTATTGTCATATGAAAAACTTTAATATTAAAAATTAAACTCAAATAATATTAAATTAAATTGATGATATGTATCTTTGAATGTTATTCAGAAAGTCTTTATTTTATCTATAAGTATATCATCATCGTAAGGCTATAGCAATGTTAATTTACAAAAAGAACTACATTCGTCGTTTTCTCACTTTATATTCTTTATATGATCACTATCAATGATGAATTAGAAACAAATGAAAGATGAGAGAAGATCTTGTTATTTGGTTTGTTTGTAGGAGGTCTTGTCCTTTTATAGGTGAGAGCATAAGTTGATGATGAATTAGAAACAAATGAAAGATGAGAGAAGATCTTGTTATTTGGTTTGTTTGTAGGAGGTCTTGTCCTTTTATAGGTGAGAGCATAAGTTTAGGATACGTAATTAAGAAAGTCATTCCTATCAATCTCTTATTCTGATGAATTCTACTATAATTGAAATTTCTTTAATAACCATAATCAAAATTCAATTATATCTATAATATATCTTATTTAATTAGATAAGATCATATATTATAATATTCTCTCACTTGCCCATTAATTGGTAAGATATAAAAAAAATAAAAATAAACTAAAATTTTATTTAAAGATAATTTTATTTAATTAGATTCTAAAATTTAAAAATATTTTAAACATACATATAAATTTTACAAAATAAACCAATAAATCTAATAAACATAATATCATATTTTAGTTTGACTAACAATATAAGTCATAATAGTTATATATCATTAATATCATATTGCCTTCTATGTATTATAACATTATTAACCCTTCCTAACATAGTCCAAAATTACCTTTGTAATTTATCTTGTCAAGATAAATCGAGATAATTTACAGAATCAATATATGAAACTAGCATCATTTTAGACTGATATATTTTTGAGTATATAATCCTTCCTCCCTTCTAGATATTTTATTATTTTATTTATAATATTTTAATATTTCATTCCTAGATATGTCTAATAGATACTTGATATTTCAATTATAAAATTGATATCTACTTTAGTATAGGCTTGAGCATATAATAAACTTCTAATTATGCATATATAATGAATATTTTCTTTATCTAGTTTTTTAAAGTTATTTTAAAAATACTTATTTTCACTTAATTTTTTTTTTACTTTTCTCATTTACTGAACAAAGTTATATATTGTCTAGAAGCTTGTTTAATTTCATAAATAGATTTTTTAAATTTATATATATAATTTTTTATTTTTTATTTTTATTATGAATTGTTTAGGTTAAACTATATAAATTAGATTTTCATTCAAAAAATTATTTTCATATTCATATAATGTAACTCAAAATCATAATGGGCTACTAATATTATGATGATTCTTAATAAGTTAATTTAAAAAAATTTAAAAAATATCTCATTATAGTCGATGCACTCTTTACAAGTAAAATCTTTGACCATAAGTCACTATTATATCATTTCATATTATTTTTTAAGTCATTTTTATATAATAGACCCTTTTATAGTAATCGGATAATTTGATAAGTTTTAAGATACTATTTTAATTTATTGATTTCAACTCTTCTTTTATTGTATTATACCACTTTTTTAAATTACTATTTTTTATAACTTACAAAAATAATGAGAGATCCTTTTGATTTCTATATCATAGTATAATTATAGTAGACATATCACATAAAAATCAGAAACAATAGATCTTTTTTCTTTTTAAAATCTTCTCAAAACTACCGGTTATGATTATTCTACAAGATTATTAGCGATGACAATAATATTCTTGTGAAATAGTATTGTTATCCTTAGATATACAACCCTAAACTATAAAGATTATTTGAAATAAATTCTTTTTTGGGTTTATCTAAATCTCTTATATGCGAGTTATTGTAAATATTATTTTTCTTGATGTCATTCGAGACTAATTCCTTAATATAATTTTATAAGTTATTAGTCTAGGTCATTTTGATAGCTATAAGACCAATACAATATTAAAAAATATAATTTAAAATATCTTATTAATAATAAAATATTTATTAAAATTCACATCTCATAAACGTATCATCCTAAGCCATTTTAGTAACTATTAGTTAGATAAAACTTAGGGATATCAGTTGTAAATAATATTCACCAAAATTTTTAATTTAATATATGTTGAAACAATTCAATAATAGCCACCATAATAATTATTGAATATTAATCAATAGAAAGAAAAACTTATATGATAACTATAATCATGATGATAAATCTTACCTTCATATGAAAAATAAATATTATTCTATAATTTCAAACATAAGCATGTGAATAACTAAACAAATATCAAAGAATAATAATTAAAATTTTATTTATAACATGCAAAATTTTATTAATATATTATATAAAAATAAAAAATATATATAATTTATACTTTTTTAATAATTCCTATGAAACTCTTAGATTTGTCAACCCTATTTTATTGGGTAAGCTTAAAATTAGGCTATTCAAATTGGGCTTATAGATTTGGATCAACCATTTGTTGATGTTGATAGGAATAGAGGATAGAGATATCAAATAGAGGAATAGTATGACAAGCTTTCAATCTTCTATATTTCTCTCAAGAAAAACTCTTTACAAATTTCAGAAACTCTCTTACCCTCATGACCCAACATATGGGGTTTATATAGTCCCCAAAGATACATTATAATAATTGTATTCAAGATGAATCATTCTCTTTCAAGAAACCCTTTCAAGAACCAATAACCAATTTGACTTATTCTTCTATAGACTTTTAATCCATTTTTTCTTCTTCATGTAATGAATCTCCCTCTTGATGCAATTAACCTCTTTATGACATTTGAACAAGTTTAATTCCAACATTCTCCCCTCTTAAACTTGTTCCATCCAGCATGCCAAGTTTTCTTCGAAGTTGTTGAAATATTTCAAATTTAAGAGGCTTTGTGAGTATATCAGCCACTTGTTCACTTGTCTTGACATGGTGTATCTCCACTTCTTTATTTTTGATATGATCTCTTATGAAATGAAATCTTGTATCGATATGCTTTGATCTTTCATGATATACTGGATTCTTAGCTAAGGCAATAGCTGATTTGTTATCAACATAAATCTTGGTTTACTTCTCCTGTGGCATATGAAGCTCTTGGAGTAATCTTCTTAGCCATATTGCATGACAAACACTAGAAGAAGCTGCTATATATTCTGCTTCACAACTTGATAGAGCAACGATTCGTTGCTTTTTTGAAGACCAAGTGAATGTAGCTTCACCAAAATAAAATACAAATCCAGTTGTACTCTTCCGATCATCGTAGCTTCCGGCCCAATCACTGTCACTATATCCAATGAGCTCCAACTTTTTAGATGATGAATAGAACATTCCATACTCAATTGTTCCTTTGATATATCGCAAAATTCTTTTAGCGACATTTAAATGAGATGTCTTTGGAACTTCCATAAATCTACTTATTAAACCAACTCCAAATAGTATATCAGGTCGAGTGCATGTCAAATACCTTAAACATCCAACTAGACTTTTATAATAAGTTGGATTAATATATGTACCTTCACCTTCCTTGGTCAACTTGGTGCCATATTCAACAGGTGTATCTGTAGGATGACAATCTTCCATAGAAAACTTCTTTAAAACCTCCTTTGCATAATTTTCTTATGAGATAAAAATTCCTCCATCATCTTGTATAACTTCGATACCAAGGAAATAAGTCATTAAGCCCAAGTCGGTCATCTCAAACTCCTTTTTCATAGAGTGCTTAAAATCTATAATCATGGAACTACTATTGCCTGTAAATATTAAATCATCTACGTACAGGCATACAAACAAGATATCTCCATTAGAGTTAGATTTCGTATAGAGAGCATGTTCATGTGGACATTTAGAAAAACCATTTTGAATAAAATAAGTATCTATTCGAGAATTCCATGCCCGTGGGGCTTGTTTAAGCCCATAAAGAGCTCTCTTTAACTTGTATACTTTGTCTTCTTGTTCTTGAATAATAAAACCAGGGGGTTGTTGAATATATACCTCTTCTTCAAGAACTCCATTAAGAAATGCTGATTTGACATACATTTGTAAAATCTTCCATTTCATTTGAGCTGCTAGAGAGATAAGTAATCTTACTGTCTCTAATCGAGCAACTGGCGCAAATAGTTCTTCATAATTAATCCCATATTGTTGTTTATATCCCTTCGCGACCAATCTGGCCTTGTATTTCTCCACCTCTCCTTTTGCATTTCTTTTTGTTTTGAAGATCCACTTAACACCGATAGCTTAGTGGTCTTCTGGAAGTGTAGTAAGCTCCCATGTATTATTTTTGTTAATTGCATGAATCTCTTCATTCATAGCTTGTCGCCATTTTTCATCTCTATAAGCTTCTTCAAAGGTTAATGGATCATATCCTGCAAAAAGACAAAATAAAGAAAGTTCATCATTGTTAGTATCAATCCTTCGAGTCACATCATATAGGTCCTGAATCGGTCTTGTCCTTCTTATAATTGGACTTCTTGAATCATGTAACATAGCTGATCTAGGTGATGATTCCGGCACAGCCACTTCGGTGCTTGCTTGTATTATATCATCTTCTTCTGATGCTACAGCTTTCTTATGCTGCTCATCACTTTTCCAGTTCCAAATCTGTTGTTCATCAAACTCAACATCTCTTGACATCACAACTTTATTTGTGATAGGATTGTAGAGTTTGTAACCACCGGAATTTTCTGGATAACCTAGCAAAATGCATTTTTGACTTTTATCCTCCAATTTTGTTTTCTTCTCTTCCAAAAATGCAACACTTCCAAAAATCCTCAAATGATCAACTCTTGGTTTTTGTAAGCTCCATGCTTCTTCTGGTGTAACATTACCAATTCGCTTTGTCGGAAACCTGTTAAGCAAATAAACTGCACAAGCAACAGCATCACCCCAAAATTCTTTTGGAATTTTTCTTTCCTTTAACATGCATCGGACCATATTAAGGATAGTCCTATTTTTTCTTTCCGAGACACCATTTTGTTGAGGTGTGTATGACATGGTGAATTGATGCAGAATTCCATTATTTCTACAAAAACTTTCAAATTCATTTGATATATATTCACCACCTCTATCTATTGTATTCAAGATGAATCATTCTCTTTCAAGAAACCCTTTCAAGAACCAATAACCAATTTGACTTATTCTTCTATAGACTTTTAATCCATTTTTTCTTCTTCATGTAATGAATCTCCCTCTTGATGCAATGAACCTCTCTTTATGACATTTGAACAAGTTTAATTCCAACATCATTCGCCTAATTAAACTCATCAAAATTAAAATTAAATTTTGATTTTCCTTGAATTTGATCAAACTTGATTGATTAAATCTAAATCTAGTTAAGTAATCAAAATACATTCATGATCAAGTTTGATTAATATATTTGATTAAAATAAATTAAATTAGTTAATTTTATAATTGAGGACATAAATTAGAAAATTTTAATTATTAGAGAGTAAAAATTATAATTTTGTTTAGGATGTATAATACAAATATCTTATTGTAGAAGGGTATAAATGAAAAAATGAATTAAAGTATACATATTGGAATTATCTAATGTCTTAGAGATACAAATATCCTTTAAAGAAAAACCCTAATTCGTTGTTGTAGATGTCACTCTCATGCGCGTGGGTCTTGTCGACGGTGCATGGGTCATCTATCGTCTACACGCCACTTGTGATGGAACGATTGTTCGCATGCGGTTGACTGGCAATGTCACTGTCCCCGCGTCATGTTGTCGCACCCACCCATGATTGTATATCGACTAACGACCACATTGTCACTGTGGCACCTAACGATGCTTACAAGTCTGCTATGCATGTATAGTACCATTGCCTTTAGTGTCCAATCGATGCCAATCATGACCAACAAAAGTAACAACGGTCTTACTGTAGTTGTTGTACGCAAGTGGCAATCGCCATAGGCAATTGCGCCATTGTAGCTGCCACACACAATAGTGCTACAATAGTCGTCGCACGTGGCCACACCACTATAGTCGCTTATGATCAAGTCAGATTGATCGTCATTGATTATTGCTATCTACGATCCTTTTGCTATATATGTAGTCACTACTCACGATTGGATTAGCGACTACCAGAGGCCATTACCCTTAATAATACTATTATTGATAGGAAACTATTGATAACAGTCCATTGATCAAACACGAGGAATCTCATATCGCCCGTAAGTATACGATAGTACATACTAGATAGAAAGTAGATTGATAACACAAACAAATCATTCAAGTATCATAAATTAAAACCGGATAACACCTTTTCACAAGTAAAAGATGATAATAAATAGACCTAAATATAAAATAGATTTGAAATTCTTTTATGATATAAAATATTTGATTTCAAAACATCGCTTTGATACCAATTATAAGCATAAAAATATAATATGCTAATGTTATGTAAAAAAACTTTAATATTAAAAATTAAAATTAAATGACGATATATCATATTTAAATGTGTACCTTTCGATACTATCTAAAAAGCCTTTATTTGATCTACCGGTGCACCGTCATCAGATCGGAAAGTCATAACAACGTTGATATGTAAAGAGAACGAGACTTGCTTTCACTTCTCTTTCTATCATTCGTAGGATCGTTACGAGCAATGGATTAGGAACAAATAAGATATCAGAGAAGATCTATAATCTTTCTGGTTTTGTTGATTTGACCCTAAGAGGTACTGTCGTTTTATAGGCGAGAACCGAGGGTCTAAAATGAATTATTAGGAAAGTCTCTCCTATCAAAATCATCTTTTAACGAATTCTACCATAATTTGACTTCTTTATGATGATCGATAACTGTAATAAAAATCTAATCATATCCATAATATATCTTAACTAATTAAATAAAATCAATTATCGAACACATGTTTCTATCATCCTAAATTATTCTTTCTTATTTTATGATCTATCAAAACTATCCCTAATTGCAACTCAATACATCCATTTGAACATAGTAATCTTAGCAATATAAATCAATAAATATATATAAATTTTAAATTATTTAACATTTAAATCCATAAAATATTACTAGACAACCGTCTTATAAAATTAATAAGGACATTTTTTTTTCTTCCAATCAAGATAATGTAACCTCTTTAAACTTGCAGGAGTTTGATGGGTCATATAGAGCAGGGTAGCAATGTACGGTGGGAACTCACTTTGGTTCCTTTGCGACATGCCACAATGGCTACTTAATCTACTTAAGCATAGGAAGCCTGGCCATAGTTCTCCTCAGGGGTGCACCAGATGCTGAGGTTGACAAAAGCCATTTCATTTCCTTGGAGTCGGTCAGGGCTTCATGTACTTGTCTCTGTATACATAGTGCAGGTGGTAGATGATCTTATTCAGAACTATCATGAACAAAGTCTGAGTAATGGAACCTTTCCTAGTCTCATCTTGTTGTGGCTTGTGAAAGAGAAGTGTTGGGCCATTTATCCAATTGCATAGAGACTCCTGTTGTATAGTAATAGTGTTCTTTGAAAGCAGCAATGATGTTTGGCAAGAATACAGCAAAATTATCCTCAGCAGCATCTCTCCAACACACAACACTAAATGTACTCAAATCTTAAAAGAGCTTTATTGATTATGATTCAGTGAAAAGGAGGTGATCAATGTGTAAGTAACAATAAGGTAAAATAGCTCATGGAATGATGAAGCATGAGTTACCAAAAATCCAACACAAACTTTGTTTACAACAAGCAGTGTGCAAGTTTTGTTGCTGAGCTCTATATGCGGCTCGAGTCCCTCCCAAATATGAATCGCCTCGTCCAGTCGGATATTACCAGTGCCCTTGTGCGCCAGCTGACTTGCTTGCTGTACATGGATTCAAATAAATAAGCGAACAAGGTTGTACCAAGATTTATGTGGCATTTGATCTTGTACTAATGTAAGATGAAGACTCGACTACAAGAGGAAAATTAGTAGATCATGGACAGATTTCGAGGAGAGGTAAAAGAAAAAAAATGTTACCTTGCATATATTGAGTACCATAGCCATTGGGTACTATGTCCAATAGAGATCCAATCTCCTGGGAGTTGTGCGGCTGTTTGTTCTCCGCCCAAAGGAGCAAATTGCCCAAAATGCTTATATCTTCAAGAAAAGGATAAGTTTGATCAAAAGAGCCGCAGAGCAGATGAGAGTTCCACATGTACATTAAAACTAACAGGTTTCTGTATTCCCAAGTCCTTTTTTATAAATAATTTCCTGTGTTAACTACCAGCTGCTAAACTCGTTGCACCCTATATTCTGCAGTTACCTAAAGGGAAGAAAGCGATGACGGCCCATTTTTGTTATCCGCTGTGGACCTTCTGGTTTCTCTTCAGAATCCTTCATTCTGTTAAAACATCTAGCAAGATAGTGCCCTTGTTGTGCAGCAACCTGGTTTGGCAATGTACCATAACAAGCAGAACTGTATACGCCAATCTGATGATAGATAGTCGGCACCATGTAATTAAGTTTTTGTATAAAGAACTACCTGAGCTGTTGCAGGAAGATTTTTGACCAGCGAATCCACATTAGCAAGAGCATTTTTGAACTCTTCTATGTTAAGTTCTAAAGCTTCCTTCTTAACATCACCTTTTGAAGCCTTTATCAAATCAACTATGTCGCTCATTTGCTTGTTTTTCAGATAGAGTTCAACTTGAGGATACCTTATGCAAATATCTTCTAGAACATCTTGGATCTCTTTCACAGTTAAAGTTCCTGAATTATCCTTGTCCGCAAATCTAAAGATTTCCATGATATCTTCCTGTAAGAATATTAAGATGAAGTATGTTAGCAGACTACACATGACCTTCAGGTCCTTACATGACATAACCACTGATTAGTTATTCTCTATTCAACATATTATACATGACCTGCAGGTCCTTACATTTCTTCTTGATGAACACCTATGACCACTTAATTGCAAAGGTTGTTTTGAAGTTCAAATAAGCTACCAAATAAGAACTGCTGGAAAAACTTCTGTAAGCCACAAAGGGGAATCTCTAGGAATCAAAATCTAAAATCATCAGTTAAACTTCTCTTTTAAGATAATCATCAGTTGTAGACTATTATAACTGATGGTCAAAATGGTCACCAAAAGTAAAAGATAGCTGCTTTTTTATGGCAACATGTATATAGAGTTATGGATCACACATGTTGTTCAGCTGCATGTAACATGTCCCTTTAATAAGGTGTATAACAGTCAAGAGACTCTTACCTTTTATTCTTAGAATTCAATTTGCAGTAGATGAACCAATCAATATTACTGTCAGTACGACCAAACAAATAGAATTAAGCTTGTTATAATGTGGACATTTCATAAGCATGTGTTCAATTGGATAAAAATGATTTATCAAAATCACAATTATTCAGACATATCAAGACTTGAATCTACCGGGTGAAAGAAGCGCAGCACGAAAACCTGAAGGGAGTTGGCAAACATTAAATGAGAAAAGAAGAGTGTGCCTGATAAAGTTAGCTTCTGGAAAACAGAAAATAATATGACTTTCACCAGGTATGATGGTATACATTTTAAAATGAAGAGTAAAAAGAGCACATATAAGGGAAGCAGAAGCTGCTAATCCATAATGCATGTACACAAGTGTATGAGCACCTGTGGGTGTTCATGCGTATCATGTAATTCAAAAATACATCCAAAAGTGCTGCTTCTCTAAGGAGAAACTAGTAAGACCAATAACAAAAGAGCACATACCATGACTTTTCTTTGGCTCATTGTAGCACAGTCACCGATAGCACAAACATTTTCACACTCACGGACTCTCAGCCATTCATCAGTAGCTAATGCACGCCTATTACCCTGTGGGCATCAACAAAGAATTTACAGAAATATCAAGACTGGACAACAGTATTCTATATCTCTGAATGAGACATTCTAAAACAATTTTGATCACAAGAAGCAACTAACCTGACCAATTTGTTTCATGAAATCCAATATGACAGGACGAGTTCCAATACCAGTTGACCAAACAGCCATTCCATATGGTACAGAACTCTCTCCATGCAATGCGTTCTCCATAGTAATTGTTTTATCAGACACCTTCACAACCTTAAATCCTGTTTTTAGTTCAATTCCATCTCTTTGAAACTTCTCTTCAGCAAATTTACTGATCCTTTTGTCAAACCTGTGCATGATGTGACAATGCAAATCATAATCACAGAGGCAGTACAAGTAGGAAATTGGAAAGCACGTAACATGCCTTATGCTTAACTTGGAAATATATGAAATTAGCCCAACTAGAAGTCTAGAACTACAGTTAAAAGACATAATGTATTCGATATCAAGAGGTGTCTAGTTACTAAAATTTCCTGGCACCAAAGAAGTCAAGGATTTATTTACAAACAGATGTAAGATTAATGATTTACAACTCTGCGGGACCTTAGTACTTCTGAACTTAGATTAATGTATAATTTACTGAGATGAAATATCACTATCTAATGACCGTTAAGCTCTCCTTACATGGTCAAGATGTGCTCTCCATGTTCAACGACTGTTATCTTCACTAGGTCCTGAATGGTCGGGTATAACTTAGCCAAATCTTCAGAGACAAAGTCATGCAACTCTGCTGCAAATTCAACACCAGTTGGACCACCACCAACAACAACAAAATGAAGAGTTCTCTTCCTCTCTTCTTCATCGAGGTCTGGAAGAGTGGCCCTTTCAAAACAGTCCATCACACTTCTACGAATCTTTTGAGCATCCTCAACTTCCTGCAAAATGTAGAACTCCAACATGACTCACATCTTTGTATGGAACCTCAATGATTGCAAAAACCTACCTTCAAGAAATGACAATGTTCCACCACACCAGGGGTGTTGAATGTATTTGCCCTTGCTCCAACCGCTATCACCAAGTAGTCGTAATCAACAAGAAATTCACCATTTCCCTCCAAATTTGTTCCGATATCGCTCCTGCAGTATACCTTCTTGTTCTCTGGATCGATCTTGAAGCACTCAGCTTCCCAGAATTTAATTTCTCCACCTTTCTGCAAAATCATCATCCAAAAAAAAATCTGAGAGTGATTATGTTGATTATTACATATAGAACATATCCAGTAATATGAAATGAAAGCAAGCAAATTAATGTTCAGTGCAATAAAGAAAAAAAAAAAACTATAATTCCACTCCCATATTTGATTCAATTGTATCATAATTCATACCATATTTACCAGAATTTTATGAGATTATGAAGTTCAAGCATGGAAAATTGTAGTGCATCAAAACCTGTTCTGCTTTATCCTTTCCAAAAAGGATCAAGCAATTTTTCCCTAGATCTTTCTACGGTATATGAAATTTTAATATCCACATTCCTCCCCTACAAATTATAAGATTTGAGTATCAACATCCACTTAATTATTCCTTTTTTTGGAAGACGAGCCCTTTTAGACAACAGGGAAAACAAGTACTAGAAGAGCCACGCATATATCACCGGATACCTAAGAAAAGGAGAAACTTCTTGAAACGAATGCTTCGGAGATCATTCATCAAGGCAGTGTGTCACCACAGCTTCAGAATAAAGAAGACGAACAATTGGTTCCACCGAAAGGTTGTCTACCTTTGTTATGATCTTGCGTATCGGTTCGACGATGCTGCGGGGTTCCACCGTTCCGCATGTCACGCTCGGCAGCAAAGGCGTGAATGCAAAGTAGTTCCGAGGCGATATCACTTGCACATCGTACGAGGAGCTATCAATATTCTTCACGAAAGTAGTGCCAGCCCAGCCAGTTCCAAGCACCACCACCTTCTTCTTGGGAGCAACGCCCGGCGACTCGGCAGCAGCTTCTGCTCTTGCGTCAGCATACGCTACGAGACTCCCACCACTGCAAATTACCGAGCTTAAGAGCACAAAAGGAGGGCTAAATCAAGCTGCAGTATCTCTATGTACTCGATCGAACTATGTGGGGAGCTTCCATCAGACCAAGAAAGAATCAGATCGGAAGCCAAGATCTGAAAGACCCCCGCTTCCGGGATCGGGGAGGAAGAAGGGACCTGGCGGCGAAGACGAGGACGAGCTTGGAGAAGGTGGGGCGGTGGCGGTAGGCGCGGGCGGCGCCGTCGAGGAAGAAGGCGGCGAATCGCATCCTCCAGCGAGGCGAGAAAGAGTTAGGGAAGGAGATCCCAAGAGGAGGGGAAACGTTGAGAGCAGAGAAGGCGGTCTTCGGTCGTGCTCTCCCGTCTTTAACCTTCCCGTTTTCTGGCACAAGCGACATGCCGTTGTCGGTACATGTCGGCTTTTGATGCAATAACAATTAATTACAGGGGCTTTCTTGCATATATTCCATGAATCCGGTATAGGTTGTTCTTGCGTTGTTCTTGCGTCGCAATCGATGCTTCATTCCAATGCTCGTTGTTCTTGCGTGCAACTTCTTTGAGATGAAGAGTATAGGTTGATTGTGATGGCAGGTAGCTCGTGACGTGTGTGACTGACGGTGAAGACAGATTCATTGGGTAGTCGAATTAGTAGAACTCGTATAAAAGAAAGAAAGCAGCTACGAGCCTCGCACCCAGCAAAGTCGCAAGAAGATACGTGGACGATCTAGAAATTAAGTATATCATTATCTTTCACAAGATTTGAAGTTTATTATGTGATAAGATGATTTAACTATAACTATTAAGTTAATTAACCTTGATCATGTTGTTCCTCTTTATGGTTCTCATTATTGTCCTTTCCTTGACTTTAGTCGCTCGCTACATTTTCGTTTTCATTATTATTCTAGCAAGTCACTCGCTACCCACCTCCTCATCTCTGGTCTGCTCTCTTCGTCCAGGTAGAAAGGGAACCGACACCGAAGGAGAGGGAGACATCAAAGAACGTCCAATAAAATAAGAGATAAATAGGAGATCCATTACGGTTTTTACAGAGAGATCGCCCACAGACCTGGGAATTTTGATCAGGTCCCTCACAACATTCCTATTTAGACGATTCCCAAGTATACTTCTAATACAGAAATATGAAGCTTCTCAAAAGGGTATTGCCCAAAACAGCCCCTCGGCTGATGACAGAGATCTCATCATACAACTTGTAGTCAATATGATACTACCAATATTTAATGCACTGTATTAAATTAACAATATTAGGTTATTCACCTAATAGAAGAAGCATCTGTGCACTCGAAACTCTTAAAGAAGGCGACGTTAAATCAATCGTGAGCTTGATCTAATCGCCTTGGAGCATTCACAATTCCACCTACAGAGGAAGAAGACTATGGCATGCTGTTTGGATGTCGCTATCACCTATCCGGTTCGATATAGTCACAAGTATAAGAGGTAGAAATCTGATCGAACTGGATAAAGTTCGAGGGAATCTGAACCACCAAAACTTGTACATGTCCCTGAGAGAAAAAATTGCATTTCAGCTTCTGAGATTATAATTTAAGTTGTAAAAAAGTAAATTAATTCAGATGACAATTATTAGTGTAAAAATGTCACTACTCCAATGGGGAAAATAACAACAAATGAAAAAGTATCAAGCAAACCAAAAGTCATGTTTTCATAGAACATAAATATTTGATGAAACATAAAGAACAATGGACAACTTGCTAAATAACTAAATGGGAAACCCCAGCAAAACAATGGACTGGAAATTTAAGATATGGTACTCAAAATTTGAATTTTACCTTTACCAACATAACACTGGCACAGGACGAGTACAGAATAGTTGTTGCCTAATTCATCGATGGATATTGACAGATCGGTCTCCATGTTGCAAAATACCAGAAGGTCATTAACAGCCGTACCCTGAATGCCAATTTAGGGCTCACATAAAACAACATCAAAGAGAAGGTCAGCACTGGCAACTCATATAGGTAATTGTTAAGTAAATGAATACGTATGACAAACTCCAAGAATGTATATCTACAAATATAAAATTTTGTGTTGTTATTTAACTCCGAACTCATAGGACAGGAGATGAAGCTGATGGCAACACAATATTTCTGAGTTCTTCAGCCTCCAGGCCTATCATTAACGAGCAGCTGGAGGATAGTTAAACTCAGGTATTGTCAACAATCACTGCAATACTAGATAGGCAAAACAAACTAGTTCTCAAAGGATAATTGTTTGAAGGAACAAAAAGGAAAATATTTAACATATATCACAAAATATTATATAAAAAATTACAAATGATACTGTAAGCAATGGACTTCAGAAGATGTCATGCTAAAAACCTTATAAAGAAAGATACTGAAAGATATATCATGAGAGTAATTGGTCCCGGTACTACGATGTGACAGGTCACAAAGTTAGTAACACACAAGCCCTATCTACAAAACTGATCTGCAACATCCTTCCTAGAGAAGGATAAATTATTGTATGTAGGAAAAGATAGACAATAATTGCTTTTACCCATCTATACATACGCATCAAAGACAACTTCCAGAAGATATGAGTGCAAATGGATATATAATGTTTTGAGAAAACCATAAAATCATGCAACTAAATGACAGTAAATACCGCATAACAGGCACCAACGAGGCTAGAATAACTTTAAGTAGTAAAAGATTGGAGCCTCAGAAGTATTAGTTGATGTCATATGGGTTGCTGCTTTCCCACGTAGATTCTCCCTGCATGCAGATAAATCATCTTCCGCAATCTAAAACATTTCTCAAGATAAACTCGAGAGTTGCTAAAGAATGCTCAACTAACAAGTTGCAGGAATCATCCAAACATTCTTTTTTTAGTACTAACTCGTTCCAAGTTACATGATTAACAATGAAAGACCCAATTAAGACACTAAGAAAAAAATCACAAAATTCGGATAATAAAGTTCCAATAAATAGACCAACAAGTAGATGAAACATCATGCATTATATAAAGTCATGTATAATTAATTATATCCAACCATACAACTTAAATATTGGTTTAGTGAAGGTGCATTACCAAAGGTTGAGGGTTTGAAACCTCAAATTAAGGGTTCAAAACCTCATCCGATATATTCCCTTTGCACAAAAAAAAAAAAAATCAACCATATAAAAGCCAGGAAAAATACGAAATCTAAAAACAAAAAGGAAAAATCTGGAAAGGTTTTGATCAAACGTACAACAAACTCAACTAAGTCATACGCTCGAATTGGCTAAGCAACTTATTCATTATACTTAGTATACATTCACCACTAAATCACAATAAAAAACAGTGAACAACAGATAACTGACTAAAATTGTTTCGCTCAATGGAAAAGCTCCAAATTTTAATTGGTACTTTGACAACGAACAACTTAAAGAATCCTGCTGCTAATTACAAAGTCATAAAGGCTGGATTTTGGTACAATGCCTCAGACAAATCCAGAAATGTCAACTGAATGCAGCAGCTCCAAGTAGGTTCTCCCTGCAAAACAGGGACCTGGACCTATCTACACCTCCAAGTCGTGGATATGTCATCACAGGTGACCCAACAACAACAAAAGCCAAAAGACGAAGAAATCAAAGTAAAAGGAGGCTAAACAAAAACGTCGTAACAGCTTTCCGAACACATTCTCTAAAGCGGATCAACCTACAAGATACAAAAAATCAACTGGATCGAAACGATTTCAAAGAAAATGTTCTGAAATTTGGCCGTCACTTTGACACAGACCAGTGGTGGGATTTCATCAACAGACCTGCAACACGGAACGGAAGCTTAATCCCGCACAAGCATTGGGGCTTCGATCGTCACAGGTCTCTTCAGAGAAAACCGGGGTGCACCGTGCATCACAGTATCTCAACATCAACATACCCCATGGTGAAGCAGAACCTGTCAAAATCCAAACGTCCGCTTCACAGCGAACCTACAACCTTTTCCTATTGCTACATGCAACAAACATTTGTACTCAAATAGACCTTAACAAGGCTTTGCGGAGGATAAATGAACAAAAACCAAAGGAAAAGAAAAAAAAACCGAATTGATACTGCAACTGCGAACGCTGCATCGTGCATCGCGAATCAACACACAAAGATCCCTCACCTTACTCTCTCTGTAGCCGTACAAAACCCACAAAAGAACCCAATGCGAGACGTAGGAAAAGGTCCGAAGTCCCAATTTATAGAGATGGAAGGAAACCCTAACGCTAGCGTATGACCACGAACGGCGGTTGGCATCAATAAATCGGCTGTTCTACGTGGAACCGGTCAGACCGGGGCTACATTTCCGGTCCAATCGCATCGATCAGGTCAGGCGAACCATAACTGTGTGAACGAACCAATCCGAACCGGACCGCGTCGACTTAGGTCTGCAATCGATCAGGTTAACTCGAGTTCACGTAATGTTAGGAACAGAGAGTTCTATTTGCTCGATTGGGGTCGGACTGGGAGATCAGGCAAGTGGAGCAACCTGGTTTGACTCGATCAAGTGAAATAAAATCCATTAATTGTTTAGAGTTATTAGTATTACATAGATATCATCTGAAATTTCTAATAATACATTGTTTTTGGTTTATGCTGCATAATAATTTGACTTCGATGCTCCCATAGTTGGAAATATTATATGGAAAATAATCAGCAAAATCAAATTAAGGATTCCAAATTAGTACTTAGGGTTGCCCTATCCCATGTATGAACCCTAACAGATCTCCTTCCATCGATAAAGGATGTCGCTTATTTGAATCAATTTATTTATATAAATATAAAAATCGTGGATTTTTTTATATTAGAATTTTGAATTAGTAATGCCTACCATATTATGTTCCAAGTTTGGTGACATGGATATGTCACTGACTTGATCGGACACGTGTCAAACAAAATCATGCAGGATTTCTTGCCTGTTACGTCGGCGTTAAATCTTCGTCGACCACGAGCGAGACCACCTCTGCCCCGAGCGCCCCCTTCTTCCTCACCGGCGACGCCCCCTCTGGCCCCGCCCGTGGAAGAGCGCGGGCCACGTCTGCCTCGATCGCCCCGTTCCTCCTGACCGGCGAAGCGCCCTCTGCCCCCGCCCCGAGCACCCCACCTGTGGAAGAACGCGGCCCACCTCTGCCCGGAGCGCCCCCTTCTTCCTCACCGGCGACGCCCCCTCTGGCCCCGCCCGTGGAAGAGCGCGAGCCACGTCTGCCTCAATCGCCCCGTTCTTCCTTGACTGGCGAAGCGCCCTCTGCCTCTGCCCCTGCCCCGAGCACCCCACCTGTGGAAGAACGCCGCCCAACTCTGCCCCGAGCGCCCCCTTCTTCCTCACCGGCGACGCCCCCTCTGGCCCCGCCCGTGAAAGAGCGCGGGCCACGTCTGCATCGATCGCCCCGTTCTTCCTGACCGTCGAAGCGCCCTCTGCCCCGCCCCGAGCACCCCACCTGTGGAAGAACGCGCCCACCTCTGCCCCGAGCGCCCCCTTCTTCCTCACCGCGACGCCCCCTCTGGCACGTCCCGTGGAAGAGCGCGGGCTACGTCTGCCTCAGCCCCAGCCCGGAGCGCACCCAGACCACGTCGCAAGTCTCCGACGTCTTGATCCTCCAGGTTTTGGGTTTTTGGATTTCCTTCTCGTTGCAGACGTTTTAATTTACCGTAATGCCCCTACAAAACAACCAGTCTTTTGACAGCTGACGTGAACCCGGTCGATCCCTCGTCGGCTCTTCTCCATCCTTTGACCTACTCATCGCCGCCGCCGACCTTTCCGGGCCTGTTTGTGCGGTGCCCTCCACTGTGCTGCTGCCTTCTCTCCTCGGCAGGTGTCTCATCGCATCTCTGTTGACTGTGGGTAAGCCGCCTACAAAACATAATAACATGCAAAACGAGATTTTTCTTCGATGAGATAGCAAACTTGCCTGACAAAGGGCGCTAAAACCAGTCACTTTCGATCCACCAGTGTTCTTAAATATATCGGATATCATCTCTTTTGTGTCTAGCAACAGGAGAACATGAACACGTATAGGGTTGTTCGTCAAAGTTGGATTCTTTATCCTCTGGTAAGCGTTTCTAATTTTTTGAATGATATCTTATGATGACACCCAGCAGTACTCAATTCTTTGGCCTATTCTTGGAGCAGTTGTTGTTGATGATGGGCATTAGCGTGCTCGTCTTGGTGATTCTCACGAGTCAGATAGTTGAGCACACGATGGAAGATGCCAATGAAGAAACACTCGAAGCATTAGTCTCGCAAATCAAAGATCACTCCAACTTCTTGCTCCAGGCAAACACATTCACGTACGAAGCAGCCAAGGCTCTTAGCTGGGAGGAGAACTTGTCTTCCTTCTTCACTTCAGGGAGCAAGGTAAAGAACCGACCACTGTTATGCACAATGTGAGGAGCTCTTGCTAATGAACCTCTTGCGTTTGCAGATAGTTCCACAACTGTACGTGCCATTTCTGATGGAGCAATGGGTCGCACAGATATCTTATATCGAGCCACGGGGAATTCTTTTCTCTTATTATCGTGATGGAAATCAAAGTTACAATTTGTTCACTAACGTATCAAATACTTCTGATGATTTCTTTGCCTATTCGTGGTGCACTCAAGCATTAGATGGAGAAACTGGTAAACCATATGGGAAGATTGTCTGTTTTCAACCAGGTCAGTCGAATGACTCCAAAGATGCATCGAATGGTAGGAAAGGAGAGGCTTCATGGGGAGTTGGGTGGGGAAATGCCAAGGAGCAAATGCTACTTTTTACAGCTCCAGTTGCTAAGAGTGGGATTCTGTCACTGGGAGTTCCTCTAAGAAGTTTGAGAGATTCTATTTCAAGGATCAATCTTCAAGGTGGATGCTTTCACTTGGCTGTAGAAGGGCATATCATTGCACAAAACGGGCCTCCTCATACTCATTTTGTTTACAATAATAGCATGATGTCAGTTCTTGTGATGGATGAGAATGATACCAATGTATTAAAAGAGTACGATAGCTTTGCATGTCATGATAATACTTCCATCCGGCCATCAAACACAAATTACTTGTGGATTTCGGGTAAGAGATATCAGCTTGATTGCTTTCTGCTAAATGTTTCTGGAGTCCAACTGGTAAGACACTTTGATACTTCAACATTTTATTGAAACTAATCTTATTTAGTTACAAAATAATCATCATTGCCTCAAATTAACTGTGTAAATTCTTATTTGTTTAATAGGTATATACAGTAACTCTTGCTGACAAAGAAGTTGTACCATTATTCCAGAAAACAAAGATTGCTATCGTTTTATTGGTGTTGTTTATGATTCTTGGGACAATTCTTGGGAGCTACGTGATGCTACAATTGCTTCAAAGAGCACAATTACATGAGACTTTTTTGCGAGCTGATCTCATCAAGCAAAAAGGGATCATACAACAAGCAGAAAGAAAAAGTATGAACAAGAGTTTAGCATTTGCTAGTGCTAGCCACGATATACGTACGTCTCTTGCGGGAATCACTGGTCTGATAGAAATATGCCGTAGTGATACTCCTCAAAATTCTGAATTATCTCGAAATTTGGAGCAAATGAATGGCTGTGTATCAAAACTTCTCGGTAAGTTCATTAGAAAATGTTAATTACTTATTTTATCATGGGTTATTTCATCATAGATGAATGTGTTATTAATGTTTTCAAAGTACAATATTATCATATCCTTTTAGCTTTTTTCATCAAACAAAGTGTCTTATCTTTTTCCAATTTTTTTCTTTTGCAGGTATTCTAAATTCTGTACTTGATATAAGTAAAATCGAAGCAGGAAAAATGCAACTAGAAGAAATTGAATTTGATATTGCACAAGTTCTTGAAGAATCGGTCGATATTTTTCATGTTGTAGCCCTTAAAAAGGGTTTGGAGGTTATTTGGGATCCTTGTGATTGCTCTATTCTTTTATCTAGCAACGTCAAAGGGGATTGCAGACGACTTAAGCAAATCATCGATAATTTATTGGGCAATGCTGTGAAGTTTACATCCGATGGACATGTTGTCTTGCGTGCATGGGCTAAAAAGCCAAGCTTAGAAAATCTCAGATGTTCTTCTCAGAATTTTTGCAACTCAAGGAATGCATTTAATCCTCTATTAAGATGGATATCTAAAGATAAAAGAGATCAAAGTCTCATTCAAAATGATAATAGCCTCATCGAAATTGTCATTGAGGTAGATGATACAGGTATGGGGATCCCTAAGGAGAAAAGAGCTTCTGTGTTTGAGAATTATGTGCAAGTTAAAGAATCATCTAACAGAGATTACGAAGGCACTGGTTTGGGACTTGGGATAGTTCAATCTTATGTGAGTATTGTTGATAATTTCATTCTTATTTTCTATGTTCTTTTATATTTTTGATATTATAATTTAATTAATATCTTTATTTCTAGAGTGATACTAACTTTTTTTTCTTTCTTTCTTTTAGGTGCGTCTTATGGGTGGCGAAATCAAAATTCAAGATAAAGATCCAAGTGAAAGGGGAACTTGTTTTAGATTTAATATATTTCTAAAATCAAGTGACTTAGAAGACCAAGAAAAAGATGAAAAATCTAGTATATTGTGCATCGAGTCAAGTACTCAGATTATACAATCAAATGCTCGAGCTTTGGCATTCAGAAGAGGTCTATCAATAGAAGGGATTCATTCGCTACTTATGGTTGAAGGTGATGAAACAAAAAGAATAATGCAAAGATGGATGCAAAACTTAGGAGTAAAAGTATGGACAATTAATCATCCGGAGCTTCTTTATCCTACACTTGATAAGATCAAGGATAATTTTAATATTTCAGGTAAATTTGATACAAAGTCACTTATCAATTTCTTGAATACGACGACATCTTATAAGTCAAGCAAGGAGAAAGAAGATATTGAGATGGATAATGTTCTACCTTCAACCAATAAGGAATTTAAGAATGGCTCTGGAGGTCTCAGTATTTATTGGTTAATTGTCGTTGAATTAATTCATGCAAATTTTTCGGAGATAGTATCGGCCTTAAAGAATTTCACGGACAAGGTTCCTAGAAGTCATTATAAAATTGTTTGGTTGCTTAATTCGAATGCTCCCGGTGAAGATTTGAGAAGATCTAAAGAAGTACCATGTGATCTTATACTACAAAAGCCAATTCATGGTTCTCGTTTATACTTGCTTTTGAGACTTCTGCAAAACTTTGGAAGAGAAAATGAAGATCTTATTCTCGATGAAAGGCAGCAATATGGTGAATCAAATTCTTTTATGGAAAGTGATAAATTTGTAGTGAATTCTTCGATTCTTCGATCCAATCAACATGCTAATCAAATATTTGGATCCAAGGACAGTTTGAAAGATGAAAAACCACTAAAAGGTATGAATATTTTGCTTGTTGAGGATGTATCTACCTTACGTCATGTGGCTACAACCATGCTTGCTCGTCTCGGTGCAACCATCAAGTCTTCTGAGAATGGATTGGATGCCTTAAACTTGATTCGTGATGCTTTAAAGGAATTGAGTCATGCACATGAAAGGGATACTGAAATGGGAGAGTCAAAGCGCTTTTATTATGATATCATTATTATGGATTGCGAGGTAAAAATAAATCAATATATTTTACATACGCATGATTAATTAATTATAAACTTTTTATTATTCAACTTATAGTACAAGTTTGAATCATATCTTTGCTATCATATCTATGTAAAAAAAATACTAAATAATTACTTGAGTATAAATCAACTTTATCATGTCATTACAAGAATATTTGAGTTTAGTAATTATCTGTAACATAAATTTTTTGTTATAAATTTTTTTACATTAAATTTTTATTTTTATTTTTTAAAATACCTAAACATTTTAACAAGGTTTTAGATCCAATCTTCTTGATGTGTTCTTTCATATAATTTATGCATTTAATCTTATTAACGTAATTTATTCATTTCAATCTCTAGTTATAAGTTTATGCATTTCATTTGATTAATATAGTTCAAATTCATCAACATAGTTATGAATTGCTTGATATCATCTTGAAATGTATGTCAAATTTTCATATAAGTTACATTTTAAGATTTGATGAGAACTTCTTAGTGTAGATTGTTATTTTGTTTTATCAAATTTATAATAATGCTTTATTATGTGTTTTGTATATGCATCACAGATGCCAATTATGAACGGTTATGAGGCAACAAGACAAATACGTCAAGAGGAAAGAAATTATGATCTTCATATCCCAATCATCGCACTTACCGCTCATGCTACATCTGAGGAGGAAAATAAGTCAATATTGTCGGGGATGGACTTTCATTTGACGAAACCAATACAAGCTAGAGAGTTAATACATGCTATCACCACAATTTGTCAGTGAAGATAGAAGTACAATACTGTTTTATCAAATGATTTATTTGAGTAAAAATGTTATCGAGCTTCATTAATTTTATAACGTTTATTTTATAGTTCATATCTTGATAATCGTTTATATATATTCCATTGATTATTCTCACTCTAAGTTTTGTTAACATTAATGGTTTATTAAAATTTGAATCATATTTTTGTTAGTATTACTATATGTAAGATATATGTAAGATAAACAATCAATTTAATTATTTGAATCTATTTGTATGAGTTACTTGTATGTTAATATGTTAATCCCGTAATGTTATCATATGAACATTTGAGGGTGTTATATATATATATATATATATATATATATATATATATATATATATATATAGTAGATCATGCATTTATAGTGTTAATTTTATACTATTGATTAGTAACTCTAAGTTTTATTGATATTAATGTTTTATTGAGGTTTGAATCAATGGTATAACTATATGTAAGATATTAAAAAAATTAATGTAAAATTATTTGATTTTCTTTGTATAATAATTATAAGTTAATCATATAATGTTATCGAACGAACATTTGAGAGTCTTGTGATATATAAAAAAATAAATGATTATAACCTTAAAGAAGATATACAAGTTTTAATTAATTTATTTTAAAATTTAATTGTATAAAATCATTATTAATGTATATTTAGATACATCATTTCATGTTTAGCAAGCAATCATAAGATTGTAAAAATAATTTTGATAATTAATTTTAGTAAATAATTATAGAATTAGTATATATATATATATATATATATATATATTACATTTTGATTTTGAGATATAACAAAAGCATTACTATATTAATATAATTTGGTTTTTATTAATTTTATTTTTATTTTTTTGAATACCTAAACATTTTAAGTTTTAGATCCAATCTTCTTGATATGTTCTTTCATATAATTTATGCATTTAATTTTATTAACGTAATTTATTCATTTAAATCTCTAGTTATAAGTTTATGCATTTCATTTGATTAATATAGTTCAAATTCATCAACATAGTTATGAGTTGTTTGATATCATCTTCAAATGTATGTCAAATTTTCATGCTAAGTTACGTTTTAAGATTTGATGAAAACTTTTTAGTGTAGATTGTTATTTTGTTTTGTCAAATTTATAATAATGTTTTATTATGTGTTTTGTATATGCATCACAGATGCCAATTATGAATGGTTATGAGGCAATAAGACAAATACGTTAAGAGGAAAGAAATTATAATATTTATATCCCAATCATCGCACTTACCGCTCATGCTACATTTGAGGAAAATAAGTTAATATTGTCGGAGATGGACTTTCATTTTACAAAACCACAGAGATTTAATACATACTATCACCACAGTTTGTAAGTGAAGATAGGAGTACAATAATATTTTATCAAATGATTTATTTGAATAAAAATGTTATCAAGCTTCATTAATTTTATAACGTTTATTTTATAGTTCATATCTTGATAATCGTTTATATATATTCCATTGATTATTCTCACTTTAAGTTTTGTTAACATTAATGGTTTATTAAAATTTGAATCATATCTTTGTTGGTATGACTATATGTAAGATAGACAATCAATTTAATTATTTATCCTATTTGTATGATAGTTACTTGTATGTTTATATGTTAATCCTGCAATGTTATCATATGAACATTTGAGGGTGTTATATATATATATATATATATATATATATATATATATATATATATATATATATATATATATATATATATATATATATATATATATATATATATATATATATATATATATAGTAGATCATGCATTTATAGTGTTAATTTTATACTATTGATTATTAACTCTAAGTTTTATTGATATTAATGTTTTATTGAGGTTTAAATCAATAGTATAACTATTTGTAAGATATTAAAAAAATTAATGTAAAATTATTTGATTTTCTTTGTATAATAATTATAAGTTAATCATATAATGTTATCGAACGAACATTTGAGAGTCTTGTGATATGTAAAAAAATAAATGATTATAACCTTAAAGAAGATATACAAGCTTTAATTAATTTATTTTAAAATTTAATTGTATAAGATCATTATTAATGTATATTTCGATGCATCATTTCATGTTTAGCAAGTGATCATAAGATTGTAAAAATAATTTTGATAATTAATTTTAGTAAATAATTATAGTATTAGTATATATATATATATATATATATATATATATTACATTTTGATTTTGAGATATAATAAAAGCATTACTATATTAATATAATTTGGTTTTTATTAATTTTTATTTTTATTTTTTTAAATAACTAAACATTTTAAGTTTTAGATCCAATCTTCTTGATATGTTCTTTCATATAATTTATGCATTTAATCTTATTAACGTAATTTATTAATTTCAATCTCTAGTTTTAAGTTTATCCATTCCATTTGATTAATATAGTTCAAATTCATCAACATAGTTATGAGTTGCTTGATATCATCTTGAAATGTATGTCAAATTTTCATGTTAAGTTACGTTTTAAGATTTGATGAAAACTTCTTAGTGTAGATTGTTATTTTGTTTTGTCAAATTTATAATAATGTTTTATTATGTGTTTTGTATATGTACACAGATGCCAATTATGAACGGTTATGAGGTAACAAGACAAATACGTCCAGAGGAAAGAAATTATGATCTTCATATCCCAATCATCGCACTTACCGCTCATGCTACATCTGAGGAGGAAAATAAGTCGATATTATCGGGGATGGACTTTCATTTGACAAAACCAATACAAGATAGAGATTTAATACATACTATCACCACAATTTGTCAGTGAAGATAGGAGTACAATAATGTTTTATCAAATGATTTATTTGAATAAAAATGTTATCGAGCTTCATTAATTTTATAACGTTTATTTTATAGTTCATATCTTGATAATCGTTTATATATATTCCATTGATTATTCTCACTCTAAGTTTTGTTAACATTAATGGTTTATTAAAATTTGAATTATATCTTTGTTGGTATGGCTATATGTAGGATACATGTAAGATAGACAATCAATTTAATTATTTGATCCTATTTGTATGATAGTTACTTGTATGTTTATATGTTAATCCTGCAATGTTATCATATGAACATTTGAGGGTGTTATATATATATATATATATATATATATATATATATATATATATATATATATATATATATATATATATATATATATAGTAGATCATGTATTTATAGTATTAATTTTATACTATTGATTATTAACTCTAAGTTTTATTGAGGTTTGAATCAATAGTATAACTATATGTAAGATATTAAAAATTTTGATGTAAAATTATTTGATTTTCTTTGTATAATAATTATAAGTTAATCATATAATATTATCGAATGAACATTTGAGAGTCTTGTGATATGTAAAAAAATAAATGATTATAACCTTGAAGAAGATATACAAGCTTTAATTAATTAATTTTAAAATTTAATTGTATAAGATCATTATTAATGTATATTTCGATGCATCATTTCATTTTAGCAAGAGATCATAAGATTGTAAAAATAATTTTGATAATTAATTTTTGTAAATAATTATAGTATTAGTATATATATATATATATATATTACATTTTGATTTTGAGATATAATAAAAGCATTACTATATTAATATCATTTGGTTTTTATTCATTTTCATAAGTATCAAAATTTAAGAAAGTATTTGATCAATAAGGCTGCCTAAAGTATTTCTTGTGCTATCGAGATATCATAAATGTATTGGATCATCATTTAATTCTCTGCATTAGTTTGTTTCCCTGTGTTTAGCAACAGGAGAAGATGAAGATGAGCATGTACAAACTTGTTTGTCAAAGTTATTTTATTTATCCTTTAGTAAGCTGTATTTCTTCGTATTCTCAAAGTTGTATTACACAAGTTCTCTAAAATTTAAATAATAATAATTCTCTAAATTTATAATATGTATCTTTCTCGTAAAACCTTTAATCATATCATCGTCGGTTACAAGATCTTTAATAATATCAATAGAACTAGACATGTCTTCTCTTCTTTTATATCATTGATTCGATGATTAATGGATTTAGAGATAAAGAAAATATAAAAGAAGATATATAATTTTTGCTAGTCACTTGTGTCCTATAAGCCAATCAAGTGAGTGATGACATATGTGACATGACACACATTTTTTATTTATTATATTTTTGATATTTTATATTATTTTTTTTATATATGCATATATATTGTGATTTTCATTGATCTGAAAATCGGATCGTAATGAGATCATGATAATGAGACCAATTTATTTTTAAACATAGATCCAAAATAATCCTGGTCATAGGTTACTCGAGATGGATATCGAGGTAACTGGATAGATTGGTATATTGTATACCCGTCCATATGATGGAGGTAGTTGATCTCATAGTTGCTCATGTGGAGATACTATAACTAAAGTACATATGCTCATTGGATAATGAGTTCACTAATTGATCCGCTCACGGAATATTGGATAGTTAATGATAACTTATTGTCAGACAACGATTCCTTTATCCTAGTGGTGTACTTGGTCCTTAGACTTAAGACACCAAGAATGTCATGTATGAGTACTTCATTCTTTGATACCGGACTTATATGCCTAAAAGTTTTCATAAAACCTTACAGGATTATTGAGTGTCGATAGAGGATCATCCATTCTCGGTGTTATGAGAGGAATATCTCATGTATTCTTGCTCAGACAAATCCCTAACCAGGGTCATTCAGATTGAGAGAGAAAGAGTTCTACGAGAGAATCTGATTAGAGCAAGACTCGAGTAGAAATCATATGGGTCTGATAGCACAATGTCTGGTATACGGTTTCTGGGATATTAGATGAATGAGTGATTATAGGTACACGGTAACTGAGGATAGATATGCCCAAATAATTAGATTCTTATGTATCGTATAGGGACTACGGCGTAGTGGCATAGTACATCTATAATCGATGAGTTGAGTGAATTATTATGGATATAATAATTTACTGAGTCAAAAGAAGTTCTGACAGTTATGACTCACGGCTAGTTCGATAGTGGCCATAGAGGGTCATACACATATGGTAGGCGTTGCGACTAGTAAAGGTTCAGATATGAGATATTTGTTGGAACTCATATCTTATTATATATCCAATAAGCCCTTGAATTATTGGATCTTATGAATGAGATCCAATAAGAGCTAATAAGATATTATTAGGTAAAGACCACTAATCTAAGATGCTTTGGTAGTTATATGAAGATACAATACCTTATATGGTAAGATCCATTAAAGTTAAGTTGATAGGGGCCTCTATAAATAGAAGGAAATTAAAGACCCATAGACTAGAGATTCTTTTTGGTTGCCTCCTATACCCCTCTCTCCCTCTTCTCCTTGTACTGTAGCCCCTATTTGGGGCATGTGGATAGCAAGAAGAGGCAGCCTTTTTTTATTGTGTGGTGGGCGCGAGGAAGAGTTTTGGACAGTTATTTGAGGAGCATCTTAGAAGCCCCTACTGTGTGGATCGCTACTAGAGAGGAGGACAATTGACCTCCTTCATCCTCTCCCACAGATCTACAGGTTTTCAGGGATATACGATCTCCTTAGGTAATTCTTTTACGTATAATTTTTTAGTTTTACGAGTTTTTATGTAACTTTTGCACAACAATTAAACCTTCTTTTCTATAGTAATTCTAGGATTTTATTTTTCTATTCTTCCATTGTGCATGTGATATCACCATAGATTTCCCAACAGATCTGTCAAACCAGATCGACTCAGCCCATGTGTTTATGTATGACCTAGCCAATGTGGCCAAGCACAACCTAGCCTATGTGACTCGGTATGACCCAACCTATGTGGTCAAGTAAGAGCCAACTTATGTGACAAGGTACGACGTAACCCATGTGGCCAAGCATGACCCAACCCATCTGGCTAAGTACGATTTAGTCCATATGGCTATGTATGACCCAGCCCATGTGGCCAAGCATGGGTCAGCTCATATGGCTAGGTATAACCCAATCTATGTAGTCAGGTATGACTCTAACTCATGTATTTAGGTACGACCAACTTGCGAGCCAAGCATGACCTAGTTCAGTGGTAAGACTTAGTCCAACTTATAAGTGAGGTTTAACCTAGTCAATGAAGTTAAGTCTACCCAGCTATGCGATTCGCATTAGACACATCATCGCTCCTCTATCTGGCCCGTTGTACCTCAACTCAACCTATTACTTGGAACAAGCATGTGCAACATATGTGACTCATCCAAGACTCAGGTGGGTTAGTTCGGTTTGGACTAGCATTATATGACATAGTCTAATTTCCTCTTCCTTTATTGGTTTGAACTTGTTAATTGACTAAATAAAATAGGTTTAATCAGTTAAAATCGGTTTAGGATGATTCCAAACTAACTTAACTAATTCAAACCTACTTGATCTAATCGATATCAATCAAATCTAAATTAGACCATCGGTTCTATAAAGATTTGAGATTGGTTCTCTTACGTGATAATCGAATCGAGTTTGGTTTAAGTCAATTGAGCTATTCCAATTAGGGTTTTGGTTGATTGAGGATTATCTTTTATGCATTTATGAGATGAACTTAAAGGGTTTATTCGAAGATATCATTTAAAAATAATTATTAATTTTTTACTTTTCTTAAGTTTATGATATTGATATAATTGTTATATATATGTAACTAGGCTAGAAGTTTATATCGGAAGAGCAACATGTGAAAGGAGCTGTGAGCCCATTACAGTACGGTGTTATTAATGAACATAGTCTAACAGATTTACATCAAGTATGATCTTTCATAATATTTAATCATATTAATTTTTTGATAAATGTGTAAGTTAATGGATGAGTGTAATTGAATGATCATAAATGTTTATGTATCCCTATCGAGAGCAAGTATGGCGATTCCCTTCGGGGATTAAAATATGCCTCTCCATCTACTATTGGGAGAGTGCACCATCGGGTGTGGTGTGCGTCTTTGTTATCTAGTTATTATATATGTGTTGCATGTGGCTGATGCATGATTTTATTTATTACATAAGAAATTATTATCATTTTTCTGATGCATAAGTTTTATGATGATTCAATATATTATCATTTCTTATTAAATTATTGATATTTATTTATATTACATAAATATTAAAATTTATTTTTATGATTTTTTTGAGGTTCCTATCAACGTGTGGTTACTGATATGTTTTTATTTTATATTTATTTTTCGAGTAATTTACTACTTTGTAATAGATCTGAAGCTTAGGTGGAAGAACTTGTGACCCTGTATGTCATCATTTTTCTAGTTAATAGAATATTTATTATTATAAAGATAAGAATTTAAATTCGATGATTAAAGAAAAAAAAATATTATGTAATTTATGGATAATAAAATACTGATTTATTATTCTTTTTATAAATTAGAATGTGACATAGACTATAAAATTAGAGTTATAGATCTATTATGTATGGAATTCATTTTATAAGCACAATTTAAATCTTTCATCACAGTTACTATCTAGTAAGTCTCATACATGTGGAAAAAAGAAAAATATTATCGTGTTTCTCTTACTACTCATGAATTTACTTTAATAAAATAATTAAAAAAATCCAAGGATTTAATATATGTCATATATGTAATATAAAATATACATATATGCTTTGTTAAACTTATAATGTTTTTTATAATACTTTGATAAAAATATATTAATAAATTAATTTTAATTGTGATGTCATATTTTTAAAAAATAGGTGGATGAAGAATTAAAATTTTGTTTATAAAATGTAATATGAATAAAAAAATTACATCCACCTGATGATTTAATAAAAAATGATTATAGCAAGATATAAAAGCATATAATAGAAATATATGACCAATAAGGAAAGTAATAAAAGTATTTGATCAAAAAAGATGTCTATAGGAAAAAAGAGAATTGGCTTTGTATAAATTGAATCATCACTATAGATAACAATATTCTATAATGAATTTAATTATTATTTTTGCTACAAAATATTGACATAATAACAATTCAAAGTGCCAATTTCTTATTGATATGATATAGAAATTAAGGAATATCAATATATCATTGCCATCAAAAGGAAAAATTCAGGTAAATAGAATCCTAACTTGTGAATATTATTATTTTCTTCATGTTCTCGGTCGATTCAACACTTATGTCTTATGTAGCTATAGAATCTAGATTTATTTTACATGCTATAATTTATTTATTTATTTATTGATAATCATAATACTAATGCCCATATGATATATAATTTTATTTATCTTTATTACATTTTTAAGAAATAATAAAAGCATATTACAATGTGGGATGGTGGCAGAGACGTAATTCCATACAAATGCGGTCCTATTTCCTCATCATTAATTGCAGGCCATCAGGGATCCGAAGTCTCCAGTCTTCCCAGAAACCGAACCGCCGTGAATCGACCGCCCACTCTCGACGGTGGATTCCCGTCTCGACCGCCATTAGACCGTCGTCGCCGTCTTCCCTCCCCATTTCCCCGTCGATCCACCATCTTCTTCCCTCCCCTTTATCCCTCCTGGGCGGCCACATGGACATGGATATCGACTCCGCACCCAACGGCGACGCCTCCTCCTCCCCCGCCGTCCCTCCCGCCACCGCCGCCGCCGCCGCTCCCACTGCACCCACCACCCGGCTGGCCCAGCTCACCGAGTCCCTCAAATTGGAGCACCAGTTCGTTAGGGTTCCCTTGGAGCACCTCAAGAGGACGATGCGGACTAACTACCGCCTCGCCGAGAAGGAGGTAGCGGCCGTGCTCTCCAGCGTCGCCGAGGCCGTTGACCGCTCGGACGCCATGTCGAGGGATGATGCCCTCACTCACTTCAGCTCCCTCGTCTCCCGCCTGCAGGGTCTTAAGCGAAAGGTGCGGATTTCTTGGCAGGCGCTGCGGTTGATATTTAAAGATTGTTGTTTGATGATGCGTTCGTTGAAGTTGGAGCAGTTGGAAGAGGGGAGCAGGGTGGAGAATCTGCAGGCCCAGAGGTGCCGTGCTCGGCTGGAGCACTTGGATTCGGTGGCTGATGCCGATAAATTCGCTGAGTGGAAGGACGTTAGATTGACCCGAATTCTAGTTGATTATATGCTGCGAATGTCATACTACGATACTGCAAAGAAGCTTGCAGAGACCAGCAAGATACAGGTATCCTTTTATGTTCAAGAAAAATCTTTTTTCTTGGTATTTTCGTCCACTCTGCTAATCATTGGAATTATTTGGCCATACTCTGGTCCTTATGTATCTTGTACATAATAACCTGCAACTATTTGATGCAGCAGTACCATGCTCCTCTAAGTTTGTTCTTGCCAATGATTCTCCTCTTATCATATGTTATGTATGTGTTGCTGACCGAAGCTTGCATGAAACCCTTGTTATGAAATAATTCAGGCATTATTCTGACCATTATAGTTACTAAGGCATTGTACTGATAGTTACAATGTTAAGTGAATTCCTACTGATACCTCTTTCAGCTCTGTTCATTTAGTGGCACACCTAGTCCGACCGGATTGTCAGTATATCCATATTTGGATTTGTGAAGCAAGTTTATTGTCCAAAGTCAATTGAGGGAGCAATTGGAGATCTTGGGTCAGTCTACTCATGATGTAAACAAGAAAGCCAAATAAATAAAGGCAATTCATACATAATGTATACATGTTATGTTAAATACTGCTCCTATTACAGATGACCAAAAGTTTAAAATGTTAGACGATGAAAGCTTCTTATATTGGGTCCTTTTCACCTTTATCACAGAGACTTGTAGCATAAATATGGTCTGTGAATTGTCAAGTTCTGTATGCACAGATTTCTTAAGTTTCATGGATCATGGTACCTGTAGTGGGGAGAAGTTTAGCATGGGATGCCTTTCAGTTTTCCATCGTTTTATGGTCATTTTCCTTTGACTTTCTTCTAGAATTTCTTTCTTTTGCCATACGTTAATAGGATATAAATTGTTGAGAGGTGTAGGTATCTCTGTTGATAACTAGTTTGTTATATTCATGCATTTTTTCTTGAAATTATAATGATAATTATGAATGAATGATCATTTTCCTCTTTACTTGTCATCTCTTAAACATGAATTCCATTTTCTAAACAGTATTTTTTTTTTCCATCTTTGAATTATAATAATGTTGTAGTTCGTTGGCCACCTTTTATTTTCCTATTAGAACCGGGTGTCAATCTAATGTAAAAGACAAGTTATCTTGTTGATTTTTCTGCTGTTTCTTCTAGTTGGATGTGGAAGAAAAATCATGGAGCTATCATATATCTAGTTGTTGACAAGTTAGCCGCCTCAAAGTCCAAGATTCGTTGGCATGAAATAAACCACTTGGCCAGTCATGCGTGAGCACATCAAGAAGGCTAATCTATGGTCAACCTGATTTGATAAAGGAAGATCAAGAGACTATGGTAAGATTAAAGGGAGGGTATTGAGCATGTTCAAGCTTGAGTTAAATATGTATAAATGAAGGCAAAAGAAATCATAATGATAAATAAGAAGATAATGCATTTTTTTCTTAAAAAAAGAGAAATTGTATTGTTTTTGGTTAGATGTATGCATAATCTCCTATTTTTCAATCACAGTAAAAAAAATGAAATAAAAATAAAATTCATGGTGCCAATGCCCTCATAGATATGATGATCCTAGGAAAAATCGCAACACAGATATATATATATATCTGTGTGTGTGTGTGTGTGAGCCAACCATGATGCACCCGATGATTAAAATGTTGAAACTTAATCAGAAAACACTGTTGGCATAGCTGCCATATATATGTGTGTGTGAAAGAAGTAGGGATTCACTTGTCCAACATGTTGCTTAATCTTCGATATTGTTATACAAACCATATATACAATTAAAATATGATTCATTAACTTTTCAAAATAGAATCAAGAATTTAGTTGAGATCAAATATAAGCCAAGCAATGACAAGATTCAAACAAACTTTAGCATCCATGCATCATTGCTTGATTTCAAAACATTTTTATCTATGATCTTTCTTCCCTCACCAGCCGACACTTGTGCTGTTTTAGAAGGCAATAAGACATGAACCAGATGCCCCATTCCTTGAACATTCTGTGCCTACAAAAAGAAAAGAAAAGGCTACATGCATGCTCTTGTTGATGTATAAATTATGATGAAATTTTTGGTTGTGAGTGGGACAGCTTGACTGTAACTAGTTGTGGAATATTATGAAGGATGACTTGAACCTCAGTTATGAAACTAAGTATCCAAATAGTTTGATAAACCACCAAAATGACATACAACAACATTGAGGGCCCAAGAACCAACAACAAAAGAAGACACGATTAAAATATCCTCTGATACTTATGGTCAAACCACTTAATCTTCATCTTCAATGGCATAAAGGAGAGGATGGAGGATGATGAAGATGTGTACAGTAGAAGGGTAGAATGCTGGGATGCAGTGATAAACGGATTGTGTTTAGAGCAAATAACAAGACAAGCGGGAGAGGGAGAGTGGTGAGGAAAGAGCTTATCCTCTTCCTTTGTTCAATTACTCTTTCTTTTGTTTAAGCTTCTCTCTTTTTTGTTTTTTACAATGAATGGAACCTTTGTTTTCTCAAATTCTTTTGTAACTTTTCAGTTAATAAGATTGTATATTTATCCAAGTTATTTTGTTATTATGCCCATCTTATTGGGTTCCATTGTGTGGTAGGATTCCTATGAATAAACTAAAACAATAATTAGAATTTGTTTAGTCTAACATTGGTAGAGAAACTACTAGTAAAGGATTTAGTTCATCTTAAATAATAACACCAGGTAAGAGGTAAGAACTCTTTTACCACTCACGCAAGGTGTACACAGCAGGTAGTTGTAAAAGAGTGTCAAGCTGCAGAAATCATTGTCAGAGATTCTCCAATTATTGAGAGCATCAGGTTTATCCTCAAACCTCTTATCGATTCTTATTTTTTTTATCTGAAAAAATAAAAACTTAGGGAGGTTAGTTTCCAGAAAATGGTGACCACTCCTGCAGTCCTGCAGGAGTGTGCATAACAAAGGGAGGTTATGTTTTTGTGCGTGCACTCCTGCAGTCAGAGTCTAGGATGCCTGTTGAACTCTTGTAATAGGGTGTGTAATAGTTCTACTGTCCTACCCTAAACTTATTAAAAATTGCATGGTCTTGTAATAGGGTGTGTGATAGTTCTACTGTTCCATTGACCTTTCCCTTTAAAACATTGCTCCATGCTTGTTATATAAGCTGTGAACATGTTCTTTTGTGCTTCATGAGTTTCCTTATTGACTCAGTAGGTTGTTTATGACAGGAACTTGTTGATATTGACATCTTTCTCGAGGCAAAAAAGGTTATTGATTCACTTCAGAATAAAGAGGTAGCTCTTGCTTTAGCATGGTGTGCAGAGAACAAATCCCGGTTGAAAAAATCCAAGGTATGTTTTATAAAAACAATAGTTAAAGAATTGTTGATGTACACCATTCCGTACCTTCTATTGAAAAAAGGGAGGAGGTATTCCTTTTCTACGGAGATCTCAAGTCCATATTAAACATTGAAGTTGTCATATATATTTACTATTCTCAATAAAATTAAAGCCTTTTCCTAGTAAGGTACTGATAGAGTTTTTCAACAATATCAGTTTTTATGATTGATGGGATTTTAATGTTTTCTTGTTGGTGTGGTAAGGATTACCTATTCAGATATGTTGTCTTTTAAGCTCGGAACATCTGAGGGCTTGCCTTTTGTGACTGTTAGTTTGAGTCTGGTTTGTACAATCTTACCCTTCTTTGTATTTTCTTAATCATTCAATAAAATGATCATTTGATGCATTATATGTTATTACTATGGTTATTTCAGTGGATAAACCACACTGTTCAAGGTCCATTTCTTATTTCTGTCCTCGAACTCTTCCAGGAAGGGGTCTATGTCGTCATTTCTTTTAATCTCAGTAGTGACAGTCCACTAGGTTTTTATGTATAATGCTTGTATACTAGGCATCCATGAAAGGAATCCAGACAGTCACTTATATCTTGTCTTTTGAATTGCAGAGTAAGCTTGAGTTTCAATTGAGGCTTCAGGAGTTCATAGAGCTAGTAAGAGCTGATGAAAACTTGCGGGCCGTTTCATATGCCCGAAAATATCTTGCACCCTGGGGAGCTAGTTATATGAAGGAACTGCAGCATGTTGTGGCAACCTTGGCTTTTAGGCACGATACTGAATGTTCAACTTACAAGGTAAGTCGAATCTGTCGTGTTTGCATTTGCAAGACCTGATTTACCTTGGCTGTTTGGTCCTATAAGATAAGTTTCTGTTTATTTAGAATGTTGTTTTTGTCTAAATCCATGTTGTACAAGTGAGTCTTCTTCTAGTAATGGTTGTTTTCACGGCTGTTTAAATCATTTCTGAAATGTATAGCTGGAGGCAAAATTTGGAAGTAAGCATGAGCCAAATCTGTTTAGGTAGTGCAGAAATCGATGTATAAATTAAAGGTGTCATCATAACAAAACCCATGAACATTTTGGTCCTTTTACAAGCCCTTTTTTCAGTTAATTATAAATTTGATATGTGATGTAATGAGCATATATGGAAAGAAGATATCCGGCCCTATATTCCGGAGCCTACTTATGATAGTCTTGTCGGAAATTCCCATCTTCACTTGATGCTATTTTGTGTATCTTTGTAGGTCTTATTTGAGCCAACCCAATGGGATTGTCTGGTTGAGCAATTCAAGCAGGAATTCTGCCGATTGTTTGGCATGACTAATGAACCTTTACTGAATATCTATCTCCAAGCAGGCTTGACGGCCCTCAAGACTCCGTATCCTTAACTTATCGCACGATGAATTGTCACAAAGTCTTACTAAATCAATTTTCTTACATGTACTGAATTTATTGCATGATGAATTATTTAAATCTATTTAATGCGGTTTGTTTCTTAACCTTGCTAAGACTTTGTTACAAAGAGGCTTGCAGCAAAGAAGATCCACTATCACAAGAAGGTTTTCGCAAATTAGCAGAACCCCTACCCTTTTCAAAGCTGCACCATTCCAAGCTGGTTTGCTACATAACAAAAGAGTTGATGGACCATGAGAATCCACCGCTTGTGCTACCCAATGGGTACGTGTACAGCACTAAGGTACGATACCCTTCGTCCCATGGCTGGTAGAACAATAGAAATCGATGCATCGGTTGTTAGACTGACTGCCTGACTCTCTCTTCATTTGACCCTCTGGAAGGCTCTGGAAGAAATGGCCAGCAAGAACGAAGGCAAAATAACTTGTCCCAGGACTGGTGAGGTTTGCAACTTCACTGACCTCATGAAGGCTTATATTTCATGAACTCATTGCTACGTTGCCCATTGTAAACGTCGTCCCAAGTTGGTTCGCACGCACCCGCCAACTAGCAACGTAGCGAAACAAAGGTTCCAACAAAACTGTGATTTTACATGCACAATGTGTGCAATCAATCTTACATTTGTGTAATGTTTACTCTAATGCTTCAGTTTCTCAAGTACAGATGGTTTTTTATATGACAGACAAGCAATCTACCCGATGCATAATTCTCTTTGAGACTATTGACTGGGGACACAAATTGAGGTAACTCATCGCATACTTCATCTGGTAGCAGAAAGTGAGAGTGGGAGCAGAGCTCAGAGCAATCCAAATCCCATGTGAAAGGCAAGACAAAAAAAGGTGTGTACTTCTTCCCTTCTGCCAATAGCAAGAAAAGGGATCACAACAATACTCACTCACTCTCTCTCTCCGGTACATGATGCTCAGCTTATCCATCCGTGATCAGGCGTGACACTGTAAAGGTGGGTGCTCTATCATGCTGCTCCCACCCATCCAAACTCCAATCCCTAACATGATGCATTCCGTCATCATCATCATCATCATTATTCTCTTCCCCTTTGGTGTTTTCCTCTAAAGCCCACCCACCCTCTCCGTTCCTCCAATGTCTCGCTTCCATGCATGCAACTGGACCACCTCCGACTGTGGCCTCACTTACCCCGCGCCGTGAACGTTTGGTACGTGACGATGCCTGCGCCTGGCAACCCCTCCGCCGCTTGGCTTCGGCAGCTCAGCCCGAGCGGCTCCAGGGCCGCCGACGTGGCTGACCACACTTGCTTCTCGTCGCCGCCCTCGGCCATGCAGAACGACACTGACACCTCGCCCGGCCGGAACACCCCGATCGCCCTTCTCAACCACTCGATCACTTCGCCCCCGCCGGTGCACTCGAAGCTGGCGTAGCTGTGGCCGTCCTCCGGCGTGACGTGTATCGTTGAGTAGCGGTCGCGGTCGAGGCCGTTCATCGAGTAGCCGCACGGGTCGAACGCGAAGCCGCAGAGCAGCGCGCGCGGGCTGATGCCGCCGATCCCGGTCAGGTCCGTCATGTCGACGCCGGCGGCGTCGCCTGACCTCTCGTCGCCTTTCCTCCGGAAGAAGCCCCTTGCCAGCGACCGGTCCAGCTCCGTCATGCACACCTCGACCGTGAAAGTGCTCGGCGAAGCAGCCGCCACGTACTCATCATCATCGGCGGCGGCGTAGACGTGCCAGGAGTGCGAGGAGGCCGAAGGCAGGACGCAACCTCTTCTGAAGCAAAGGCTCGGAGGGAGGCGCTCCTCCAAGTAGAGGGCCTCCTCGGCGAAGCTGGTGTGGGGGAACGGCTGCGCCCGGGGGAAGATGAAGCTGCCGCGGGAGAATCGGCAGGCGCGGAGACGAAGGCCGAGGTCGGCCGTGTGGCGGAGGAGACATGGGACGGAGCGCAGCAGCTGGGTAGTCCCACAGGTCTTCAGCACCATCTTTTGCGGGTAGACAAAGAGACTGGACTCGGAGAGGATGTACGCGTCGAAGTAGCGGTTGCCGACAGCGGAGACGACGGTGCACTGCACGGCGTCGAGGACCTGCGCGAGGGCGTCGCACCGGAGCCTTCGGAGGCCGAGCGGGTCATTGCCGGAGAAGTGCAGCTCCAGGCGCTTCTCAAAGCCTTCGAAGCCGGAGACGGCCATTCTGTAGAAGCTAGTAGCAGCGAAGCGGATGTGTGTAGATGGGAATGTATGAAGTGGATCGAGGAAGGACGAGGAGGAGCATGCACGTGAGAGGAGAAGGCAGAAGGTGGAGGTGGATTTATAGAGGCGTTTGGGTGGGGTGGGGAAGAGAGGAAAGAGGGAGAGGAGAAGGGGGTGGCAATGGCATGCGTGTGAGGCAACCAAGGATGATGATTACAGGCGTAATGAAGCAAAATGGAGGAGGAGGAGGAGGCGGAGGCGACAGCCAACCGGGAACGGGGATGCATCCCACGCGCAGGGCGTAGTGGAGAGAGCTCAAACTCAACTCGCGCAATATATATATATATATATATATATATATATAGAAAATTCTAATTATTTCCCAAATTTAAATATGTAGAAAATTAGGAAAGAAGAATACTTCATACGCTCATTTTATCAAACATAATATCTCTTGAAGTCCTAACACCGAATTATATTACTGGTATTTAATTATTATAACAAGCCTGAAGCTAATTGAATTGACATATGGCAGTGGATAAAGATTTTTGTGCAATTTGGTTCCATATGAACTATATATATATATATATATATATATATATATGACGAGTAGATGAAGATGATGCCACAGCTTAAACTTTGACAGGACATCCAACAAGATCTTAATCATCACATGAACCTAAAGATTTGCATGAAAAGAAGCAGAATAGGACAATTGCAGACCTGCACATTAACCTATGAAACCCAGCTTGGGTCAGATTTGACCAAATCAAAAACCCCATGGAGTGTACCCACAATGGGTGGGTAGGTAGGTGAGTAACACATGATTTTTAAGATGGGATCCCAAGTTGAGACAATTAACTCTACTCTTATCCTTTTTTTTTCCCCTCTTTTTCTTTGTTATTTTTTTAAATTAAAATATATTTTTATTACATTAAATAACATACATAACACAAACAGAGAGAGATTTTGTTTCCTTTTTCCTCAAACATGTCTTTGACAAGCTCAAATAGTATCAAATATTTTACAAATATTACTATGGTTTGTATACTTATGAAATATTGATGACCAACATTTTATTTAAAAATGTTACGTGAAAAAAATCTTTTATCCTTAAATCACATTGAATCATAATCGAATCGAATTAAAATCAATGTATATTTTATGTGTGGAATGAACCTCAAAGAATATCTTCACCCTCTCTATATCTGACTAAGGAGAGAGACCTCAAAATATTTTCTCAAATCTTTCTCCCATTAAAATATATAAATATCTGAGGCATAAGGCATACTATATTTCTTATACTCTCTTATTAAGGCTTGGATATTATTACCTCATATTTATGAAATAATTGATGACCAACATTACATATTGAAAAACCTTCTAAGAATAATTCAAAAATATTCTTACAAATCCTTCTCCTATTAAAATTCAAAAACATACGAGTTATTTTTTATATATATATTTTTTCCTTTTCTATCAAATAATTTGGTCTCGAATCATCGAATCGTATTTGATTCAAATTAGGTCACATCGATCAAAGTCCAACTAATTTATAAGTGATGAAAGAATGTAAATTTTCATGCCTAGAACCCAAGAGATCTCCCATGCCATTGGCTTCTTTTCATCATTGGGGAAACCTTTTTCTTGTTCCAAAGCAAAGATCAACATACCTCAAATACTTGGACCAGAATGGAACCCAAACTGGACCCACATTTTAGACATGAGTATGATTTGGGAGGGGCCCATGCATCCTTGTACACCCCGACAAGCCCTTTCCCTACATTTTAGCTCACATGCCATTCTTTCTGTCCCCTAAATCCTTGACACCTGGCCCGACATGTGGGGCCCTTATCTATTTGGTCTCATAATTCCCTCCCCAAACTTGAAGGAGAGACTACAAAACAGCTTCGAGTACACAAAACTCGAAGATGAAATCCATCGACGACGGTGCCAAACAGTGCTAATAACCATCGGGATGGGATGTCTGAAAGATTCGTGCAGGTATACTGATGAGACAGTGGTCCACGAGGCGTCGCACCGCGCACGCGCGCATCGATCAGCCTCGGCCAGCACTGTAGCAAATGCTGTCCCTCCCTCCCTCCCTCTTTAATCCGCCGATCCAATGGCTCCTCTCGAGTACTACTCCATGCAGTCCTTGCTGTTTTCTTTCTCGTGTTGGAGGCAAATCTATCAGATACAAGGATGTCAGCTTCTGTCGTTGTCGTTAGTTCATGTAAGATCTCAGTCACAGGCATGAAACGACGTTGGGCACAGCATCTTACGAGATGAAATCAAGATGCACAACAGCACAGCATCATGATTCGATGGGGGACCAGATCACACATACACACACACACGCATATGTATGTTTAGCTTGTATGTGCAGGCGCAGCATCCATCACTGGCCTATTTCTTCCTGTTCTTGCTTTACGTCCCCCCTTCAACCCCAAAAAATATGGAAGCATAATCACGATGCTTCATGCGCGATGGAGGCACACCACATGTCATGATTCGAGGGGACCTGCTACATATCCCGTGTTCTTCTTTCTCTTTGGAGTGTGATGTTGCTGAGGCACAGTGCACTGGCCTAGGAATAGTTCTAACATCTCAGCCATCCCCATTGATATGAGCTACGGAAGAGCTCGTTTTGTGTGTGTATATATACTGACACCTGATTGAGTGAAGCTTTAAGAGAACATTGCACTTAAGTAAATATTTTATGGTTTAGAACGACTTGTTTAGTTTTCGAGATAGAGGTGGAAACTTTTTAGCCATATATATATATATATATATATATATATATATAGAGAGAGAGAGAGAGAGAGAGAGAGAGAGAGAGAGAGAGAGAGAGAGAGGAGTCCTCCATGAACTGGGGAGTGAAGTGAGTGTGGTTCAGGGGGGGGGAGGGAGGTGGGGATGGGGAGGGATGATGGCCTCGATGCCTGCAATTCCATGCCCTGACACGATCAAAGCAGCTTACGATGGTGCCGAAAAGACGGGATGGATCTCTTGGAACTCACACACTACTTTCCTCCACCTTTTTCTATGCCACCTGCTTCCGCTGCACACTTGTACTACGTTATCTCACATGTACTTTGGAGGTGACCATGTGTGCAGAGGCCATCATGTTCGCTTATGGACACAAGATGTAAATAAATGATGCACATCATCCAGATGATGCATTACATGCATTCCTTCTGATGATGGTTGTCAATGCAGACTTGTAAGTCTGCATGGCACATGTGAAGCAGATTTGTTCATGTCGACCACCCTCTGGATTAAGCCGATGTGCAGCCTAGTCAACAGTATTTGACACAATTTTATTTCATGTCATGAATGAACCATGTTGAAAGTGCATGCTGACGCTTCATATTTCTTTCCTGTTGAAACATGAACATGTCCCAACGAGTATCTTTGAGGTGTATAACCATAGATGCAAACATGCACGCAGGTAGTTTCCACGGATGCAGTACACATGCAGTAGATATGGCAAGGTGTACCTGTATATATACCCCCACATGATACAGAACTAGTCGGATTTGTGTTGAACACAAATTCAAGTTGGAGCAGCTACTACTACAAGTCATAATGAAATAAAACTGCATGATCCAGGAAACACCCTCGTTTACCTGAATGAATTTGAATATTTTTTTCTCTCAATCAAATATCATTTTATTCATATAATCCAGCATTTATTACATACTCAAATCTACAGCACAAACGATGACCAATAAAAATCAGCAGGTTGTACTTTGAAAATGGCTTTCTGAGCTAAACGAAGTTAGCTAATCTGGTATACTTCACTTACTTTATGATGCACGCTGAGCAGCTAGAGTTCCACACAGAGGAAAGACAAGACCGAGTATGCTCTTCGCAGAGTTCGCTGGCTCACCTTCCACCTCTCTACCAGGACCTTCTTTATGTTGGCACAGCTCGAGACAACAGTTGCCACTCCGGCACCAGTCACGAGAGGGCAGTAAACCATATGGCATGTCTCAAGGCGGCTGCATCCTGTAACAAGATGGGCTAAGCCAACATCTGTTATTTGCCGACAGTGGGACAACACTATTTCCTTTAAAAGAGGGCACCCATGGCCTAACTCGGCCAGTGCCATATCACCTATGCTCTGCAAAAGACGTAGCTGATCGACTCAAACATTTATTGAAAGAGTTAATGGACAATGAATGCCAGTCATATGATATTTGCAGTAAATGCTGTCAAGCGAAATTTGCAACATGCACTACCAGGGTAATAATAGTTCAGTGAGGAAGTATGCTACTCAGACATCGATCCATTCAATTGGTAAAAAAATGAGATTATGGTTTTTGAGTTGAATGCATAAAACTAAAGAGATGAGACTAGGAAACATAATAAGGTTACCCCTTTATGATGTGGGTGCCAAAGGTTTCAGTTGGAAATGATCTCTTTGCTTACAGGGGTAAGGATGCATGGATCAACCCTCCCCAACACAATAGGAAGAGCCTCATGAACTGGACTGTACATTTTTCACATGAATGGATAAAAACTAATATCCTATAGCATAACGTATGAGAATGCAATCTAAGAGAGAGCAAAGGTGGCTGATTGTTATGTAACATTTAGTGTTTGTAAGGATCACAATGTTATGATATATTTGGGAGAAAACACATTTTATTTTATTTTTCCATTTCAGACATCTTGTGGTGGACATGCAACTACGTATTGAAGATAGAGCAAACACCCCATAAAACTGAAGTGTTATCATTCCCATCTATGTTCATAAAGAAACTGAAGGGGCAGGCCTTGGTGCAAAAACAAGGATGCTATAATATGCTGAGGCATAATGCATTGAAAATGTCAAAACAACCGCGCCACATACAAGGACAAGGCTGCCAAATATCGAATTCTCCCTAGATCTTGTGATGAACAAAGCTACATGTAACAGGTTGCCCTTTTTAACTAATCTCTACCTTGTGATGCAGCACAAATTGCTCTGATACCAATCTAATTTAAATGAGCTGCACTGATACCAACATGAAGCAGGACAAGTACATTGAGGACACTACAATTTAAAATTTGCATCGGCACAAATGCATCCACTCTTCGGATCCCTTCTCAAATATGTCTGGTTGATTAAAATTAACATCCATCAAAAACTTTCAGGCCGAAAAGCAGGAACTCAAAAAACGATTTAGCAATTTATCTATTCATTGAAGTATACAAGAAAGTGTAATAGGGATATGATGACCTTAATAATTTCCAATTTCCTAGTTCTTCAATTTTATTTATCACTGTACTTAGAAGTTAAGGATCTATTCAATTTACCAAGGCACCATAATGATTTAGTCTTCAATTGAATTTGTCTCCAATCACAATAACTGAATAAGTCATTTAAAAGTTCTAAGTTCACATAAACCACTAGAGACTTTCTTTCTGAAATGTATTATGTTTTTTATTTGTTATTAATGTTGTTTGAAAAACCTGTTGTTTCAGATGTTCACATGAATATGGTTGAATGTTTAATGCCGAATGTGACAACTTTTGGTTACATTTTTCCAGGTGCACGTGTGGATATATATATATATATATATATATATATATATATATATATATATATATATATATATATATATATATAGAGAGAGAGAGAGAGAGAGAGAGAGAGAGAGAGAGAGAGAGAGACCTGAAGAACACTGATATCCAAGTTGACAAGATCAGGGCAACCTCTTGCAATTGCTGTCAATCCAGTGTCGGTAATTAGGTGGCATCCACTAACATTCAGATGTTTGAGGGAACAACCTTGGGCAACAGCAACAAGTGCCGCATCACCAACCCTACGGATTAAGAAAAACAAAATTAAATTGATCACAACAATGATATCGTTCGTGAATGGTGATGCAATCCTCAAGTATTTATACTCATATAAAAGCTTGAAAGAATCAGTAAACCAAATAAATCTGAAAAACAGAATAAAAACAGTTGCTAAATTAGTAAATTAATATTAGCATTAGAGTTTCAACTTTGACTTGTGGAGGAAACCAAAAGAAAAGATAAGCACAAGAAAAAAAAAGTTCATGGAATAAGATGAAGCAGAAAGGAATCTAAAAGGAAGTTAACATGTAGGTTAAAGAGCGAAAAAGATATTAGCTTTCCTTCTGTGACTGATAATGTTAACTTTCCTCCTTCCTGAAAGTAGAGCCACTCCTGTTATATGTATAACCTAAAAAGAAAACAACTCCTTTTTCTCTCTGGAGTGCCCCTCCTATATGCATGAAAAAAAAAATGGAGTGCTCTCATGCTCCTGGAACTAATTAGTCCGCTGGGATAGGAAACATCAACTAATATAAATGATTGAAAAGAAAAGGTTTCACATATGTATCAACTGCCTATGGTACAAGTGTTGTCAAAAGGTTTAAATCATAAAATTCTTACCTGTCACAGAACCGGAGGCTCAAGTCAGCAAGTAATTTGCAGTTCTCACCCACAGAGATAATACCTTTATCTCCAACCTGGTAACAGAAAGGATTGAAAAAAATCAGATAATTCAAGCGGTATTTAGGAAATCCAAGGCACATGTGGTAAAATCTGACATGAATACTCATTGTCTGAAGATTTTGATAATAGATTCTGAACAGCCTAGATATGTGTTGTTACAATGCAAGAACAACCAGAAAGAAGGGTAGAAACTAACCCAGTAAATAAAACATTTACCAATTTATCATTAATTTTCTGATACCAAGCTTGCCCACCATGCTTAGCACAAATGAAGCACTAACTAATTCAAGCACTTGCAGTAAGTCCAAAAGCCATGTGACCAGAAGCTAGTATGAATAAAAACCATCTGGATGACGTTTTTCATCATAAATTCTGAACAACTAGAGGTCTTATTGAATGCAGGAACAGAGTAAAGCAACAGTAGGACATAACCAGGAATATATTACTTTGCCAATTTATCCATTGCACTTACTCCATTTTAGCACAAATGATTAATACATATCACTATTAAGAGAAATTATACTTCAGGAGTAATCAGGACAAATATGATTAACTTGATTTCAGGTTAAAATATTTGCCGAATTGGGACATAAAATTTAAACTATCAAATAAGTAATGCAAAAATCAAAACTTGAGAATAATATATCACTAATTATACCTCATAACAACGACGGACATGCAGTTTCCTTAAGCTTCTGCAACCTTGAGCTATAGCACTTATTCCATCATCATTAATGCTTGAACAATCCACCAGGTGAAGAGCTTTCAGAAGTGAGCAGCCTTTGCCAACTTCACGAAGAGCACTATTACCCATTCTTGGGCAATACAACAAAGACAGCTCCACGAGGCCTCTGTATCATTAGCATGGTACAAGTTGAAAGCAAAGGAATATAAATACAATAATTTTAGTTACATATTTTAAATATAATGATTGGCAAAGCAATGTATGCAAGTAATGTTTAGACTAGAGATAACCACTCCATATTTATGCCTGCTTTTTGCACATCTCATAATTTTTGACATATTGCCAAAGAAATAGGTTTCAACAGCTTAAGTTTTAGACAGCTTGAAACACAACATAAATGCCAAAGAAATAGGTTTCAATAGAATATTTTGCAATACCACAATATGATCATTCAAAGTATTTCAGAATTTAGATATAAGAATTGAAGAAGGTCACAAAATACCTAAGATCAATTTTGTTTTTAATTAAGAGTTAGCCATGCTCTAAATCTGACTTTAAGTAAGCAGTTTTACTGGATGTCCCCAATTCTATCACACACGGAAAACACCTTTTAATGTTCAAGCTACAGAAGAGGTAACTCCAGTACCAGTAATAAATGTACATAACTAAACTAAGATCAGCTTGGTTCTGCTCTTTTTATTTTCCCTAAAACATCACTGTGAGGACATGTTGAAATCACATTGAGTTCAGATCCTCATTCTGTATGGGTCTTTCTTCCACAGAAGCATCCTAGAAACAGTTTGCTCTACAAAAAACTGTTTGTCGATGGGAAATGTTTATCTCAATGGAAGAGACATTAGTGATTCAGAAAAGATGATAGAACTCATCAATGATGCACATCATCAGCATTTTATGACCTGAATGAGTAGGCATATGAATGAAGAATATCATGAGATTTAACATGCACATATCAACCAGATGAATCAGATCTGAGTCACATGCACAATTGTTTCAACCATTCACAACTGCACGTGGTACTTCACATCTCAGCAACAAGAAAATAATCAAAATTAACTATTAGCCCCACTTTTTATACAAATCTACACATGATCTCCTAGCAAATTATGACATTAAATTTAAAAGAAAAAACATGCATAAGCATGTGAACCTTAAGAAGGGCTTTGAAAAACGACCAAAATCCTCACATTAAAATCATGCAACAGCTTTTCTCTTTCTTGTTTCCCCAACTGATAATCATTGATTTATGTCAGCATATGTTAACAGCATGATGTACATACCTATCACCAGGGTTTGTCATGCCACGATGTACCGCCCGGTATGAGCGGCACAATACTGATCCGAAAGGGGATTGATACGCAAACCACCCTGTACCGAGTGGTCTATGTTAAACGGTCATGTATCACTCGATACAGGAGCTATACCAGTCGATAATGGTCGGATTTCGATCGATATTAATCAAGGGACATGATTAATTTGATTCAAACGATCAACGACCGATACCAATCAATTGATTTGATTTTATTCAAAAGGTTACAATTGATTTGATACCAATCAAGGCCCACAATCATATTTGTCTCAGGAGGCGCCTCGAACACATGTGGTTCATGATAATTGGACTACAACCATCACCACATTGATGCACCAATGTCATACACTGTATCAGTATACTGTATTATGCGATCAATTTTAGGATTGAGTTCAACAAACATATCAAATTGATATACAGATACATATAATCGAGGACTCCGATCCATTGCCCATGGAGTCACATCGTTCTTTTTGGTGGTAGAACCCGATATATCCATCGACCGATTACTTGATTCATTTGAATCTTAAATTTAAATTATTTAAACCATAATCTAATAATTCAAATCATTTCTATGAAGATATTCAATATCAATGAAAGGACAATCCGAAACATACCATAAAGCTACTCGTTAAAGCTTGAAAAATATATCTGCCACTATTCTTTCCTAATTTAGATTATTTTTACTAATATTAAACTAAATTTATATTTATTTCTAACTTAAACATCATAATCTAACTTTTTTTATTTTTCAAGAATTTTCGAAGCTTTTTTTTTGTCATTTTTCTGTGCTATCGGCACACCAGCTCAGATCAATAAGGCGAACCTGCCTATCACTTAAAGACAATTGAATTTCGAATCAAGAACATACTACCTAACAAAATCCTTATAGAAATACGCCACATGTCAATGAAAAAACACTTCAAAACATCACATTCAGTTGGCACCTAAGGTCAAATTTTGTTTCTCTTTTTTATCAGCTTATTAATACTTTGTTTTGCTTGGTGCAAGAAACATATGTGAATCTTTACATGATAGGTCTATGATTACCAAATGAAATATAAACCATAATTCCCAATCAAAATGGGGTATGTATACATAAATATGCATATATGTATGTATATACATACATATATGTATATGCATATACATATACATATACATATACATATACATATACATATATATATATATATACATATATATATATACATATATATATACATATACATATACATATATATATACATATATATATATACATATATATGATCAGATACTGTGATTATGAATACTTAATATTACAGAATAAACTTCAACAATAATACAATATCTAATAGCATCACCTAAGTACTTCAAAGAGAATTGTAAAGACCTGGAGATAATGCAGTACAACAAGATGGAAGGACATACAGGCATAATCGTCCAATATATTCTAGTCCAGATGTTCCAATGTTGTGGCACCCATTAATTTCCAGATTTGTCAATTTGATGCAGCCGCGAGCAATAGCTTCAAGACTTTGATCGCTTAAGAGATAACAGTCACTGAGAGTCAGATCTCTTAGCTTTTTGCACCCATTCCCAATAGCATAAAGGCTCCTACATGATTTTGACAAAAAAAACACATGCACACGCATGATGCAGACAATTCAGCTGTGATATATGAATATTGCATTTTGCATATCATGACAATGGCCTTGATACATCACGTAGCAAAAATAATAACTTGATTATACTATAGTCGATAACCCCTATCTACCTTTCCTCTATGTGCTCTTTTACTGGGATAAGAAGCAGGTAGGATATATGAAAGGCATCATATAACCAATAAAAGGTTCTCAACCTTAGCACCACATTTGAGCACATACATCAGAAATTAAATTAGGAGATAATGTTATGGTGGAAAGTGTCATCCGTCATTTAAAGGATATCCAATCCCTTGAGACTTCTTATGCAGTGATAATCTTTCATCTATGTATGTGCTTTTGATTTCACTACATAGACGTCCTTTACTATAAAGTAGATAGAACAGGTAGAACACCAAATTCTAATGTTATTTATCCATATAAAAAAAATTAACACGTTGTGTAAGTGTAGCTATGCTATATCATATATTATAAATTGGTTATTTATGAAAAAACCATCAAAATTGCTTGTATGGAGCTTCAGAAATTGAAAGTGGTAAAACAATTTAGGCAGTTATATCGTCAAAGAAAGAGAAAGCAGCAAATTTGTAACAGGGAGGCTATGTCCTCAAGAGAATGCATAAGCAAGAATCTATTATGCAGATGAGATTGGCAATCATCTGCAGAAGCATCTGCTTGTTCGAAAGGTTTTATCCTAAAAGTTCATAGAAGCAAATCAAACTAGTAACATTATTTAGTTCCTTATATTGTCTTAGAAGCCAATTTGAAGCAGCAAATAGTCCCAGTTGTCCATTGTTCAAACTTTTATGGTATACTAGGATGGACTAGGTGGGGAGGTGGGGAAGTAGAGATAATTGCCTGTCAGTAAATCTCTGGAAGCTGTACAAAGCCAATTGTTCCAGTAAAGAACAATACGAACCCACAGCTTGTAGAGATTCATCTGAAATATTAACACACTGCAGTTTCAAAGCCTTCAAGGATCGACAACCTTGAGCTACTGAAATTACTCCTGTATTTCTCATCAACTCCGAGTCCAGCGATAAGTTCTCCAGAAACTTGCAGTGAGATGCAACAGCTTGCAAGGAAACATCAGAAATCCAAGCACATGCTGCAATGCCAAGAGATTTCAGTGAACTGCCATGGCTTTGCGCAAATCCAACCAAACCTGTATCCGTCAAGCCTTCGCAAAAGCGTAGATTCAAATCTTCAAGTTGCTTACAATTCTGACCAAGTGCAATAAGACCTTTATCTCCAACATAGCAACCCTAATCATAAAATTAATCTAAGCTTGTTAAGTCAAATACTTTCAACATAAACAATAAATATACCAATCTAAAAAAATAATAATGTAAACAAACAAAAGAACAAATTCCAATGAAGAAATCTTATCCATTTTTGTACTCATCATGAGATCATGTATATAGAAGCTATTGCATCTTCTGCACAAAGACTACATAATATGTCTAGAAGGTATGACATCAGATGCTGCCTAAAGCTATCTGTGAAGCACGATAACTAAAATATGTAAATGCAAAGAGAACAATATACTCAGAACTATGCAGTGATTGATGCTCGTTGCATTTGTCAACAAAGAGTTAAAACCAAATCTCTTTTCTCTTTCAATAAAAAGTTTCAATGCATAGTCAGACTATTCTCCTAATAACCTATAGGACAATAATCAATTAGCAAACATCTGGTTAGTTAACAATTGCTATCATGAATCAAACATCTTTTATATAATTCTACAAGATATTTAAAGGTTAAGGTCATAACATTTTGCTTTACTAAAATTCACTCACAAGATGGCAAGTCCACCAACCATAGCAAAGTGATAATACAAAAATATATGACATCATCTGTAAATAGTGTGACAAGCTTTTTGTTGTACAGTTCAAAATATTAACTTAAACATGATCCTAGATAAACTTTTCTTAAAGTAAATTGAGATCCAAACAACCACAGAAGCCATAATCATTACAACTGCTTTCATAACATCACAAAGCTTTGATATAGTTTATCATCTGATGCTTTCCATGTTGAGCAAGAACTGTGTGTGTGTATATATATATATCTCAAAGATTTAAAGCATTATGACTTAAGTTATAAGTTTCATAGTCGGCAAGACAAAACTGCACCTGCAGGTCCACAGATTTTAGAAATTTGCAGTTCTCCGCAACTGTTGTCAATCCCAAAGATGTGATGCTGGAGCACCAAATAAAACTTAGCTTCTCAAGTCCTTTGCAACTCTTGGCAAGCAATGCAAGACCAGCATCAGATAAACAAAACCGCTCCAGCTCATTTTCCACATATATTTCCTCAGTTGCATGTTTAGGTTTTGGGAGGGTATGTCTCTTCCTCTGCATTATTAATGCCAACAATAAATATCAGCAGTCTGAACCAAGAAGTAGCAACAGTGTAGATATGCAAACTTTCATGCTCAGTTCAAACAGCCTAGTGTATGTATGGGAACCAATTTGAACAGTTTTATAATATTCTAGATTTAACTTATATCTAGTCTGATTATACATACTTAACAGTTTCAGAAAAAATTCTTCTTACTTTGTCTTAACTTGGGTAATTGATTTAGTCTCGAGGAATTTTAGATAAGGAAAGCAATATCCCAGACCCTCCAGCCCATTTGTTGTTGTTAGTTCTTTCTAACAGGCATGCATATGCATACACGCACACACACACACACACACCAAAAAGCAAAATAACAAGAACTTTATTCACTTGTCCTAGCTGAATATTCTTTCTAATACTCTCAGTGACAATGAAAAAAACAAAATTATTTTGTCCTTGCTGTTTGTTCTTTCTAATACTCTCAGTTACTACTTAAGGTTCATAATTTGTCTCGCAAATAATAATAAGAGAAAGAAATAGATTTTCATAAATGTTTTTTCTTAACCATTCACCAGCAGAGTCTCAGATGGCAAATACAGAAGATTTATTCTATCTCATAACCTAAATTTTACACACACATGCAAATGTACGTCATTTAATCATGCTATAAATGATTATTTTAAAAAATATAAACATTCAGCATTCAAAATGACATAGATTTCGCATATCATATTGCCAAGACTAGAAAATCTGCAGCGATCAATTGCTATGGAAGAATGAGCCTCCTCTCGACGCCTCAAGAAACAAATTTCTTCACAACAATTAAACAAAATGTCACACTCAACAACAATGGGAAGGAGAGGACCATGGTGGCTAAAGGGCGGCTCGTCCATGGTATCGTCTAGAATGTTATATACAAACCAGGATCAGATCTTAATATCAAAATCTAAGATATATAAGCTTGATATCAATTACCTTGGAAGGCGGTGATCTTTGCGGCTGGACCGTAGTCACCGGGAGGCGCTCATCTATATAAACATTCCGGAGCCCCGTGAACCGGCGGACGACGAGATCCACCAGTTGATCGGCAGTCCCGGACGCTCCGATCCTTATCGTGCAGCGGCAGGCCCGCTCGAGCCTGCGCCACTTCCGGCAGACCAGGGAGCAAGCGTCCCGGTCCGATTTGGCCTCGACGTGACGAAAGATCTCCATGATGAGCTCGTCGGGTAGGAATGTGTTAACGAGATCGCAGCCCTTCATCGCGGAGGTGAGTTTGGGATCGAATTCGGTCACCGGTAATGGAGAATTGGGGGAACGCAGACAACCCTAGGCGAAGACTGGACGCAACGCTTCCTGCCGAGCGACCGAATTGGGAAGGGGGGAGACGGCAGGTAGCCTTTATACTTTATAGGAGGGATTTGTTTCCCGGAATTTTTGGACACTGATCCCTGACAAGAAAAATACACATTGGCGTATACGTACACGCGACGAAATATTTATGCTCCAAAATAGAATATTAAACGCTCTCAAAAAAGAAAAAAGAAATAGTATATTTAAATGTTTAATTGATGTATCAAATTAAGTACATTGGAATTTTAGGTCCTTTATGTTTAATTTAGACATTGCACCAATCTTGATGTTCCTATCCCGAATGAATCACTGATGGATGAATGATCAGCTTATTATCGTACGACGTGATATTACAAGTTGTAGTATTAATACACTAATGTAATGGGTGAGGGATCAAAAGCTTAAAGAGAATTATGTAGATGATTTCCACTTTCAAATTCAATAATTGACATTGAGTGACCACGTTTCTTTTTAGACCTTCGTGTTATATAATATATTATTATATAAATAATAAATTTCAGATTCAAGTTGATATGAGTGTCATCTATATATATATATATATATATATATATATATATATATATATATATATATATATATATATATCTTATGTATTATATGTGTGATGTCAACATGGATCTGAATTTTCTATTATCCCATATTTTTTCACCGATTTGATAATTTCAATCCAACAAAGAAATTATCCTAATTTTTAATTCAGTTGACATTATTTGTCCTTTTGGCGATTTAAGAGTAATATAAAAATGTCCGAAAATTAATATTTTCTAAAATAAAAATTGAAACAAAACAATGCCTTGAAGTGTTTCTTAAATGGATGACGTTGTAACGTTTCTGAAACGAAGAAATCAAAACACTTAGCACCGCGAACCGGACCCGATCCGGTGGTTGGTGAAGCGGGTGTGTCCGGAAGACGCGGAAGGTAGCGCCGACGACATGGATGCGGCTACCAGCTTGCTATGTTTGAACTCGGCTTCTTCGGCCTTGGAGCCCCGCCACTGCTTGATCAATTCCTCAGCTAGGGCCCTCTGACTCCCTCCTCTTCTCTGCTCGGCTCATTCAATTTGAATCCGTTCGTCGTTGCTCACCAGATGTTTGAAGAAAAGACGCAACAAGCCGTACACCTGGTTGGTGTCTGGTTTCAAGCAACTGAAGCTGAGTGCTGTGGGTTTATTCAGGATACTGAAGTTGCTGGGAGTGGACTTCTATAGAATCAGGCAAAGGGAGCTCTGATTTCATATCTGCGGTCATCGTCAGGTACCTTCTTCCTGTATGTTCAAAACTGAGGTGAAATGAAGTTGATTGTCTTAATTTTCAGTCATATAAGTTTTAGTTTTCAGTCGATGAAACCAATAATAAAATTCTCAGGCCCCTCGCAATGTCCAAAATGCTTAAGGTAACAGTAGTACACCCATCAAGCCTTTGTAATCCAATTCAATTATTCTCCTACGTCTGATATAGGATTAAACAAGGGGTATTACAGGTGCAGCACCCAGTGAGCTGCTTATAGATATTATGAACCACAATGCAAGCGAAGAAGGATGCCCTACTCTTAAAACACCACAACCAGAACAACTAGCAAAAACTTACCATTCAGCCATTTAAAAGTGAATTTCAACTGCAATATCAGTGACTTATGCACTTCAAATTACCTAGACGCAAAATTGATCCTCGTGCTAATATTCCTATGATAAAAGGGAGGCCTCTATAACTTTTTATGATACCAACAGGGTCACAGTGTCATCATAATGGTGTAACTATGACTTCAATATGCAGTCCCAAGTTGAAACATTTTCTTTTAAGATTACGAAGAATTATGCACAGATAATATCCACTGTAGTGAAAACAAAATGCAGCCCAAGAACTTTTGAGGACTTTTTTCAATTAATCATACATTTTAATATATGTACAACATCATTGGCCTCATTTATCAATGAATAAATACAACTCTTATGAAAAAGAATGTGATTATTCAAATGTGAACATTCTTGCTTATTCAGCTTGTATTCAGCAACTCTAATGCAATGTCCACAAGGGCGCAAAGTGGTGTGTTGTGCCGGCTCAGTCCCACACTGCCAGAAAATACATCGAAGCATTCGAGCTCTGATGTGGTTTCTGAGACACATTCAAGCTCCTTCTCCATACCTAGTTCAGTGAAGAATCTGATATATTTTCTATCAGAGTTCATCATCCAGATTGTGATTTCTAGTACAAATCTCCTTATTCTGGGCACCTTGGGACATGGGGAGTCATACTTCTGAAGTATTTTCACCAGTCTCTCTGCAAAATCCACATCCTTAATGCTGTGTTGTTCTAGTTGCTTGGCATATTCTTGAGCATCCATGAATCTGTAAACTTGTATGGCAAGACCAAGAGATACCTCCAGCTGTTTCATCTCTGCTGTCATGATTGCATTCAGAACCTATAGGAACGCAGCAAGGGTGTCAAGCATTTGCTTGTTTCACAAGTTAAACCTCACTAGGAAACTAATATCAATCACCATGTATTAGTCTAATTCTAAGCATAGAACTAAGAAGCAAAAACAACAAAAACAAAAGTGGAAAATAGATGAAACATGAGCATGTTAGATAGAACTTATATAGTTACTTTGATAAGAATATATATGATAATGTCTAGCATTAGCTGATCTTTTTGTTCCAGAACCTGTAACTTATAGTCAAACATAAGAAATGAAGATTATCAAAAACAGAACATATTCAACAATATTAAAGGATCAGACAGAAAAAAAGACATTATCTGACTAATAGAAAAGAAATTACACAACTTTTTCCTTCCTTTCTTTAAGAACAGTTGCAGTGAAGTTTGGTTTTCAGGCAACAAGTGAACATAGAGAAACAGTAAAAACTTATTGTTTGACCAATGAATTTTCAGTTTGCAGGTAGAATTAATCTAAATAATTATGTATGTTCTAGTTAATATGAGTAATAAGTTAGTAAATTCTAACTTGATCCATCTTATATTTTTGATTTCGAAGTAAGATCATATATTTGCTACTTATTCAAAAATCATGACAGTCTTACCATGCTAATGCCTGCAGTGACTCCTCTCAGACAGAAGTACTCATTGCCAACATACTTGCACAAGTTGCAAAGGATCCTCGCCGAATTTATCCAAAGCACCGGATCATCCAGTGCTTCAACGAGCTTTTCGACGATGTTCCTCTCTTTCAGAATCCTGTAACAGTTGTTCTTGCTCTCCAATGCCATCATCGCAAGCGCCTCCCCTGCTTCCACCTTCAATGCCTTCTGCTGCTGGGTGTATCCATCCTTGAAGAAGATCCGCAGCAGCTCCTTAATCATCCCCCCTGTGTTGCCAATCCTCTCCCTTGCCTCCTCGTTCATTGCAAGGCTCGTTAGGATCTCAATTCCTAGCTTCTGAAGCATTATGTGGCTCTCCCCGTACTGCAAGATTTCCCTGATGTTGCTGCTAGTGAATACGATCTCCGATATCTCCTGCCGGAGCACCTTCCCGGTTTGCCCTGTCGTGCTTGCAAGCATCTTCACCACCTGCAGTGACCTCTTCATTGCCTTGACATGCGACTCAGTTGTGCTCTCTTTCATCTTCAGCTTCTCCCCGCCACTGGTGAAGTCTATGATCTTAGCTAGTAGTCCTCTGGTGTGGCCAATCTTTGCACAGTTATCATGATCCTTGGTGAGCTTCTTCAGTATCAGCAGGCCTAACAGGTTGAACACCGAGAACTCGTGGTTGGTATTGTCCGCGGCGGCACACAGGCGGCATACCTCATCAGGCCTTGAATTCGAGGTGCTTCCACCTGTGTACAGCAATGAAGAGGTTGATTCCATGGCTCCAGGAATGCCGGCCACTCGGAGAGCATTCTGCTTCTTTCCGGCGAGCTTGGAGATGATGACCGCAGCTGACCTCCTGATCTCCTCCTCGGCTGGGTTCTTCCAATTCAGCATCTCGATGAGCCTCTCGATGACCGGAGTCGACGTGCCAATCTTGCGCAGGGTGCCGTCGGCAAAGCGGTGGCTGGTGGAGAATTTGAGCAGGATGCGGGCTCCGATAAGCTGCTCGTCGCGGGAACTCGACCCGAGGAGCTCCTCCGCGAAGGTGACGAGGTCCATTTTAAGCCCGTCGAAGATGCTCCCCTCGATGCACTTGGAGTAGGCGTCGTAGAAGAACCTCTTGATGGACACCATGCCGGTGGCGCCGAGGTGGCACTCCCTGTTCACCTCCTCAAGCAGCAGGCGGTAGCTCACCTTCCACTCCCAGTAGGCCTTCTCGGCCAGGAACAGGAGCGCCTCCGCGAGCGCCAGGCTGTAGAAGATGTTGAGCGCCGCCTTGCGGTTCTTCTTGTCGGGGTCGCCCGGAGGCAGCTCGCCGAAGTCCTGCTTCACCAGCCGCATGAGCGAGAGGGAGATGCATGAAGAGGCCGCGAGCAACTGCAGCCAGTAGAGCAGTCGGCTGACGTTCCGGGGGAGGAAAACCCATCCGGAGAACGGGAGGATGGGGACGTCACGGGTGTGCCATGTCCGTGGCGGCGGCGAAGGAGCGACTTGCGAACTCAGGTCGTTGATCATGTGGACGTTGCTCGGCATTCTCGTGGTCTGAATCGAGAATGGCCGGAAAACGAGCTTCAGTGATTGGAGGAGGACGCGGGAGCTGGACTTGAGAGCTCTGAAGCTCGACCGGCCGGCCTCGGTGAGGGACCAGGTGGCCTGGTGCTGCCACTCAAGCTCATGACTCCGGCTGAAGATGCGGGCGCCTTCAATGAGAAGGATGATGGTGATGAACCAGAAGTCTGTCCTCTCGAGCGCGATGGCGAAGCCTCCCAGGAGAACCACGGTGGCCCATATGAAGCCTAGCGTTCCGAGGCCACTGGCGGCCTTCTCGATGACAGCAAGCCGGAGCGCGAAGAGCGTCAGCTTCTTCTCGGGAGCTTCGACAACGCCATGGATTCTGCACGGCCCAGCTGAATCGTCGTCCTGGTCCACGCTCTTCGAAGGGTCATTCATCTCTCTCTGGGGTTCGAAGAACGTCGAGCCATAATTGTCCACAAGCTTGACGCTCACACTGCCAATTTGCTCGACGATCCGCAGTCGAATACTTGGCTCGCCATCTCTTGCTGTCTCCATAGGACGATGAAGAAGAGCACACTACGACGCGATTGTGATGCTACGGCAGGAGCTGCAATTGAAGAACAATTGTCCAGATGAAAATTAGTAGGCTTTTATAGGAATGAGTCCGTCAGCATGCTTGGGGGAATGCTTAGGAGGGCGAAGGGCGGCCAACTTTGCGTGGAATGTGGCTGGAAATTGTGCAACTGTTTCTCCAGAAGGCAAGGAGACAAATGAAAAGATTGTGTTGTAAGGATTCTTCGGTTTGGAAGGATGAGGAAACACCAACAAGTTCCAAGGAAGATCGAGAGAGAACAGGGGAGGAGGAGGAGATGAACCGCTAAATGAACTTTGGGGGCAAGTTTTTTTGGCTTACACTGAAAGAGGAAGAGTGAAGCCTGTGGCATCTATTCTGCTTCCCTCACCCTCCAAACCTTTATTTGGAGACTTCACATTATTTTTGGATGATTGCGGATCCTTGCATGTCCTGTTTAACTGTTTACTTTGGATCTCCTCCTTATCAGACTTTCCTCAGCTTTATGTAATATTAAGCTTGGCAACAAAATTTGGACAAGAAGTTTCTATTCCATGGATTTTATCTTTTTGTATGATAATTTATCCTGTCATTGGATTCCTTATTTGATCTTAATTCTGGGTTTATATATATATATATATATATATATATATATATATATATATATATATAAGAGATGAAATGTGTCTCAAGCATAGGATCAATGTCTCTTGACAAATAAATGTGGCTTGCTGTTTAATCTTAGAGACATATGTTTGAGGGCAATGAATGATGAAGTCAATCATGACCTCGCCATGAGATAACTGAAGAACTAATTCATCATGGGGAAGGAAGAATCCAATGACAAAGAAAGAGAACACCATCCCATCTCGATCGGATGTTTACTTGCTTGCATGCATGCTATGCTTCCAAGCAACCACCAACTTCATCTTCTGCCAACTGTCTGTGGTGGTAACAATGCATGCTGCCTTTGCTAGCATTCTCCATCTGCCTTGGAAAGGAGATTTCCAATCTGAACTGCAATGGGCACTTGAGATGGTATAGACAAATGGCCCTGCACTGGTGCTCTGTTACTTGGGTTAAGGTCTGAGGAAAACTCTGTTCCTTGCAGGATGAGCCATCTTTGGGGATGATGAGTTGTTAAAGAACCAGCAAGGGAAGCTTTAAAGAAATCAGTGGTCTTGTTTCTTTGGAGTGTGGCAATGCTCAACCTTTCAAGCTTGTGGTGCTAAATCTCCAGTGAAGTGATCTACTTAAGAAAGAAAGATAGAGAGAGAGAGAGAGAGAGAGAAAGAAAAGAAAAAGCTGTTTCTTGTCACAGAAAGCAAGCACACATGTACTGCAAGGATGATAATGATGCAGGTCATGAACAAGTTGATTAAATGGAAACAAACTCATAGAAGCCTTTTCTATCAGATTAGCTGATGTTATCAGAGAAGATTTTTCCCAAAATTGGTGTGGAAAAAGTTAATTCTTGACTGCTATCATTTCATACAAAACGTTGACTATCACAATCCAATTTTGCAAGTAACAATCACCTCATGAATGCGTTGACCAAATCACTGATGTTGTTGTGAATTTTGATCGTTGTGATTCGTATAAATGAGTAAACCGAGAATATATTAGATTTTAATTATTTAATAGTGTATCAAGTTTTTTTTTTATCATATGTTTATGTATACAAGTCGAATATATCTTTTTCTGGCAGTTAATATAAAATAGATTATATCTTTTTCATGATATAATCGTTATTGATCTAAAATACTTAAGCTCAAGTATAAATGGTTAACCCGATAATGAGATAGGATAGCTAATTCAATTAACTCAGAGGCATATAAATAATCAACCTAAAATGTTTATGCTTAAGTAAATAATAGTAAACTTATCTAACTTTTATCGACCATTAAGCTCAAGTTAATAGTTGCCTACTGTTTAACACTATGTATCAAATCATAATATGCTAAATATGTCCATGTTACAGTCCATACGTGCTATGAAAAAAAAAAAACATAAATGTTAAACCATTAATAAAATTAACTTAGGTAACTGTCTCAATAGGAAACATCATCTTGCTTTGTAAATCAATTTGAGTAATTTATAAAAAAAAACCTCCTCAATAGTCAAATTTTATCATGTGACACTCTAATATTTATTTTTTAATTAAGAGATACTCTTTTTTTACGTTGAATTTCGTATTTTGATAATGAAACCACCTGATATATGCTTATGATTTAATCTCTGTTTTAAGTGACGCAGGATGCTTCGATCAGGATGAGACAATTAAAGCAAGAAAATTCAATGTTGTGCCGGAGGAAACATGCCAGAAGATTGAACGTCGAACCAGTGGATCGGTCGACGTATCAACAGAAGGCTTCGAGCCGTGGACTCCGACATCGGGTCAAGAAGAGCGAGTATCGTAACAAGGATATCGGAGTTGCGGAGTCAACTGGCCAATTGGACAAATATGCTACAGGAGAGGACGATGCGCCGAAGAATCGGACGAAGCGTTGAAGGACCAATGACATAATTTTTTTTTTATTATTAACATTTTATATATTATGATTGATCCTTAGTTTACTCCGAAGTTATTTGAGTTAAATTGATTTATTGGACATGAATCAAACTAGATATGTTCAATAAAAATCTTAGTATTTGATTTATTCTTTTTAAATCTTATATTATAAATTTCCCTAAATTATTCTGCTATCCTCATTTCCAAATTACCCTCACCACCTCTCATTTCGCCACCTCCTCTCCCTCTCTATTAGCTTCTTTCTTCTCACCCTCTTCATCGATTTCCTCCTCCCCATCCCCCTTCCCCTACCTTACCTCCACCTCCCTCTCCCCCTTTCTCTCTCTCTCTCTCTCTTATCCTTCTACTCTTCTCTTTCCTCTTTCCTCTCCCTCTTTTTCCTTCTTATCCTCATAGTTTATCTATATTAGTCATTGTAATCGAATTACACTCGAATAAATTTAAAAACATATTAATTTTTATATAAACATATTTTAAAAAATAATAAAAAAATATCCTTAAAATATATTAATTTTTATTTAATATTATCCTTACACTCATTCATAAAATATATTAAAAAATATTTTTTATATAAAATTATCCTTAATCCTTCATGAATAAAAATTTTATATTAAAATCTTATAATAATATGTTAGTAGTTTTGGAAAAGTTTGAACTTGTTTGTTAGAAATTAACTTGAGTTATATTTGAATACATGTTCAACAAAAAAACATCCTAAACTCATAAGAAATTTAAAAATAATATTATATATCTTAAAATAAAGTGTTAATAGTTTTTAAAATGTTTGGATTGGTTTGATTTGAATTAACTTGAATTATACTTAAGTTATTCTTAATCATAGATTCAATATAAAAATATCATATATTAAAAAATTAATCATCCTAAATTTTATAAAAAATAATAAACATATCAACGTTACACCCCAATAGTTTCGAAGAGGTATGGATATGTTTAATGAAAATTCAAAAAGTTATTCTCGACTACATATTCAACATAAAAATACTCTACTTTAAAATTAATCACCCCTATATTCAAAATAAAATAAAATAAAATAATAATACATATATTAGCATCCCACATTATTAATTTAGGAGAAATTTGGATACGTTGGGTGAAAATTTACGTATCACAAATTGAATCAAAAAATATCTTATTTAAAAAATTAATTACTCTGAATTCATAAAAGTAAAAAAAAAAATTGATACTAAGCATATTATCATCTCATCTAGTAGTTTTAGAGAAATTTATATAAATTCGATAACAATTTAACAGGTTATATTCTATCACTAATTCAACCTAAAAATAATCCTCTTTTAAAATTTTATTCATCCTAAAATAATAAAAATAATATTAAATATCTTTATATGATGTATTAGTAGTTTTAGTGAACAAAATTATACTTGAGTTATAGTAACTTACAAATTGAACAAAATTCGATTCGATCCACTGTGATCGAACTCGACTCGAAGCAATTCAACTTCAATTCTTTAGATCGGACGAAATCAACTCATGAATTTATAACTTGTTATTGCTCGATTCAAGGAAATTATTATATATTTTTGTTAAAAACCAAATATAAGGTTTTTTTTTCTATTTAGATAATCCTTTTTTTTATAAAAAAAGGGATATTTATCAAGAACTGTTTTTTTGATAAATAACCTAATCAACCTAATTCTTCCTATCACAACTAAATCATTTGATAAAACAACGCTTATACTCCCAATTTGAGATGTTCGGGTTGATTTAACATATTATTACACAAGTAATAGTTCTGTTGTTCGAGTTGATGTATCAACGGACATGAAGTGTGAGGCTTAGACTAAACATTAGGATTTGGTTGATTCAATTGACCAGTTCTTAAAGTTGGTTTGGGACAACAACTCCTCGGCGAAACGAATGAGATCGCGTACCATGAATTCCTTCTGAGCTAAAATACTCGTGATTTTAGGTTTAGAAGGGAGGGATGGCCGCGGCGGCGCACACGGCGATGGCGTTGCGAGGCAAGATGGTGTACGAGCTCTACAGGGCGACCACCCACGTGGCGGGGCCGATCATATTCGCCCACATACAGTGGCGGAGGCTGCGCGGCCTTGAGCACCCTACCCGGTGGCCGGAACGCTTCGGTCGCTCTTCATCGCCTCGCCCTCCCGGCCCTCTTCTCTGGTTTCACGCTGTCTCTCTAGGTACTGCATTGCTTCCTTCCGCCATGGCTACGCCTGTATTCCGGCATTTGCACCTAACGATGACTTCGATTCCTCTCAGGCGAAGGATTGGCCGCGATCCCCATGATCAAGCACTGTGTTCGTGTGCAACCCAATTTCGTCGTCTTGATGACGAGCACAACGACATCGGCTTTGTAAGGACTGATATTAATTTCCTTGTTATTTTTTATTGATTGTTTGAGAGAATTATGAAAGGATGGATTATGCATGTCAATTGTTCGACCTTAGGCTTGTTGAACATGTTGTCAGTCTTGCTGGATCTATGATTAGTAACCTTTAATGCTATAAGTGTAGATGTTAGTGATTTAGAAATGCACTGGTATCATAAGTGTTAGCACTGGTTATTGCAGTGAAGTCATCAAGGACCAGCTACCAGATGGTGTCATATATCAGGTTTGCTAATGATTCACACCATTGTTCATTCTCAATATCAAGAGACATCGTGGGTTTATTGTATCCCAGTCGGTTGGGACTGTCTTTCTTTCGTGTTGGTTGCATTTCAGTGATGTTTCAATTTTTTGTTTCCTAGAATAGTTGCATATTGCAGTGACGTGCATATTTTTTACAGCTTGCCCCTCTTGATTCTCCTACCGCAGTGGGTAAGTTTCTGGGATACTGGGACCCTGTTGCTGTCTTTCTTATGGAAAGTGAACTATGGCCCAACCTCATCATATCTGCTGCAGAGAAAGGAGTGAGTAATCTCTTTGTAACTCTTCTTGTTTCTACATATAATTGAAGCAGTTCTTCTAGAAGTGCTTGGTTTATGGTATTTGTGCTGGTGTCAAAAGAACCAACAAATTGATTTTTAGATGGGAATACAGTATACAAGTGAAAGATGAGACAGCAAAGGTTATGTCTTGTGAGGTAATTAGGAGATCGTTTTATCATAGCAAAAAAGGCTCATATGAGTCATACAAATATAGTATAGTCACTGGGTAGTCATTAAGAAAAAATCTTAAGATACCCTCTCGTGACTGTGATGTGCCCTAATCAACAAGATTTCCTTTCTACATCTAAGTGAGGTCCGGATAGAATTTTAGTCTTGGTTTTTCTTGACAGGGATTTCTAATGATCTTTTGCTTTGTTCTTCTTTTGCTCATCTTCAATACGCGTCTTCACGGTCCGTAACAGTAATGGGAAAGTTTTTCCTTATAAGTACAACATTTTGGATATCTTTTCTGTTTCAGACTGTTATTGTAGTACATGCGCTTTGGTTATTCATCTAGCCCTTTATTAGTTTGACAAATTGTCCCTATATTCTCATGCTTTGTGTGTATTATTTTTATTTTATACTTGTTATCTCAAAATGAGTCACCATCTATGTTCTTTTCAGATTCCAGTGGCGTTATTAAATGCTAGGATGTCGTGCAAGTCTTTTAAGCGTTGGTCAAGAACATTAGCACTGCCTCTAATTTCCTTGATGCTGTCAAAAATATCTTTGATTGCCCCACTGGTATGAACCTCTCTTCGCCTTTTTTATGCCTCGATCTGTTTTCTTTAACAATATTTACTTATTGAATATGGCAGAGCACACTTCAGGCCGTCCATTTTCAATTGCTGCATGCATCACCACATATCATCCATTTTGCTGGTGATTTGAAATATGGTATTCTTCCATATCTGACCTTATTTCTTTATTAAATTATTTATTCTTCATCGTAGTGACACTAATCTACTCCACAAATACATGGATGCAGATTATTGTGAGAAAGAGATAAGATACTATACAATTTTTGTCTTGTATGTCAAACTTCCTTTGACACACCTTTTTCCTTTGAAATTTAGCTGTAGGAGATCTCAATGTCCTCGAGGAAGACATTAGGAAAATAAAGGATCTTCAACTACATCTCGCCAGTAGGCCTGTTTGGATGGCAGCATCTATACACGAGGGTGAAGAAGAAGGTCAGCATCTCATTACTTTTTTGGTGCTTCCTTCGGCAGACTTCTAGTATTTTGGGTTATTATTCATCATTTATTGTGTTGTAGACTTCTAGTATTTTGGATTTCCTTAGTTGTTTGCTTTTTTCTATTTTCATTTTACTTAATCATTCATGAGTGTGAATTTATAGTAGGTTATGATTTTATCATATAATCTATAGTTGCTTCTCTATGAAGCATGAAGAATTAAAAAAAAAAAGCTTGCTGTGTCTGTCTCTTGTTGATGTTAGTCACCATAACTTGTAAGATAATTACATGCTGCATGTTCAAACATAATTAGAATATGCATCATGCATACGCCTTTATTATAATGCATGATATATATGTAGAACGCACATATCATCCACATTAGGCTCCTTTGCATATAAAAAACCAGTAACATGTCCTTTCGTGCTTTTGACTTGCTATGGATATGAATAACATCATTAATGCGATTGTAGTTGAAGCTTTTTTTTTGTAATGTGCATAAAGGGCTATCACATGTTGTGCTAATTGTACATAATATTTCATATGTAAAATTGTAGAAATTTATTTGTTGTCATCACCTGAAGAGGGATTACCCATTTTTCCCATTGCTCTTTTGTTTGTTCGCCTGCTTGAGTATTGTTGCTATCATAATATTTAATTATTAATTCACCTTTTCATTTTAATCAACTTTAATTTTTTTTCCTTGATGCAAGGGTTATTTTGTGATACATGGTCTATATCATTGTTGATGCTTTAATCACTGTTCATATTTAGGGCAAACACTTCATAAGCCATTCTAATTTCTTTTGATATTTTAATCATTATTAATGCAAATGCTTCTTGAATCACAGTCATGCTTTGGGTTCACAAAGAATTAATCAAGATGCACACCGACCTGGTTATGATTCTGGTTACAAGGCATCCACGACATGGACAACAACTTGCACTTGTATGCATCTGATGCTTTATGGGTAAATTATACATATTGTGCTATTTCCGTTAAGTCTGTATGTGAGAATCCCAAAATCCATGAAATAGGTAGTTATGTTGAAACATCATCTTCTTCTCTCAACCTGATTTTCCAAAAATCTTTAGCAGAACAGTTAGATGCCTTTTGATATGTTGGATGTTTTAAATACTGTAAATTGGTTCTGGTTCTAGAACCACTTATAGAGCCATGAACCTATAGCTGCAGTAGCCTATAGAAGCAATCTACTGTCCAATGAAAGAGCCAAATTGTTTTGTAGCAGCAGAGGAGTAACAAGTTGAGGTGTAATTACCAATGTTGCTGAATTTCATAAGACATATGCTATTTGAGCATAAATGCATGCTCGTCTATATTTTAAACTTTATTCTCTAATTTGTAAATTGTTTAAAAAAACTTTGTGAATTATTTGGTGAGAAATTTTCAAGGTTTTCTTTCTTTGCTTATGTTAGCTGAATTTTATAACCAATTAGGTCCATTCTTACTTGGCTTTTTAAGTACTGTGAATTATGAGATGCCCTTCTTCTTTGCCTGCGTGATCACTGCAGATCCAACTTGCATATTAGCTGTCATGACTAATCAACTTTTTTTAATATGTTGTCATGTATTATGTCATACAGTGCACTTTATATATATGGGATGAGTAGAGTTGTAAATTTTCTTTCTTTCTGTTAAGGAGCTTGTGGCCATAAATTAGTTGATTTATTAATTACAATACTCACTGAAATTTGCCTATATACAGACCATAATTTTCATAAGGGAAAGTTGGTAAATTCATTGAACTATTAGATTTTCAATCAGAAAATTTCTCTGGATATACTGGATTTGTCTAATATTCATGATTTAGCTTATTCAAATTGGTTAACTTAAAAAAATCATATGAAATCATGTTGCATTAGTGGAGAAAGGGTTTCAGGATTTTAATCAGAAGAATAATCTTATGAGGAGTGGACTTTAAGTATCTTTACTCTGCATAGATCTTTACGGTAATTTATTATTTTATGGATTATAAATATTTACTAGCAAATCTCAACTCTAATTGATTAGTTTCCACGGAAAATCATCCTTTATAAATTGATTAGAAAGTTCTTTTTATCTTATTTTTATGGAAAAGCTTTAATTCTTGGGCATTAACCTGATTTCTGCTATATTTCCCTCTATGAGAAATAAATTCCGGAAATTTTAGTCATATCTAGCTTTTATCTATCTCCTTGCCAATTGCTTGGGTTGTTATATATATATATATATATATATATATATATATATATATATATATATATATGAGCATTTACAATCTTTGTACAATGCATTTACTTGGTTCTATTATCTGTGCAGGCATTAAAGAAACAAGGGATGAATGTTTCATTGAGGTCTAGAAGTGAAACAATTTCTTGTAGCACTAGTATATATGTGGTGGACACTTTGGGTTGGTATTTCATATTACTGTTTAGTGCTTGCATGATGCTAGAATCTATGTTGGTTGCTCATGTATTGCTTTTGGGTTATTCTTTTCTATTTCAAATTCATCCAACCCAGCTTCCATCATTCATATCTTTTATTCATGTATACTTATATCATGTCTACATTTTTCATTGTTCCATATGTAATAGACCATATTTTGATTGGATATGGAGTGATTTCAATAGGCGCTTGGGCGCTCGCCTAGGCGCTCAGGCGAGATGAGGCTCGAGCGCCTCGCTTCATGTTCAGGCGCCTCGCTTCAAAGAGGCGCCACCTGGGCGCTTGCTCGAGCCCAGGCGCTTCGGGCGAGCGCCTGGGTTAAACCAGGCGACCGAACCAGATTTTTAGGTATGGTTGGTCTCCGATGCTTTAGTTGGTTCGATCGAATCAACTAAATCACCGATATCGAGCTCCCTCTTCCGATTTCCCCGACTTCCCCAACCCTAACACACGATTTTGCCGCCGAGATTTCTTCTCCGCTGTCGCTGCTCTCTGCTGTCACTACTCGTCGCTGCCACAATCGCTGCTCGTCGACTGCTCGTCGTTGCCAATCGCTGCTCGTCGTCACTGTCGTCGCTCGCCGCTCCCGTTGCCGCCGCTCCCATTGTCACTCGCCGTTGCCGCTCGCAGCTCTCACTCCCGCTATCGCCGTCGCTCGCCACTCTCGCTCCAGCTACAGTTGTTGCCTGCTATCGCTGCCGTTGCCTCAGCAGCCTCAGTCTTCCCACACTCTTCTCACTATACTGTTAATAGTATATTAACAGTATACTGTTAACTATATACTAATAATAGTATTTTTATTTATTAGATTAATAACATATTATTTTGATTTTAATACTATTAATTTTTATTTATTTAATAGTATATTTTTATTTAAAAAATAAAAAATATACTATTATGATTTATTTGTTATGATTTTGTACCTAATTTTCTTAATTTAATAGCATATTTTTTATTTAAATAATTATATTTATTAATTATATTATATATTTTTATATTTTAGCGTCTCGCTTCGCTCGAGCGAAGGCCTAGCGCCTCGGGCGTTTTTGGACCTTGGTACCTTTTGGCGCCTAACGTTTTTTAAATCACTGTGGAGTACTGTGCTTTAAACTTTAAACTTGCGAAGTGTAAATAGGCATCAGTGTTTTGGATCCAAAAACTGAGATTGGTGCAATTGTTTGAGCTTGTTGATGATTGGTCTACTGTAGATTGGTAATATATTTATAATAACTGGTTTATGTTACCTAAACTAATTCTAGCTTGATAAACAAAACATAAAAGGGATTAGGATGTGTATGGCAAATAAGTATGTGAGCATTTTTTTAAGGTAATCCAAAAGTAATGGGATCAATGGCCTTTTGTAGAGAAACAATTATGTGACTATGATGTGGTGTATAAAATCTCTAGATATTCAAGTTGTGAAAAACAGGGCTACAGTTGCTGCATATCCCATGGACATTTTTAGATGAGAAATGAAAAATAACATGAATAGATCTGACTCTCCAGTTAAGTAAGCCTATCTTTGCACCAGAAAACTAGTTCATAAAAGCAAGTTAGTGATCCGCCAACTGTCAGGGGGTTCTGTCACAGAACCTCAGACTATATGATAGTAAGAAGTTGATGTGGGGTGACACTAACATTTGACCTGGAATTGATATGTTATGCTTGCACAGTTATCAAGAATCTTGTCAACGACATATTTTTGACACAAAATAAGATCCTTTTGAATGAGATGCATGGGAGTATTGAAGTCTTAAACTGCATAATTCAATTCCTAACATGCGGATTGGCAATTATATGGTTAAATGAAGGTTTTTTTGTGATCATTTTATTTCTCTGGGCACTATATTTGTCATAAAATACAGCATGATGCTTTACTATGCCTGTTGTATGGGAAGATGCCAGAGAATGGTACAGAAAGTCATGATGTATAGCCATCATCTTCTGTAGTAATCTGACATCGATAGGTCTTCATGTCTTGCTTCCATTGATCAAGAATGGCTGTTCTATTTGTCCACACTAAATTGTAGCAGTTATTTATGTTATTTGACAAAGGTCCTAAATTCGTAAGCATTATTCCTTCCAGAATATATTATGCATTTAATTATCTGCCTAATTATGCAAAGCATTGGACAGTGGATGATCTAAAAGATATCTGAGGATTATGCAAACCAAGATCTTTTTGTTCACATTATTTTTTAAGCTAAGAAAAATATTATTTGATTTTCTAATTTAAGGATGCCTGTCACTGACAAATTTTTCATACTGAACTATTCATGATATTCTAGGATGTATATTCCTACTGGAAATGGAAGATGAATTTTTAGATATTTGATGGTTTGAGTCCTTATGTGCTTGCAGTTGATTCAAGAAGCAAGAGAAAAGATCAGTCTTGTTGGACAAATAAGTTTGACGTGGTTACTTTTGCGACAAATACTTTGTGAAGAGTGCTTTTCTGTTTGATATGATTCAAAGGATGCTACTGTATGTCATTTTGATCCCATGGAGAAACTTCGCTTGGAATAAGTTTGTAACTGAGAATCCCGGTGACACTAGTTTGTCTAATAATTAAGTGGAAACATACGACTTCAAGTTGTGGTCTATATTCTATTAATTATTTTATACTACAGCCATGCCATGGTTACCTTTATCTTCTAGCTGTTGATGTACATCTGCCATTTTGACTGATTTAGCATATTTTGTTCCTAAAGATGATTTACTTTATTCACAGGAGTGAGAGTAGGTAGCTGTCAATATTAAGGATAGTGTGGGCTATAATTAAGCAGCATACAATA